>NC_092055.1:109118416-109430238 GCF_003086295.3 Arachis hypogaea
GCTTTTCATGTTCATATTCCTTAATGTAATTGCACAATTAATCATATGAACTGTTTACTACTATTCATTTTCGAACATCAATTTTGCGATGCTGCTCAATCGTAAATGTTGATTCATTCCTATTAGTGCAAACATGACTCACTTACCAGCTTTTACCAAACCATTCATGAATACAGCAACTTATTCTTTTAATTCCGTTATAAATTGCATCTTGGATACAATTCACTTTGCTTTTCATTGATCATTTGACTTTCTTGTTTGAATTTGAGTTAATCTGTTCTTAATTGTGAATTCCTATTAGGAAATGCTCATCATGCCACTTAATCTAATCCACTTGTACTAATCATAATAACTTCCAACCTGTTTTATTCCTAACCATACTTCAAATCTCTTCTAGTTTGCATATTCTCACATTACCATGGCATGACATTTCATAACATGAATCCTTTAACTTGGCATGGAATTTAATCTGACTTTACTCTATACAATCTTAATCACATATAACTCTTCATATTCAATGCTCATTATAACATTATATTTGCTACTGTCTATGTTTATAATCCTGTTCTTAAGGATCTGCACAAAGAAAAGGAAAAGAAACAACCTGGCAACGAAAAAATGAATCCACATGTCATATGACCTCATGCAATGATCTAAGCGATTCAGAGATAGCCTGTCAGTAAACTACATGCTATGATAAGCATAACTTGTCATCATATCTTTGCAAGGTGTTAATTTACCCTAGGATCCATATTTGGATTGATAGTTTCATCCATGACTTTACTACTCCTCGAGCATCAAGACTTGTTATCGACATAGACAGTGTGCATTCAAGTTCAAGGCAAAATCTAGACATGGCCATCGCAAGAATCGAACAGATTAAGACAAGTTCCCTATTTCAGGCACACTTGCACAAGTGCTATCAACTTCTGGCATCACCGCAAGGTTTCATCTGCTGTTAAACTAATCAGTCAGCTGATTTGAATAATAATGATCTGCATTATGTTCTGATGCTTACCAACTGCATCTCTCACCGAATCCCGCAGTGACATTAACCAGCATCGATTTGATACAGCAGATGTCTGGTTCATATTACCATTTGTCAGCCAGGAACAATGAGCCTATCAATAGGTGCTTTATGCAATGCTCACTTTCCATGTTAGGAGATTAGAATCAACTGCAAGTTCTATCCGTCTCTGACATTAAGATTGGATGTACATTCTCATAGTTATTAGGCATGTAGTCCAACTCAAGTTCAACGTTGCTTTTCATTAACTGTTTCGGTCCATGATTTATCTAGGTAACCTTCAGTACAACTTTATCTTATAGCGTCAATTGGTGATTTCAAACTTAATTAGCCCTAATTTGACCAGTTTGATTTTCACGCGTGAGATTCTCACCTAGGCTTGATGAGATCATTGGAACATGACCGTATCCAAAACGTCCATGTTGAGTAATAAGTGGCAATCATCTCTTAAAAACAATAAAACAGTAGATCTAGTGGAACGGTGATGTTTTGTAACATGACCTTTCTATTATCCCATTGGAATAGAAGTTCTAGGACCAATTTCGAACCAGGAAAAGGGTGCAGGATCTGCATCCAAAAAAGAGCGAAAGAGAGCATGCAGGACTAGAGCGGTTCAGAGGTAATGTGCCTGTTGGAATGTAAAGTACTGCAACATTAAATCATAGGCGGTTAGATGATATGATCATTTGAAGTGTTTATTTCTAGTTGTACAACTGGAGGCATGCTCCTATATCGTTTGGGTGTTTTATAGGTTTCACATCAGTGTACTTATATCTCGAACTCAAAAAAGTTGTTATATAAATTTCTCACTGAATGTACACAGGAATGCAGGAGACATCTGTTACAAATGGGACCCTAAGAAACCAGCTAAAAAGCCATCAAGCCATCTGAATCAAAACTTCCTAGAAGCCATACAGCCCGTTTTTGTGCCGTGTTAGATGTATTCGATGTTCAACTCTAAATGTATTTGGCATGGATATTGACATAGTGATATGTAAGTTCTTATAGGAAACAACATAGCCTTTTTATGAATTGAATTTTCTATTGTGGTCGTTGATTTGTATGCGAGTTTATAACATAGTTGTTTGTATCTAAAAACCTGATAACTCGGTGGATATTCCATACCCAGGAAAGCAAGATAGGCACGCGAAGAAAGCTGCCCGTCGTCAGACCAAAATTCGGTAAAGGAAGCAGTACAGCACGTGTTTCCCAGAGGCTCAAGGAGAGACTTGCAGTTGTTTTCGACTCCGACGATGACAACTACGTGCCAATTGCTCGAAGAAAGCGCCGTCTATTTCATAACAGCTCGAACCTGCCTGGCGAGCAGCTAAATCAGGATACCAAACCGTCAAATGCGTAGCAAGTGGATCCAGTTACACCTTCCACGGCACTTGTGCAAGTTGCTGAATATGATTTTGACAGGTAAGCTCTATCAGTTAACATCTGTTGTATATATGAATTGGCGGTATCTTGATTTTCGTGTGATTTCAATCTGAGTGCTAACTGTGTTGTCTCACTTTGTTGCTTTCGATGCAGAGAGTTTGACTTGAACTTCGTGTAGTGTCCAGAAGTGGAGGAGATATTGTTAAAAGTTGAACAGAAGAGTTACACCAAGACATTAGATATGGAACCGCTGAAGACCGTGATGCCGAATAAGTCACGCTGCCAGACCCCGAGTCCCGGAAGGCCTAGCTTTTTGCTTGGCTTGACACAGCTTGAGAAGCCACCGACCACACCCCCTATCACAGCAGTACATCCAAGTCTTAAGGATGTCAAGTTAGAAGAGGATAAGGAGGACATGGTCCGAGGTTGGATTCTGAACTCTTCCCTCAACGAAGAGGAGCTGTTGGCAACCTACGAAAGTGCTTAATCTACATGTTTTAGTTTCACTCATTGTATTCTTTGTACACTTTATATCGTGCCTTTTAATTTTGCACCGCAGATCATTCAATGGATGTGTTACACATTCAATGATACACAGTCCATGAGATTCAGTCGTGATTTCTACTCTATGTGTCTAGGAATATTGGTATGAGTAATGTACTTTTTTCGCAACTTATTGTCAACACTTTATAGCTGACTGATCCTCTGACAACAGGAAACAGTCATGCAACAGCATAACCTCAATTCGTTCCATAACGGGCCATTTCTGGTGTATGAGGGCTTGGGTCCAAACTTTGGAGAGGATACCAGATTCTTTAACAAAGTGGATGCAACAAAAAGAAACTGGGTGAGTCATAGGTGTATTTTACGTGTTGCATGATACAGCATATTTAGACGAGAACGTATTTGTCCCTATCAATTATTCTGCATACTTTGATAGGTGTTTGTTGAATATGTAGAACAACTCCTCATGTGTTTTCGTGACGGACTTGTTAAATAGTACTTGTTGAATAGTATTCATCATAATTGGGATGGGAGTTGTATTGGTGCCCGTGCATGGGATGATTGTTTCACTTATGTAGGATTTGATCTGCTTGTCCTGCATGGTACACCATGCAGGTAATATTTGACTCTGTTGTTATACGTGAATTGTTGTCACAGTGGTTTTTTCCGATGTGTTCAAGAGGATATTGGTGGCTGTATGTATTTGACGTGGCAAGAAAAAGGATTGTGGTAATCGATAGTCTTCATGATGAGGCACATGACGATGTATGGAAGAAACTAGATTCATATGCGGTAAGATAAAACACCACCTTAAGCATTATTTATGATTACATGAACCATATTAAACATATGTTAAAGAGATATTGATGAGTGATTTACAGGGACGGCTAATTGAAGACATGGCTAAAGTGGCCATTCTGACATATGACCGAAGTACGAATGGCCCAATATGTGCATATGCCAAAGTCCCCATGCAACCAAATGGGTAAGTAGAACCAAGCAACAAACCCGATAAATGAATCCGTTGGCAGTGGCTTTAGCATTAATATTTTATTGATGGCATCATTTTTACTTGATTAATGAGTTGGGATTGTGGCATCAATGCCATTAAATTCATGGAGACATGAACTAAAGATTGTAACATAGATGAATGGAATGATGTAAGTTAACCAGTCGGTCTCTGTTTAATTTGTTTTTTAATCATTTCATGTTAATTTGACACATTAAACAACATGCTGACATTTTAAACACTACATAGGAAATGCTTCTGTCAATGAGACGTGAGCTGATGTTGGATATTGTCATGGAAGCACACAATGAATCAATTGAGACGATGTGATCTTTGTTGGAGCAAAATGATGGACATGTACGCCGCAACCGTCAAAGAAACAAGAAAAAGGTGGTTAAATCACCCTTTACAGCACCAAGCACAAGGATATTGATGAAAAGAGTGGGAGAATTTGCTGTGAGGAAGAACCGAAAAGGAAGAAAGCAATAGTTGTACTTAGTTTTCAAACCCTACATTCAATTCTTGATGGCTTCTTTTTGTGTCTATGGTTTGAAGTTTTGTTACAAAAGACTTCATAAATTTTCTTAGCAAATTCCGTTTCTATGGTTTATTTCTTTTGCAAACCATATGATTTTCTTGCATGTAGTTAAGGCTGCCTAAAAGCTAATAGTAAATAACAACACAAGTAATAAGAGTATGCATCCACACACATGTAGAATCACATCAAATAATGGAAATAACCATCCGCTCCCCTATTAAATCGAACATCCACCTTGTACTACTTGGAGCTAATAACACAATTTTCTATTCTGTTAGAAATAACCATCCGGGCTTAATAGAAATAACCATCCACTAACCTACTGAAGCGAACATCCGCATTAAAATTCTTGTAACTAAACACACAATTTCTAATCCTATTAAAAATAACCATCTGGGCACCAATAGAAATAACCATCCACTAACCTACTGAAGCGAACATCCGCATTATAATTCTTGTAACTAATAACACACATTTCCTAATCCTCTTAAAAATAACCATCTGAGAACCAATATAAATAACCATCCACTAATCTACTGAAGCAAACATCCGCATTATAATTCTTGTAACTAATAACACAATTCCTAATCCTCTTAAAAATAACCATCTGGACGCCAATAGAAATAACCATCCAATAACCTACTGAAGCAAACATCCATATTATACTACATCTCAGGGTAACCTATTAAAAAGGTAATGTAACAATTTATCATCTCCAGTAAATAATTTTCCATCTTCATCTTCTTTAGAACTTGAACAATGGTTCATTGTAACAAGTAATAAAAACCTAACAAGAAACCAAGCTGTAGCTAGTAAGTAATAACAACTAACCAGTACATTGTATTATAACATCCCACAATTCCAAAAATGTAATTCTTTTTAAATAGAAAAAATTGAAACTAATTTTTTTACGGGATTATCCACTTATATATTACACCATCCAAATTTTACCTTTTGTAACAAAATATCATTACGGGTTAAGAATGTTGATCTTTTAATAGCCATCTAATTTATATGAAAATAAACATACATCTGAAAGAAACAACATACATTGGTCACCTTGTCTGACTGTTCAGTTTAACCATCGAACGACTTGAGCAGGTTGTCGATCGAATGCGTGGTAATGTCGTCGGTGAAAGAATCTGGCGCGAGACAACTCGGTTCAACGGAATTTTCCTCCATTAAAATGGCTGTTAGAGGTCACGTACGTATGAAATGGGAGGTGTAACTCTCTCGTGTATTACACCGGATCAGTCATGGGCTGCACAGTGCATGATCCCGGTCACCTACGGTAGACTGCACCGGGCACGGGTTGTGGGATGTGGGGAAAAAAATTCTCCGCTTGGGGGCTGGTCGGACGTTGACATAGAGGGAGAAAGCATCGGTCGTGGGTGGGTGGGGGGGGGGGAAGGCTGGCTTCATTGTTGGGAAGGTCCACCGAAAAAGGGAAGAGATATGGTGTGAGAGGATAGGAAACGTAACTGTTCCGTATTCAAAAATCTAATTTTTTTAAAATTTGAAAATGGTTATTATTTTAATTAAATTAATTAAATCATTAATTAAACTAATCATTAATTTACTTTTATAACTCCATTGTTCATATTGTTCACTAGTATTATTGTTCACCCATACTTTTTCAATATTTAAATGACTTTGGTTTATATAAAAAATATTTAATGTAATAATAATATTATATATATTTTTTTTAAATTTTAGATCAGCTGTCTTATTTGTTAAGGGGTCAAAAAGCTAACAAAAGTTGGTCACAATGTTTGAAAATGGATATCCTAATTATAGGGAGGGAAAATAAAAAGCTCTTGATCGTGTTTTCTTTTGCTTTCTTTTTTGTGTCCTTTAATCTAATTCTAATCTAATTAAAAATAGTAATGAAAATGTTGAGCTTTGGTTTAGTTATGTGTTTTGTTCTTCATGTTAATATGTCAGTCAAGTCAACACAGTTTGTAAAGTTTGATTAAATTTGATTCTTGATATTTCTCTGGAAGATTTAGGAGTGGGATATTATATATAATATTATTTTTTATATTATTTTTACATCTAAAAGTTTAGAAGTGTGTATTAACTGGTTAGATACCCAATCCAATATAATACTAACATAAATAAGCGTCTAAATATCAAGTAAACCTTATTAGTTAATGTAAACGTTAATGGAAAAGTATAAAAGTAAATGCAATGACACACAAAGAATTAGTAAAAAAATACTCCACGTATATATGTTTGAGGTGCTATGCTTATTTCACTGCCGAAACAAAAATGTAAAATAAGTAAAACATATCGAAACCAAATTAAAGGTAATACAATTATTGCAATGAGAACAAAAATTAATTAAAAAATATTTCAAAAATTGAAATAAAAATCCAGTTATATATGAAACATTATTGTTAATTAACCATTCAATATTTAACACATGGTTAATAAAATTATTTGTCAAATATAATAACAAATCCTATATATGTTTGTTTCTTAATTTTTTCCACAATATTATTATTATTGTTGTTGTTGTTGTTGATGATGATGATGATGTTGATGATGATGAAAAGTCTTTTAAGTTTCTTTGTTCTTAATAATAAAAAAAAAGTACCAATCAACTCCCATTTTTGTATACTTTTCTGACCTTCACGTGCCCCTCTTAAATAGTTATATCATCGATCTGTTGGTGATAGATTACCAGCTTCAACTTATATAGGTGGAGGATTTATTGATGGTTCCAACTTCCAATGCTGGTTCAGATTCAGTTTAGGGTGCTACTAATCGTAATTGGTGAAGGGTATTACATGGTTGAAGGATGTATTGTGAAAGCAATTCAACCTTCACTAATCAAAATCATCACATCTGCTTGTAGCCATTTTACCACGAACACTCTTAAACTTAGATATGATGGTGCCAAATAGTTTGTCGTTTACTTAATTTAAATTTTATAGGGATGACATTGTGAATAATAGTGGCATGAGTTTCGGCACAAAGGAAACAAAATTGACAAAGAGACAGGGGAAGCTATCGAAACACGATGAAAAAGTAGTTGGGAAGAGGGTGGTTGATGATGGTGGTTCGAACAAGAATGAAGGAAGTAAGTGAAACAGAAATAATATTTTAGAGGAGCAAATGCTTGAAAATAGAAAAATTTGGGACCTCGCGTTGGAATCAGGTGCAATTTTATACAATGAAGAAGATGATATTATGGCTATTCTCAAAGTACATAATGAAAAAATTGCTCAGAAAAGAAGATTGGCAAAACAAAAAGAGAAAGCAAGACGCTGCAGGCCCAAAAATAAAAAAAAAGGTATGTAATAATTTATTAAAATAATTTGTTCTTGGAATGTTAGAGGGTTAATGGGTGATGAAAAATTGAGCATGGTCAAAAACGTCAAGAAAAATTTAAGTTGAATACGTTTGGCTTGTTTGAGATTATGTAGCGGGTAATGACGAAGTTTGATGTAATAAGAATTCGGGAGAGTGATGCTGCGGGATGAGAATATGTTGAGTCGGAGGGTGTCTCAGGTGGTTTACTGTTAATTTGGGATGAAATAATGTTTAAAATAAGTCGTTGTCATAGAGGGGAGTTTTGGTTGTGTGTTGAATGAGTCTTACTAAAAATAATTTTAATTATGCTTTCTGTGGTGTATGGAGTTCATACAATAGAAGAGAAATTTTCTCTATGGGAGAAATTGAGTTATATTGCAGAGTTATGTCAGACTTTATGGGAGACTTCAACGAGATTGTGCAGGTAGAAGGGAGAAAGGATGCTGTCAGATTAACAGAATTTTAGTAAGAATTGGATAAAAGAAGATATGGACTTTGTGGATTTCGCTTAGCGATCTTGCAATTGGATTGACAGAGTTTTAGTAAGATTGGAGTGGTTGAAGATGTTTCTACAAGTATAAAATTAGGAGTACAAAATTAGGAGTACACTAAAGAGGAGCACAAAAAATGGTTGATGAGTTTTTTTTGCAATTTTTTCTTTTTTAACTTTTTTATTTGCTTGTTATTGTTCTTGCTCCATTTATTGTGTTGAGCTTTCTTATTCAAAAAAAAATTTTATAAATAGTATCTTTCATTATTACTAAATAATGTCTTTGCCTTATTTTATATTTTATATAAAATCTATTGATATCTTTTATTTGTAATACCATTTTTTTTGTCTTTGATGTATTTGGTTCCTAGCTAAGCCTGGCTCCAAACACATTACTAAAGTTTTCAAGGAAAACTACAAGTATTGATTAGGTTTTGATAAGACAGAAGAAGATATTCGAAAAATATGGTTCTCAGAGTGAAAGGTAAATTTTATTTACTTAGTCTTACATTGATTACAATATATAACTATGAGATTTTTAGGTGAGGGAGATGGCCTTCTTCTAGCTGGACTTATGGAGCGGCGATACACAACTAGCAACCCGTTTCGCCAACCTTAGAAGGTGTCGAAGGAAAGGGAATCAATAGATGGGATTCATACTACTAAGAAGTCCCAAGCTAAAGGGAAAGAGAAAAGCAAGCAATCGCCCCATTTCTTTACTTGAATAACGGAGTTCTAGAAGAGGTCCAATGGTACGCTCTGTGCCTGGTCTACAATACATGAACTACCAGTTCAATTTGAAAGTTATAAACATACCGGATGGTTCAATAAAAAGCACTTGAAAACGAGCGACCATAATAAGAATATGTTATATATATATATATATATGTGTGTGTGTGTGTGTGTGGCATATTTGTTATATAATAACAAAATGTAATTCATTGTTATAAAATAGAAATGTTTTTACATTCTTATAATGAAAAAGGATTATATCTACTAAATTTGGAGGTTTAATACTACTATACCCCTACAATTTGAAAAAAATGTGTATGTCTATATTAGATCCCGCTAGAATTTTTTGGTGAATTGATGAGATATTAAAACATTGAAAATTATAATCAATTACAGATAAAAAATACAACTGCCAGAAAATAGATTTAAAGTGGTTCCCTTCACATTATATTGTACAAGATAACACCTTTTTCAGTGTAAAGTTGTTCTTGGTAAATAATTTATTTTAGGTCAAGTGTCGATATAATTTTCTCAATTATTGTTTAATGTTTTCTTTTTATTTGTTATAATTTAATTATTGCTTACATTATTATGCAGGAGAAATCGCGAGAAAGACCAGTATATATGGATGAGTTTTTTAGCACACTTACACTTGTAAAGAGTAGATAAGTCAATGAGACAATAAACACTCCAACGTAACTCCGGTAAATTACCTTTCTTTAATTAATAATAAATTATTTTCTTTTGGCCACTGATTTTTTACTCCATATTTTATGTAGGAGTATTGTTAACCCACCTAAAAATAATTATAAATTGAACCCTATTTTATTATTTTTGAAAAATTAATAATTAGAAAATAACAAGTTATTCCTATTACACTTTTTTCCTTTTTTATTTTGATCCCATATTCAAATTAGTGAAAATTTGCTCTGATAGGGTTTTGCCCATCTTTCAATCACTATTGTCATTGTCTCTTCCTCTCCCTCTGCCGTCTCTCTCGTCCACTCATCTTTGCCACGCAACCCGCTTCCCCGCCGTCGCGTAACCTGCTTTTCTATTGGTGTCGTTTTCACCCTATCTCTTGTATATGATATATATTTTATTGCTTCTTTCCAAACTCGGATTCTATTTACTTTATTTTGTTATTGTTTTTTCTATGGCAAGTTTTTTGTGAATTTGAATGAAGTTTAATTTCAATTTGTGTTTGATATATGTTAGAGGAAACTTTGTTTCAATTGTTTATCAATGATTCTATTTTTATTCTATTTTTCTGGTTTTGTTTCTTCTTATAATGGAACTATAGTTATATATTAATACAATTCTGAGTTATTACTCCAGGTGTATGGTGTTATGGAAATGCATATACCAGAAGGACCATGATATTGTCCAGAATGCAAGATTAATATGATTGGGCTAACAATTGCAAAGGAAATACCACTTAGAGGTGCTGAAATATTTGGAATGAATTTTTTCGGGCAGCTTTTCATGAGTTCTTGCGACCACACTGAGCATGTGTTACTCAGGTACATTCATAGGTTACAATTCAAGGATCTCTCGTTACGCCACAACATGTTTCCACTTGGAACTTGTACTATGAAGTTGAATGCAACAACTGAGATGATGCCAGTAACATAGCTCAGCTTCACTGATATTCACCCTTTTACACCAACTGAACAGGCTCAAGGTTATTAAGTAGCTAGTTAGATGTTTAAATGCTTCTTTTTAGATTCTTATAAATGATCTATGGTCTGAAAATATGGGAGAGAATAGATTTTTTTAATTTTATTTTCTGTTTCTACACAATAAAATTTAGTGTCAGAAAATGTTCAACAATTTGGGTGACTTGCTGTGTACCATCACCGGGTTTGACTCCTTCTCTTTGCAACCAAATGCTGGAGCTGTAGGAGAGTATGCTGGGCTTATGGTTATTCGATCATATCATTTGGTATGATGACTTGGCTCATTTTAAATATGTCCGCTTAACTTCTATGGTAAATATTTGCTATTGGAAAGGATTTTTTTATCAATTTATGAGTTAATTTATGACTCTTCTGATTTACTTACATTCCAAAGCAGTATTTGACAATTTTGTTTAACATTGTACCTGTTCATTCCATCCAATAGTTGATAACCTTCAGTTGTGCTATTGTTTTGCTATATATTTATAAGAGATCAATTTTTTTATTTTTTAATGTTGCTTAAATAAATTCCTGCAATGGTTCTTAATATTTTGGAAAATGGAAACTGCAGGCAAGAGGAGACCACCACTGAAATGTTTGCATTATACCTGTCTCGGCACATGGTACAAATCCTGCCAGTGCTGCCATGTGTGGCACGAAAATTGTTTCTGTGGGAACTGATGCCAAGGGTAACATTAACATTGCAGAGTTAAGGTAGGCCGCAGAAACTCACAAGGACAACTTATCAGCATTTATGGTAAAATTTGCTTCCTATAGATTGATACTTGTATATTCTACTTATATAAGCAAATTGACATTATTGTCAAACTTTGAGCCTTTTTTATACTAAGTTTGGTTATGATTTGATTGTAGGTAATATATCCCTCAAGCTATGAATGTACCTACGGGCAAGATTATTCTTGCGACCACTTTGAGCCTTTTCTTACTTTTCATGAGATATACTCTATTGGTACTTCAGTTCTATTTTCTTGCTCTTGACTTCAAATTTGTGCTTTAATCCTCCTTCCCCCCCCCCCCAATTTCGCTATCCTACTTACCGTAGATGTACTTGGGATCTTTTAAAGAAAAATGGATGATTGCAGGCTCAATGTCAACAATGATGAATTCTGTCTTAAATATTACAAGCAGAGTGACATTCCTAATGTTGTCCAAGTGCTTTGTGGATCCTTGCAGCATAGACCAATATACTTTGATATTTGCATAGTAGTGATGCAATATTGGAATATTTCTGAAAGAGTCTTGCCTCTTCCTCCTCCCTCAAGTGAATAATAATTGTGTGACTTCATTTTATGATTGATGTTGTACTTTGTAGCTTTATATGATTATGTTTATGAAGTTATATTGTATTATATAACTTAAGATAGATTGATTATATCTTATAAATTCAGGATATGTTTGAACTTTGGTCTTGCTCATTATTTGGATTAAGTTATATTGTATCTATCATACCCAGCAATAATTAGTTATGATAATATATAGGTTACTAATAACTTATATTAACTGATAAAGTAAAGAAAATTAGTAATATAGAATTGTGATATGTAGAAGAAGGATAAATTAGTGTATAAACTAATTAAAAATAGCTTAGTAATTTGACTTTCAAAGAAAATAGTAAAAATATCTAAAAAGATAATTCCCCACTCCCAAATATCTTCATGCTCTGCTTCCACCCTGCTCCTATATTTCCAAGCATTCTCTTGGATTACGAGACTTAAATCGTTGTACTCCTCAAAAACCAGATCCACGGAAAGTCTCATTCGTGTGGAGTTGTTAATCTGATTAGAGCACCAATAATATAATTATAATTAGAAGAGTGTTGAAAAAATAATGTTAAAAATACAAATGTTATAAATATTACCTGAAAATAAAGTACATTCTCTCATCCAACTGGTCACCCAAACTCCACTATCATTCCTAAGATATAAAGCATTCAATAAATAGTTATTATATACATATAAGATATAAACTATTGAATTTGTTATGATATTAAAAAAAATTTGAGAAGACTTACGATCTATTTATTTGAACTTGTTATTATATATGTTACGGACTGCCACAGTCCAGCCCGCTTACCCGATGGGTCGGACCACCACCTCCGACCCAAGTTCCGGACCTGCCTCAAGAGGCGACCTAGCGGGTCGGTCCACCACACCCAACCCGAAACACACGCGACTTACCGCAAGTGGCTCAAGTCACCGCGCCTAGCAACCAGTCGGGTCGGTAACCCTGAGACGGCACCCGAGATTCCTGACCCAGATGCTAGAATAAACCGATTTCCACGTGGACTAGGACAGCTCATAGAAGCTTCCTAGCTAGTGGGTTAGGACACCTATGGGCCCACCCAGCACAGTATATAAGGGGAGAGGTCAGCTCTCCCCCCATGGTATGTGACATCTTACCTAATTTGGCTATCACCTCATACGGATGCTGACTTGATCGTCGGAGTGTCCTTGCAGGTGGCCACCCCCTCGGTCAACACCATCTCCGACGTCACCATCTTCCAGAAGACACCGATACTCCCGCTCTAAGTCCGTTCAAGGCCTCACCCGCTCGTTCTCTCCGCACCAGCCGACCCGTCGAGCACCCAAGGTTTCCTAGGTAACGAACATTAGTGCCATCTGCAGGGACCTAGAGCAGACATGGAGCGACTCCCCACGTTGGAGGAACTTTGCGAAGGAGGAGGGGCTCACCTGAGTAGGGCGAGTTCGACAGCCCGTGCCGGCGAACTACCACGATCCTCTGTTCAGCCGAACCAACCAATCTACACCAAGACCCCTGAAAGACGTCCCTTCGGAGGGACGGGAGCCGACAACACTAAGATTATGCAGGAGCTTAGACATAGAGTGCAAAACCTTGAAAGGGAGCTAGCAACGAGGAGCCGATCCCACGGAGACGCCAGCCAGTCCGCACCCACTCTCCCTCCCGGAGATACGGGAGCCGAGAAAGGAGCTCGACAAAGTGTGAAGACGAAGCACATACACAGGCGACCTCCCGATCTAACCAAGGTAGATCTGAAAGCCGCGGGGAGTCCCAAAAGGGGAAAGCCAGGAAACGGCTAGAACCCATCATCATGGGAGCCACTCCTTTCCACCCCTCGATCCTCAAGGTCCGGCTTCCGAGAAATTTCGACAAGCCGACGGACATGAGGTACGACGGGACTAAGGAACCCCAGGAACACTGGTACACGAAATTGTGATCTCAATGGCACCAAAAACTTGGTGCATGATCATAATCTCAATTCTTCTTCACAACTTCGCACAACTAACCAGCAAGTGCACTGGGTCGTCCAAGTAATAAACCTTACGTGAGTAAGGGTCGATCCCACGAAGATTGTCGGCTTGAAGCAAGCTATGGTCATCCTTGTAAATCTCAGTCAGGCGGATTCAAATGGTTATGGGATTTTGATAATTAGAATATAATTAAAACAGAAAATAAGATCAGAATACTTATGCAATTCATTGGTGAAAATTTCAGATAATAGTATGGAGATACTTTGCTCCTTCTGAATCTCTGCTTTCCTACTGCCTTCATTCAATCATTCATACTCCTTTCCATGGCAAGCTTTATGTTCGGGGATCACCGTTGTCAATGGATACCATCCGTCCTCTAAGTGAAAATGGTCCAAATGTGCTATCACCGCACGGCTAATCATCTGTCGGTTCTCGATCATGTTGGAATAGGATCCATTGATCCTTTTGCGTCTGTCACTACGCCCAACACTCGCGAGTTTGAAGCTCGTCACAGTCATCCCTTCCCAGATCCTACTCGAAATGCCACAGACAAGGTTTAGACTTTCCGGATCTCAGAAATGGCCGCCAATAATTCAAGCCTATACCACGAAGACTCTGATCGTGAACCAGAAGGCTAAGAGATACACACTCAAGCTATTGCAGATAGAACGGAAGTGGTTGTTAGGCACGCATTCATAGGTGAGAATGATGATGAGTGTCACGGATCATCACATTCAACAGGTTGAAGTGCGAGTGAATATCTTAGAATAAGAATAAGCTTGAGTTGAATAGAAAAACAATAGTACTTTGCATTAATTCATGAAGAATAGCAGAGCTCCACACCTTAATCTATGGGGTGTAGAAAATCCACCGTTGAAAATACATAAGTGAAAGGTCTAGGCATGGCCGAATGGCCAGCCTCCAAACATGTACAAAAGCTTAAAGGTCTAAGGAGTAAATGTCCAAAGATATAAAATAAATCTCTAAAAGTAGTTTTTATACTAAACTAGTAACCTAGGGTTCACATAAATGAGTAAATGATGCAGAAATCCACTTCCGGGCCCACTTGGTGTGTGCTTGGGCTGAGCATTGAGCTTTCATGTGTAGAAAATCTTTTTGGAGTTAAACGCCAGGTTGTAGCCGGTTTCTGGCGTTTAACTCTGATTTGCAACCTGTTTCTGGCGTTTAACTCCAGAATAGGGCAGGAAGTTGGCGTTTGAACGCCATTTTGCGTCGTCAAAAATTGGGCAAAGTATGAACTATTATATATTGCTGGAAAGCACTGGATGTCTACTTTCCAACGCAATTGAGAGCGCGCCAATTGGGTTTTTGTAGCTCCAGAAAATCCATTTCGAGTGCAGGGAGGTCAGAATCCAACAGTATCTGCAGTCCTTCTTCAGCCTCTGAATTAGATTTTTGCTCAAGTCCCTCAATTTCAGCCAGAAATTACCTGAAATTACAGAAAAATACACAAACTGATAGTGAAGTCTAGAAATATGATTTTTATTTAAAAACTAATAAAAATATACTAAAACTAACTAAATCATACTAAAAACTATGTAAAAATAATGCCAAAAAGCGTATAAATTATCCGCTCATCACAACACCAAACTTAAATTGTTGCTTGTCCCCAAGAAACTGAAAATCAAATAGGATAAAAAGAAGAAAATATACTATAAATTCCAAAATATCAATGAAACTTAGCTCCAATTTAGATGAGCGGGGATAGTAGCTTTTTGCCTCTGAACAGTTTTGGCATCTATAAGAACTTAGAATTCAGATAGTGTTATTGATTCTCCTAGTTCAGTGTGTTGATTCTTGAACACAGCTACTTTATGAGTCTTGGCCGTGGCCCTAAGCACTTTGTTTTCCAGTATTACCACCGAATACATAAATGCCACAGACACATAACTGGGTGAACCTTTTCAGATTGTGACTCAGCTTTGCTAAAGTCCCCAATTAGAGGTGTCCAGGGTTCTTAGGCACACTCTTTTTTTTTGCTTTGGACCTCGACTTTAACCGCTTAGTCTCAAGCTTTTCACTTGACACCTTCACACCACAAGCACATGGTTAGGGACAGCTTGGTTTAGCCGCTTAGGCCAAGATTTTATTCCTTTGGGCCCTCCTATCCATTAATGCTCAAAACCTTGGATCCTTTTTACCCTTGCCTTTTGGTTTAAAGGGCTATTGGCTTTTTCTGCTTACCTTTTTTTTCTTTTTTTTTCCACTTTTTTTTCTCTTATTTTTTCTGCAAGCTTTGTATTTTTCACTGCTTTTTCTTACTTCAAGAATCAATTTTATGATTTTTTAGATTATCAATAACATTTCTCCTTTTCATCATTCTTTCAAGAGCCAACAAATTTAACATTCATAAACAACAAATTCAAAAAATATGCACTGTTCAAGCATTCATTCAGAAAACAAAAAGTGTTGCCACCACATCAAAATAATTAAACTAAGCTCAAGGATGAATTCGAAATCATGTACTTCTTGTTCTTTTGTTTTTAGAACATTTTTCATTTAAGAAAGGTGATGGATTCATAGGACATTCATATCTTTAAGGCATAGACACTAGACACTAATGATCATGTAATAAGACACAAACATAAATAAAAATAAAGCATAGAGAACGAAAATAGAAAAAATTAACTAGACAAGGAGATTAAGGAACGGGTCCACCTTAGTGAGGGTGGCGTCTTCTTCCTCTTGAAGAACCAATGGTGTTCTTGAGCTCCTCTATGTCTCTTCCTTGCCTTTATTGCTCTTCCCTCATAGCTCTTTGATCTTCTCTAATCTCATGGAGAATGATGGAGTGCTCTTGGTGCTCCATCCTTAGTTGTCCCATGTTGGAACTTAATTCTCCTAGGGAGGTGTTGATTTGCTCCCAATAGTTTTGTGAAGGAAAGTGCATCCCTTGAGGCATCTCAGGGATTTCATGATGAGGAATTTTCTCATGCTCTTGTTGAGGTCCATGAGTGGGCTCTCTTGTTTGCTCCATCCTTTTCTTAGTGATGGGCTTGTCCTCATCAATGAGGATGTCTCCCTCTATGTCAATTCCAGCTGAATTGCAGAGGTGACAAATGAGGTGAGGAAAGGCTAACCTTGCCAAAGTGAAGGACTTGTCAGCCACCTTATAGAGTTCTTGAGGTATAAACTCATGAACTTCCACTTCCTCCCCAATCATGATACTATAGATCATGATGGCCCGACCCACAGTTACCTCGGATCGGTTGCTAGTAGGAATGATAGAGCGTTGGATAAACTCCAACCATCCTCTAGCTACAGGCTTAAGGTCCGGTCTTCTCAATTGAACCAGCTTGCCTCTTGAGTCAACTTTCCATTGAGCTCCTTCCACACATATGTCCATGAGGACTTGGTCCAACCTTTGATCAAAGTTGACCCTTCTAGTGTAGGGGCGTGCGTTTTCTTGCATCATTGGCAAGTTGAACGCCAACCTTACATTTTCCGGACTGAAATCTAAGTATTTCCCCCGAACCATTGTAAGCCAATTCTTTGGATTCGGGTTCATACTTTGATCATGGTTCCTAGTGATCCATGCATTTGCATAGAACTCTTGAACCATTAGGATTTCGACTTGTTGAATAGGATTGGAGAGTACTTCCCATCCTCTTCTTCTAATTTCTTGTCGGATCTCTGGGTATTTGCCCTTTTTTAGCTTAAAAGAGACCTCAGGGATCACCTTTTTCTTGTTCACAACTTCATAGAAGTAGTCTTGATGGACCTTTGAGATTAATCTCTCCTTCTCCCATGACTCAGAGGTGGAAGCAATTGCCTTCCCTTTCCTCTTTCTTGAGGTTTCTCTAGCCTTAGGTGCCATTAATGGTTATGGAAAAACAAAAAGCAATGCTTTTACCACACCAAACTTAAAATGTTTGCTCGTCCTCGAGCAAAAGAAGAAGGAGAATAGTAGAAGAAGAAGAAAATGGAGGAGATGGAAGGGAAGAGTGTATTCGGCCAAGGGGGGAAGAAGTGTTTGTAATGTGTGAAAATGAGGTAGTGTTGAGGGGTTTATATAGGGGTGGGGGAAGGGTTAAGTTTCGTGTATTAGGGTTGGGTTTGGGAGGGAAAGAATTTTGAATTTGGAGGTAGGTGGGGTTTTTGGGGAAGAGTGGATGGATGTGAGTGGTGAAGAGTATTTGGGGAAGAGGTATGGAGGTGATTGGTGAAGGGTATTTGAGGAAGTGTTATAAAAGGGTGTGAATAAGAGAGAAGAAAAGGTAGGGTATGTGGGGATCCTGTGGGATCCACAGATCCTGAGGGGTCAAGGACTTAACATCACTGCTCCATTTAGGCGTGCAAAACGCCTTTAGAGTACACTTCTGGCGTTAAACGCCAGGTTGCTGCTTGTTTCTGGCGTTTAACGCCAGCTTTTCTCCCATTCTTGGCATTAAACGCCAATTAGATGCTCTGTTCTGGCGTTAAACGCCAGTCTGGTGCCTGTTTCTAGCGTTAAACACCCAGAATGGTGCTAGACTGGGCGTTTAATGCCCATTCTGCTACTCTTACTTGCGTTTAAACGCCAGTAAGCTCTTCCTCCAGGGTGAGCTATTTTTCATTCTGTTTTTGATTTTTCAGTTGTTTTTGGGACTTCACATGATCATCAACCTAAAGAAAACATAAAATAGCAATGGAAAATAAATAGATATAATTAAATAGCATTGGGTTGCCTCCCAACAAGCGCTTCTTTAATGTCAATAGCTTGACAGTGAGCTCTCATGGAGCCTCACAGATAATCAGAGCAGGGTTGGGGCCTCTCAACACCAAACTTGGAGTTTGGTTGTGGCCTCCCAACACCAAACTTAGAGTTTGAATGTGGGGGTTTTGTTTGACTCTGTATTGAGAGAAGCTTTTCATGCTTCCTCTCCATGGTTACAGAAAGAGACCCTTGAGTCTCAAATACAAGGTAGTCCTTATTCAGCTGAAGGACCAACTCTCCTCTGTCAACATCAATCATAGCTTTTGCTGTGGCTAGGAAGGGTCTGCCAAGGATGATGGATTCATCCTCATCCTTTCTAGTGTCTAGGATTATGAAATCAGCAGGGATGTAAAGGCTTTCAACCTTCACTAGCACGTCCTTTACTAGTTCATAAGCATGTTTCATTGATTTGTCTGCCATCTCTAGTGAGATTCTTGTAGCTTGTACCTCGAAGATTCCCAGTTTCTCCATTACAGAGAGTGGCATGAGGTTTATCCCTGACCCCAGGTCACACAGAGTCTTCTCAAAGGTCATGGTGCCTATGGTACAAGGTATGAAGAATTTTTCGGGATCCGGTTTCTTCTGAGGTAATGTCTGCCTCATTAATGCATTCAGTTCATTCGTGAGCAAGGGGGGTTCATCCTCCCAAGTCTCATTACCAAATAACTTAGCATTCAGCTTCATGATTGCTCCTAAATATTTAGCAACTTGCTCTTCAGTGATGTCTTCATCCTCTTCAGAAGAAGAATATTCATCAGAGCTCATGAATGGCAGAAGGAAGTTCAATGGAATCTCTATGGTCTCTGTATGAGCCTCAGATTCCTTTGGTTCCTCAAAGGGAAACTCCTTTCTGTCTAGGGGACGTCCTATGAGGCTTTTCTCACTGGGACTCATGTCCTCCTCACTCTCTCCAGGTTCGGCCATGTTGGTCATGGTTATAGCTTTGCACTCTCTCTTGGGGTTTTCTTCTGTATTAATTGGGAGAGTACTGGAAGGAGTTTCAGTAATCTTCTTACTCAGCTGACCCACCTGTGCCTCCAAATTTCTAATAGAGAACCTTATTTCATTCATGAAACTTAGTGTGGTCTTGGATAGATCAGAGCCTATGGTTGCCAGGCCAGAATGGCTCTGTTCAGAATTCTCTGTCTATTACTGAGAAGATGATGGAAAAGGCTTGCTATTGCTAAACCTATTTCTTCCACCATTATTATTGAAGCCTTGTTGAGGCTTCTGTTGGTCCTTCCATGAGAAATTTGGATGATTTCTCCATGAAGGATTATAGGTGTTTCCATAGGGTTCTCTCATGTAATTCACCTCTGCCATTGCAGGATTCTCAGGATCATAAGCTTCTTCTTCAGAAGATGCTTCTTTAGTACTGTTGGATGTAGCTTGCAATCCATTCAGACTCTGAAAAATCATATTGACTTGCTGAGTCAATATTTTGTTCTGAGCCAATATGGCATTCAGAGTATCAATTTCAAGAACTCCCTTCTTCTGAGGCGTCCCATTATTCACAGGACTCCTCTCAAAGGTATACATAAACTGGTTATTTGCAACCATTTCAATGAGTTCCTGAGCTTCTGCAGGGGTTTTCAGATGAAGAGATCCTCCTGCAGAATGGTCCAATGACATTTTTGATAACTCAGACAGACCATCATAGAATATACATATGATGCTCCATTTTGGAAGCATGTCAGTAGGACACCTTTTAATCAATTGCTTATATCTTTCTCATGCTTCATAAAGGGACTCACCTTCCTTCTGTCTGAAGGTTTGGATTTCCACTCTAGGCTTGCTCATCTTTTGAGGTGGAAAGAATTTGGCCAGGAAAGCACTGACCAGCTTTTACCAAGAGTTCAAGCTTTCCTTAGGTTGTGAATCCAACCATGTTCTAGCTCTGTCTCTTACAGCAAAAGGGAAAAGCATAAGCCTGTAGACCTCTGGATCAACTCTATTGGTCTTGACAGTGTCACAGATTTGCAAGAATTCAGCTAAGAACTAATGAGGATCTTCCAATGGAAGTCTATGAAACTTGCAATTCTGTTGCATTAGAGAAACTAATTGAGGCTTAAGCTCAAAGTTGTTTGCTCCAATGGCAAGAATTGAGATGCTTCTTCCATAGAAGTCAGAATAGGGTGCAATGAAGTCACCAAGCATCTTCCTTGCATTGTTGGCATTGTTATTGGGTTCGGCCATGTCTCCTTCTTTTTCGAAAATTTCTGTCAGGTTCTCTCCAGAGGGTTGTGCTTTAGCTTCTCTTAGTTTCCTCTTAAGAGTCCTTTCAGGTTCAGGATCAGCTTCAATAAGAATGTCTTTGTCCCTGTTCCTGCTAATATGAAAAAGAAGAGAACAGAAAAGAAGAGGAATCCTCTATGTCACAGTATAGAGATTCCTTTATGTGAGTAGAAGAAGAGAAGAATAGAAGAAGGAGAAGAGAAAAATTTGAACACAGAGAAGAAGAGGGGGTTCGAATTTTGAGTAGAAGAGAAGTGTTAGTAATTAAATCAATAAATAGAAAGAGATGAGACAGAGAAGAATTCAAATTTAAATTAAAATAAAAGGAAAAATATTTTTATTTTTATTTAAAAATCAGTTATAATTCGAAAATTAAAAAGAAAAACAAAATTAAAATTAAAATTTGAAACAATTAGTTAATTAAAAAGAATTTTGAAAAAAAAAGGGTGAGGAGTTTTCGAAAATTAGAGAGAGAAAATTAGTTAGGTAGTTTTGAAAAAGATAAGAATCAAACAAAAAGATGAGATTAATTGAAAAAGATTTGAAAAATAATTTTGAAAAGATAAGAAGTTAGAAAAGATTTTGAAGTTGATTTTGAAAAACATGTGATTTGAGATTTATTTTTAAAAAAAGATTTGAAAAGGAAATTAAAAAGATTTGATTTTTGAAAAATTAAAGTTGATTACTTGACTAACAAGAAACTAAAGATATGATTCTAAAATTTAAAAATTGAACCTTTCTTAATAGACAAGTAACAAACTTTAAAAGTTTTGAATCAATCACGTTAATTGTTAGTAAAGATTTTGAAAATCATTTTTTTTAAGTTTTCGAAAATATTAATAAAAAAATGAGAAAGATTTGATTTTTGAAAAGATTTTGAAAAGATAGGATTTTTAAATTGAAAATTTGACTTGACTCATAAGAAACAACTAAATTTTAAAATTTTTTGACTAAGTCAAACCAAATTTTCAAAATTTATTTGTAAATAAGGGAAAGATATTTTTTTTATTTTTAATGAGGAGAGAGAAAAACACCAAATTGAAACAAAACATAGAAATTATGAATCAAAACAAGAAAAATATGCAAGAACACTTTGAATGTCAAGATGAACACCAAGAATTTATTTTTGAAAATTTTTAAGAAAAGACACACATGCAAGACACCAAACTTAGAAAGTTTCAATGTTTAGACACTAACAAATTGAAAATGCATATGAAAAACAAGAAAAGACACAAAATATGGAAGTGCAAAAATCAAACAAAGAAGATCATCAAGAACAACTTGAAGATCATGAAGAACACATGAGTTTTCGAAAATTTTAATGAAAATTAAAAAGATGCAATTGACACCAAACTTACAATTTGACCCAAGACTCAAACAAGAAACACAAATTATTTTTGGTTTTATGATTTTATTTTTTTTTTTTTTGTATTTTTTGAAAATTATTTGGAAAAAGAAAAATAAGGATTTCAAAATTTTTAATGAGAATTCCATGAATCATGCAATGTTAGTCTAAAGCTCCAGTCCAGGAATTAGACATGGCTTACTAGCCAGCCAAGCTTTCAATAAAAGCTCCGGTCCAAAACACTAGACATGGTCAATGGCCAGCCAAACTTTAGCAGATCATTTCATACAACAGCTAATTTGCTAAGAAAGACAAAGAAGCTCTTTTAAGGATAGTTGAAACCTCGGTTCAAAAGATTAGACATGGCTTAACAGCCAGCCAGGATTCAACATATCTCATGAAACTCTAGAATTCATTCTTAAAAGTTCTGAAGAACATAGAATAATTTTTTTTTGAAAATTTTTTCGAAAATAAAAATAATAAAAACAAAAAGCTTAAAATTAAAATAAAATTACCTAATCTGAGCAACAAGATGAACCGTCAATTGTCCAAACTCGAACAATCCCCGGCAACGGCGCCAAAAACTTGGTGCACGAAATTGTGATCTCAATGGCGCCAAAAACTTGGTGCACGATCATAATCTCAATTCTTCTTCACAACTTCGCACAAATAACCAGCAAATGTACTGGGTCGTCCAAGTAATAAACCTTACGTGAGTAAGGGTCGATCCCACGGAGATTGTCGGCTTGAAACAAGCTATGGTCATCCTTGTAAATCTCAGTCAGGCGGATTCAAATGGTTATGGGATTTTGATAATTATAATATAATTAAAACAGAAAATAAGATCGAAATACTTATGTAATTCATTGGTGAGAATTTCAGATAAGCGTATGGAGATGCTTTGCTCCTTCTGAATATCTGCTTTCCTACTGCCTTCATTCAATCATTCATACTCCTTTCTATGCCAAGCTTTATGTTGGGGGATCACCGTTGTCAATGGCTACCATCCGTCCTCTCAGTGAAAATGGTCCAAATGTGCTATCACCGCACGGCTAATCATCTGTCGGTTCCCGATCATGTTGGAATAGGATCCATTGATCCTTTTGCGTCTGTCACTACGCCCAACACTCGCGAGTTTGAAGCTCGTCACAGTCATCGCTTCCCAGATCCTACTCGGAATACCACAGACAAGGTTTAGACTTTCCGGATCTCCGGAATGGCCGCCAAGAATTCTAGCCTATACCACGAAGACTCTGATCGTGAACCAGAAGGCTAAGAGATACACACTCAAGCTATTGCAGATAGAACGGAAGTGGTTGTCAGGCACGCGTTCATAGGTGAGAATGATGATGAGTGTCACGGATCATCACATTTAATAGGTTGAACTGTGAGTGAATATCTTAGAATAAGAATAAGCTTGAGTTGAATAGAAAAACAATAGTACTTTGCATTAATTCATGAAGAACGGCAGAGCTCCACACCTTAATCTATGGGGTGTAGAAACTCCACCGTTGAAAATATATAAGTGAAAGGTCTAGGCATGGGCGAATGGCCAGCCTCCAAACGTGTACAAAAGCATAAAGGTCTAAGGACTAAACGTCCAAAGATATAAAATAAATCTCTAAAAGTAGTTTTTATACTAAAGTAGTAACCTAGGGTTCACAGAAATGAGTAAATGATGCAGAAATCCACTTCTGGGCCCACTTGGTGTGTGCTTGGGCTGAGCATTGAGCTTTCATATGTAGAGACTCTTTTTGGAGTTAAACGCCAGGTTGTAGCCTATTTCTGGCGTTTAACTCTGATTTGCAACCTGTTTCTGGCGTTTAACTCCAGAATAGGGCAGGAAGTTGGCGTTTGAATACCAGTTTGCGTCGTCAAAAATCGGGCAAAGTATGGACTATTATATATTGCTGGAAAGCCCTGAATGTCTACTTTCCAACGCAATTGAGAGCGCACCAATTGGGTTTCTGTAGCTCCAGAAAATCCATTTCGAGTGCAGGGAGGTCAGAATCCAACAGCATCTGCAGTCCTTCTTCAGCCTCTGAATCAGATTTTTGCTCAAGTCCCTCAATTTCAGCCAAAAATTATCTGAAATCACAGAAAAACACACAAACTCATAGTGAAGTCCAAAAATGTAATTTTTATTTAAAAACTAATAAAAATATACTAAAAACTAACTAAATCATACTAAAAACTATGTAAAAACAATGCCAAAAACCATTTAAATTATCCACTCATCAAACACCTGACGGCATTTGAAGCAAGAATAAATCTGGAAGGGGTAGGCGACGTGGTCAGATGCTGAGCATTCCCCGTGATGCTGGCCGGCCTAGTGATACGTTGGTTTAATGCACTCCCACAAGGATCCATTACGACCTTCACAGATATCTCCCAAAGCTTCCTAGCTCGGTTCACGACACGTATAGCCAAGGCAAAACACTCGATCAACCTGCTGGGAGTTACCCAAAAACCAGGAGAGCCGACCAGAAAGTTCCTGGACAGATTCAATGATGAATGTCTAAAAATCGATGGCCTCACCGATTCGGTTGCCAGTCTCTGCCTGACGAACGGCTTGTTAAACGAGGACTTTAGAAAGCACCTCACCACCAAGCCCGTCTGGACCATGTAGGAAATTCAAAGCGTGGCTAAAGAATACATCAACGATGAGGAGGTAAGCCAGGTCGTGGCAGGCAATAAATGGCAGCCCTCGAACCCCCAGCACGGCAGGCCCCTCAGGTTGACAGGTACAAGGAAGCTCCCAAGGACAGAACCTCGGCAAAACAATCAAAACAACTCCCACGAGTAGGGAGATTCACAAACTACACGCCACTCACGACGCCTATAGTGGAGGTCTACCAGCAGATCGCGGACAAGGAAATCCTGTTCAGACCCAAACCATTGAAAACATTGTTGTAAAAATCGGACTGGACTGGCCAGTTTAATTGGAAAACCGGTGAACTGCACCCTATACCGGTCCGGTCTGGTATTTGGACCGTACAAATTATCGAACCGGTGTAAACCAGTCAAACTTGCTATGAACCAGTGCGAACCGGTCAAACTCGGTGAGACCGGTCCGACCGAACCGCTTGGGAGTGAAAATATTTCCAAAATGCTTGAGGTAGGGTTCGAACCCTTGTCCTCAAGGAAACAAAAGCATTCCACAACAACCAGGCCACTATGCTTCTTATTAAAATTTATGCAAATTATAATAACTTGATATTTTTAAAATGTTAGTAAAAATATGTATTTTAAATTTAAATTTTAAATTTTTGACTATTTTTTATTTTTTATTTACATAGGACCGGGTCAACCGGTTCAACAGTAACCCATCGGTTGAACCAGTGACCCAGTAACCTGACCGGTTCGATTACTGGTTTGATTCTGACAACTATGATTGAAAGAGAGAACAGAAGGAAACAAAAGCCTTTACTGTGACTACCATAAGGGGTTCGGTCACAAAACTCAGGACTGCTTCGATCTCAAAGACGCTTTAGAACAAGCCATCAGGGAAGGAAAGCTGAACGAGTTCTCCTGACTCATCCGAGAACCAAGGAGACGAGAGCGAGAACGCTCCGAGGATGACCGTAGCCGGACTGTCAAACCAAGACAAGAGCCGGCAGGGAACGCCGATAACCCCCCAACTTTCGTGGTCAACATCGTGGTCAGATGAGATAACCCTCCTAAGTCCAGATCGGCAGCAAAAAAGGATACCCGGGTCCTATCCATCTCGACGGGAGGTCCCGCCGTTCCGAACAGAGGATCTCTCATGATATCTTTCGGTCCAGAAGACCAATGGTTTCACGATCTCCCCGAAAACCCCCAATGGTAATCACAGCGATGGTCGGGACGGGGTTAGTCAAGCGAATCCTCATCGACACCGGGGCCGATTCCAACATCCTGTTCAGGAATGTATTCGACGCCATGGGACTCAAAGAATCCAACCTCAAGAGCCACCAGCACGGGGTCATGGGACTAGGCGATAACTATATAAAACCCGACGGGACAATCTCCCTCCCAATCTGCCTAGGAACCGGAGACACCAAAAGGTCGATTATGGCAAACTTTGTAGTCCTCAGAGACTCCACAGCCTACAACATCATTCTGGGGAAAAAAACCATCAACGAGTTCTCAGCCATAATATGCACCAAATTCCTAACAATGAAGTTCATAACAGACAAGGGAGCCATTGGCTCCATTAGGGGAGACTTAGAAGCGGCGGTCGCCTGCGACAATGCCACTCTCTCCCTAAGGAAAGAGTCAATGAAGCAGCTGGTGTGTTCCTGGCAGACCTGGACGTAAGGATGGAGGACAAGCCAAGACCAGAACCAAAAGGGGACATAGAGAAGTTCCAAATAGGAAACTCGGCGGAGTAGTTTACCTTTGTAAATAGGAACCTTCCTCACAAGCTAAAAGGCCCCCTCATGGAGATCGTCAGGGCGAACGGCGACCTCTTCGCATGGACGCCGTCAGACATGCTGGGGTTGGATCCCGAAGTCATGTCACATCGACTATCCATTAAACTAGACGCCAAGCCAGTAGCTCAACGGCGAAGAAAGATGTCTCAAGAAAAGGCCGATGAGGTGGCCAAGCAAACAGCCGGGCTACTAGAAGTCGGGTTCATCAAAGAGCTCGAGTATTCGACATGGCTATCCAACGTTGTCCTCGTCAAAAAAGCCAGCGGGAGATGAAGAATGTGTGTCGACTATTCCGATCTGAACAAAGCATGCCCTAAAGACTCCTTTCCCCTCCCAACATCGACACCTTGGTAGATTCGGCGGTGGGGTATCACTTCCTCAGCTTCATGGACGCGTACTCAGGCTATAACCAGATCCGATGCACCGACCTGACGAAGATAAAACAGCATTCATAACAACAGTAGGCACCTACTGCTACAAGGTAATGCCGTTCGGATCGAAGAACACAGGAGCCACCTACCAAAGGTCGATGAGCAAGGTCTTCCACGACCTCATCGGCAAAACGGTAGAAGTGTACGTCGACGATATCCTGGTGAAGACAGCAGAGCCGAGCAGTCTTATTGACGACCTCCAAGCCGTCTTCAAGGCATTAAGAAAATTCAAGATGAGGCTCAACCCACTCAAATGCGCATTTGCCATGGAAGCTGGGAAATTTCTAGGCTTCATGATAACGCAAAGAGGGTAGAGGCCAACCCAAACAAATGCGAAGCTATCCTCAAAATGACAAGCCTAGGATGCGTCAAAGATGTGCAGCGGCTCGCCGGGAAACTTACAGCTTTATCCCGGTTCCTCGGAGCCTCGGCGGAGAAGGCCATCCCATTCTTCAATCTAATGAAGAAAGGGATCGCCTTCGAATGGAACCAGGCGTGTGAAGCATTCAACCATTTCAAAAAGATACTATCCGAATCCCCCGTACTCAGCAAGCCCAGAGAAGGAGAACCATTGTACCTGTATCTGGCAGTGACCACACAAGCCATGGCGGTGGTCCTCGTCCGGGAAGAAGACAAGACTCAACACCCAATATACTTCATCAGCAAAGTACTCCAGGGGGCAGAGTTGAGGTACACCAAGCTGGAAAAATTGGCCTACGCCCTACTAACCTCGTCTAGAAGGCTAAAACAATACTTTCAATGGCACGCAATCATCCTAAGAACCGACCAGGCCATACGACAAGTCCTTCAAAAACCCGACCTCGCGGGGAGAATGATGGAATGGGTAGTAGAGTTGTCTCAGTATGACCTGCAATACAAGCCCAGACAAGCAATCAAAGCCCAGGCGATGGCGGATTTCCTAGTAGAAGTTACGGGGGAGGCACCCGACACACCGAGCACACGGTGGAAGCTCCACATCGACGGAGCATCCAACCAAACGTTCGGAGGGGCTGGAATCATCCTCAAAAACTGAGCAAGGGTAGCTTACGAACAGTCAATCAAGTTCGATTTCCCAGTCTCCAACAACCAGACATAATACGAAGCCCTGATAGGAGGGTTAATCCTAGCTAAAGAAGTTGGAGCATCAAGAATAGAAATCAACAGCGACTCCCAAATTGTCACCTCCCAGATAAACGGCAGCTACCAAGCCAGGGACACACTACTACAAAAATACTTGGAGAAAGTAAAAGAGCTATGCGAAAGCTTTGAGGAAGTCATAGTCCAGCATGTCCCCAGATAAAGAAACGTCTGAGCCGACCTCCTCTCCAAATTAGCAAGCACCAAACCCAGAACAGGAAACAGGTCTCTAATCCAGGGGTTAGCAACTGAACCGGTAGTCATCTTGTGCGCAACCCAGACGCCGAGCCCCCCTCTCATGGATAGACTCCATCCTCCAATACTTGGAGCACTGGTGCACGAAAATTACTTCACACTATGTAATTCTGCATAACTAACTAGCAAGTGCACTGGGTCGTCCAAGTAATACCTTACGTGAGTAAGGGTCGATCCCACGGAGATTGTTGGCTTGAAGCAAGCTATGGTTATCTTGCAACTCTTAGTCAGGATATTAATTAGTGGTTATCAATTGACTTACAAATGAACAAGAGAGCATGAATTAAAGGTTACTTGTTATGCAGTAAATGAGAATATGTTGGAGTTTTGGAGATGCTTTGCCTTTTGAATCTCTGCTTTCTCCCTATCTTCTTCCTCATGCATGCACGTCCCTCCTATGGCAAGCTGTGTGTTGGAGGATCACCGTTGTCAATGGCTACCATCCTTCCTTTCAGTGAAAATGGTCCAGGTGTGCTATCACCGCACGGCTAATCATCTGTAGGTTCTCGATCATACCGGAATAGGATTCGCTATCCTTTTGCGTCTGTCACTACGCCCAGCACTCGCGAGTTTGAAGCTCGTCACAGTCATCCAATCCCAGAATCCTACTAGGAATACCACAGACAAGGTTTAGACTTTCCGAATTCTCAAGGATGCTGCCAATGCATTCTAGCTTATACCACGGAGATTCCGATTAAGGAATCTAAGAGATACTCATTCAATCTAATGTAGAACGGAGGTGGTTATCAGGCACACGTTCATAGGTTGAGAATGGTAATGAGTGTCATGAATCATCACATTCATCATAATAAGGCACAAATGAACATCTTAGATAGGAACAAGCGTGATTGAATAGAAAACATAAATACTGGCATTAATTCATCGAGGCACAGCAGAGCTCCTCACCCCCAACAATGGAGTTTAGAGACTCATGCCGTCAAAGGGTACAAAGTTTAGATCTAAAATGTCATGAGATACAAAACAAGTCTCTAAAAGTTGTTTAAATACTAAACTGGTAACCTAGGTTTACAGAAAATGAGTAAACTATGATAGATAGTGCAGAAATCCACTTCTAGGGCCCACTTGGTGTGTGCTGGGGCTGAGACTAAAGCTTCTCACGTGCTTGGGCTGTTTTGGGCGTTCAACGCTAGGTTGCAACCTGTTTCTGGCGTTGAACTCCACTTTGTAACTTGTTTCTGGCGCTGGACGCCAGACAGCAGCATGGAACTGGCGTTGAACGCCAGTTTACGTCATCTATCCTTGAGCAAAGTATGGACTATTATATATTGCTGAAAATCCCTGTATGTCTACTTTTCAACGCAATTGAAAGCGCGCCATTTGGAGTTCTGTAGCTCCAGAAAATCCATTTTGAGTGCAGGGAGGTTAGAATCCAACAGCATCAGCAGTCCTTTTTCAGCCTGAATCAGATTTTTGCTCAGCTCCCTCAATTTCAGCCAGAAAATACCTGAAATCACAGAAAAATACACAAACTCATAGTAAAGTCTAGAAATATGAATTTTGCCTAGAAACTACTAAAAATAAACTAAAAACTAACTAAAACACACTAAAAACTATATGAAATTAACCCCAAAAAGCGTATAAAATATCCGCTCATCACAACACCAAACTTAAACTGTTGCTTGTCCTCAAGCAACTAGATAAATAAAATAGAATACAAATAAATTAAGAAGCAATAATATCTCAAAGTTTTTGAGTGAAGCTCAGATTCTAATTAGATGAGCGGGACTAGTAGCTTTTTTGCTTCTGAACAGTTTTGGCATCTCACTTTATCCATTGAAGCTCAGAGTGATTGGCATCTATAGGAACTCAGAATTTAGATAGTGATATTGATTCTCCTAGTTTAGTATGTTGATTCTTGAACACAGCTACTTTATGAGTCTTGGCCGTGGCCCTAAGTACTTTATTTTCCAGTATTATCACCGGATACATAAATGCCACAGACACATAATTGGGTGAACCTTTTCAGATTGTGACTCAGCTTTGCTAAAGTCCCCAATTAGAGGTGTCCAGGGTTCTTAAGCACACTCTTGTTTTTGCTTTGGACCTTGACTTTAACCGCTCAGTCTCAAGTTTTCACTTGACACCTTCACGCCACAAGCACATGGTTAGGGACAGCTTGGTTTAGCCACTTAGGCCAGGACTTTATTCCTTTAGGCCCTCCTATCCACTGATGCTCAAAGCCTTGGGGTCCTTTTTATTACCCTTGCCTTTTGGTTTTAAGGGCTATTGGCTTTTTGCTCTTGCCTTTTGGTTTTAAGAGCTTTGGCTTTTTCTGCTTGCTTTTTCTTTTTCTTTCTCTATTTTTTTTTCTGCAAGCTTTTGTATTCACTGCTTTTTCTTGCTTCAAGAATCATTTTTATGATTTTTCATATTATCAATAACATGTCTCATGTTCATCATTCTTTCAAGAGCCAACATATTTAACAGTCTTAAACATCAAATTCAAAAGACATATGCACTGTTCAAGCATTCATTCAGAAGACAGAAAGCATTGCCACCACATGTAAATAATTAGAATTTATCTTATTAAAAACTCAAAAAATATTGCCTCTTATTCTAAAGAAATTCTTCTATTTTATTCATGTTCAATAATGATGATAAAATTAAATTATAGCTTAATTGGGGATAAAATCAAAAATATAGATACTAATTACTACTATATGACTCCTAAGGTAAAACTAAAATAAAAACAGTTATCACAGAGTTAAGGCTAAGATTGGAATTTAACAACCTTTGTTCTGGGAAGTGGATGTTCCTCTAATCTGCGGGGTGCTTGGTCCTTCAAGAGATAATTTCTGGCGCTTCAATTCCCTTAAATCACGCCCTTGCTCCTCCTGTTCTTTAAGCAAATAGCAAAGAATGCTACTTTGTTCCTTCTGTTCTTTCTGTATTTGTTCCATAGCTTCTTGCATCTTGGTAATAGATGTTTCAAGATACTCCCAGTATTCAGATTGAGGGATTTCTGGGAGAATTTCCTGTGTTCTCTTCTTGATGGGGTCATCCTGTGCTTGTTGTTTTTCCATTGATGCTTTGGTGATTGGCCGCTCAACTGAGATATACTCAGTTATTCCCATCCTTACTCCAGCGTCCTTGCAGAGCATAGAAATCAAGCTTGGATAAGCCAACCTGGCATCTTTGGAATTTTTTTTTGCGATTTTGTAGAATTCAGTTGAAATCAGTTGATGAACTTTTACTTCTTTTCCCATCATGATGCAATGGATCATCACTGCTCTTCTAATAGTGACTTCAGAACGGTTGCTAGTGGGCAGTAGAGAATGCCCAATGAAGTCCAGCCATTCTCTGGCTACTGGTTTGAGATCTTCTCTTTTGAGTTGATTTGGGACACCCTTCGTGCTGGTGGTCCACCTGGCTCCAAGGATGCATATATCCTCTAGAATCTTATCCAGGCCCTTGTCTGTTCTCATCATTCTCCTATTGAAGGAGTCTGGATCATCTTTCAGCTGAGGTAGCTTTAAGATCTCCCTAATCTTGTCAGGGTGGGTATGAACAATCTTTCCTCTGACCAAGTTCCGATAGTCATAAATAGCAGATCCAGATAGTCTTTGCCTGTCTGTATGCCACATATTAGCATAGAACTCCTGGACCATGTTCCTTCCCACTTTCGTTTCAAGATTGGCTAGGATCTCCCAGTTCCTGATTCGGATTTGCTCCTGGATCTCCGGATATTCGTCTTCTTTCAGATCGAATCTAACTTCCGAGATCACTGATCTTAGACCCATTATTTTGTAATAATGGTCTGAATGTTCTTTAGTTAAGAACTTTCCTTGATTCCAAAGTGGTTTTGGAACACTCTCTTTCTTGCCTCTTGGAGTGGGTTGTTTTCCTTTAGGAGCCATGATCTTAGTGGGTATGGTTTAGTGATCACGGATAACCACACCAAACTTAGAGATTTGCTTGTCCTCAAGCAAAAGAAAAGAAAGGAGAGGGATAGAAGGAGAGCTAGTGTAGGATGATGGATGAGATGAAGGAGGCCGAATGGGTTTTTAAAAGGGAGGGGGGAGTTTTCGAAAATAGGGAGAAAGATATGATAGAAGATATGATTTAAAAAAATAAGTATGATAAGAAAAGATATAGTTTAAAATTGAAAAAATATGAAAGATATTTGAAAAAGATAAAATTGGATTTTTGAAAAAGATAATAAGGAGATTTGAAAAAGATATTGATTAGTTAAAAAGATTTTTGAATGAAAAGAGATAGATTTGTTTTGAAAATTTTGAAAAAGAGTTGAATTGGATTGAGAAAAGGATTTGTGCTTATGGATTAAGATACATTTAATATTTTTAAAATAGGGTTTTTAGAAATTAGGGATTTTAGAAATCAGGGTTCTTAACATGTTTATGCAAGAAATCATGAATTGAAACATGAAAATTGAGATTAGAATGAAAAACATGAAGAAAAAAACGAATTTACCTCCTCCCCACCATCCTGGCGTTTGAACGCCTAAACGCTGCATGTTTTGGGCGTTCAACGCCCAAATGCTGCTTCTCCTGGGCGTTCAACGCCCAGCTGCTGCTTCTTTCTGGCGTTGAACGCCAGGAACTCCTTTGTCACTGGGCGTTTTTCTGAACGCCCAGGACGCTGTAAATCTGGCGTTTAACGCCCAGTGGATGCTTCTGTTGGGCGTTGAACGCCCAAAACAGACTCTTACTGGCGTTTTCTTGCCAGTGAGCTCTTTTTCTCTGTTTTGTGTGCAGAATCCTTCTGTAACTCTGTGAACTTATACAATTGACTCTTTACCTTAGTATCAGTGAACTTTATATAAACAAATAAAATCAAGAATAGGGCAAAATTCTTAGAGGATGTGATGCCCCATGGCTGGGTTGCCTCCCAGCAAGCGCTTCTTTATTGTCTTTAGCTGGACCTTGCTGAGCTTTTAATCTAGCTTCAGCTTTGAGCACTCTTGCTCAACATTGCCTTTAAGATAGTGCTTGATTCTCTATCCATTAACAATGAACTTCTTATCAGAATCAATGTCTTGAAGTTCCACATAACCATATGGTGATACACTTGTAATCACGTATGGTCCCCTCCACCGGGACTTCAGTTTCCCGGGGAATAGCCTGAGCCTAGAGTTAAACAACAGAACCTTTTGTCCTGGTTCGAAGATTCTAGATGATAGCTTTCTGTCATGCCACTTTTTTTATTTTTCTTTATAAAGCTTGGCATTTTCGAAAGCAGTGAATCTGAATTCCTCTAGCTCATTTAGCTGGAGCAATCTTTTTTCTCCAGCTAATTTGGCATCAAAGTTTAGGAATCTGGTTGCCCAGTAGGCTTTATGTTCCAGTTCCATGGGCAGGTGGCATGCCTTACCATACACAAGTTGGTATGGAGAGGTCCCTATAGGAGTCTTGAATGCTGTTCTGTAAGCCCACAGAGCATCATCCAAGCTTCGTGCCCAATCCTTTCTACGGGTGCTTACAGTCCGTTCCAGGATTCTTTTTAGTTCTCTGTTAGAGACTTCACCTTGCCCATTTGTCTGTGGATGATATGGGGTCGCTACCTTGTGGCGAATCCCATACCGGACCATGGCAGAGTAAAGCTGTTTGTTGCAGAAGTGGTGCCCCCATCGCTGATCAGTAATCTGGGGACACCAAACCTGCTGAATATATGTTTCTGGAGGAATTTTAGCACTGTTTTATTATCATTGGTGGGTGTGGCAATGGCCACAACCCATTTTGATACATAGTCAACTGCCACCAGAATATAAGTGTTTGAGTATGATGGTGGGAAAGGCCCCATGAAATCAATACCCCATACATCAAACAACTCAATCTCTAAGATTCCTTGTTGAGGCATGGCGTAACTATGAGGCAAATTACCAGCTCTCTGGCAACTGTCACAGTTACGTACAAACTCTCTGGAATCACTGTAGAGTGTAGGCCAGTAGAAGCCACATTGGAGGACCTTGGTGGCTGTTCGCTCACCTCCGAAATGACCTCCATATTGTGACCCATGGCAATGCCATAAGATCCTTTGTGCTTCTTCTATAGGCACACACCTACGGATTATGCCATCTGCACATCTCTTAAAGAGATAGGGTTCATCCCACAAGTAGTACTTTGCATCAGTAATTATTTTTTTCTTTTGTTGCCTGCTGTACTCCTTGGGAATGAACCTTGCAGCTTTGTAGTTTGTAATGTCTGCAAACCATGGTGTTTCCTGAATGGCAAACAAATGCTCATCCGGAAAGGTCTCAAAGATTTCAAGAGAGGGGAATGACGTCCCTTCTATTGGCTCTATCCGGGACAGATGATCAGCCACTTGGTTCTCTGTCTCTTTTCTGTCTCTTATTTCTATATCAAACTCTTGCAGAAGCAACACCCATCTTATGAGTCTGGGTTTTGAATCCTGCTTTGTGAGTAGATATTTAAGAGCAGCATGATCTGTGTACACAATCACTTTTGATCCTACCAAGTATGATCTAAACTTGTCAAAAGCATAAACCACTGCAAGCAATTCTTTTTCTGTGGTTGTGTAATTTTTCTGGGCATCATTCAAAATACGGCTAGCATAATAAATGACATGCAGAAGCTTGTCATGCCTCTGCCCCAGTACTGCACCAATGGCGTGATCACTGGCATCACACATTAGCTCAAATGGTAAAGTCCAGTTTGGTGTAGAAATAACTGGTGCTGTGACCAGCTTGGCTTTCAGCGTTTCAAACGCCTGCAGACACTCTGTGTCAAACACAAATGGCGTGTCAGCAACTAGCAGATTGCTCAGAGGTTTTGCGATTTTTGAAAAATCTTTTATAAACCTCCTATAGAATCCTGCATGCCCCAGAAAGCTTCTAATTGCCTTAAGATTGGCAGGTGGTGGTAATTTTTCAATTACCTCTATTTTTGCTTGATCCACCTCTATTCCCTTGTTTGAAATTTTATGCCCAAGGACAATCCCTTCAGTCACCATAAAGTGACATTTTTCCCAGTTTAAAACCAGGTTAGTCTCTTGGCATCTTTTCAGAACTAGTTTCAGGTGATCAAGACAGGAGCTGAATGAGTCTCCATATACTGAGAAGTCATCCATGAAGACTTCCAAAAATTTTTCCACCATATCAGAGAAAATAGAGAGCATGCATCTCTGGAAGGTTGCAGGCGCATTACACAGCCCAAATGGCATCCTTCTATAAGCAAACACTCCCGATGGACATGTGAATGCTATTTTTTCTTGATCCTGGGGATCTACTGCAATCTGGTTATAGCCTAAATAGCCATCCAAAAAGCAGTAATAATCATGACCTGCCAGTCTTTCTAGCATCTGGTCTATGAATGGTAAAGGAAAATGATCCTTTCTGGTGGCTGTATTGAGCCTTCTGTAGTCAATACACATGCGCCACCCTGTAACTGTTCTTGTAGGAACCAGTTCATTCTTTTCATTATGAACCACTGTCATGCCTCCCTTTTTGGGGACAACTTGGACAAGGCTCACCCAGGGGCTGTCAGAAATAGGATAAATAATCCCAGCCTCTAGTAATTTGGTGACCTCTTTCTGCACCACTTCCTTCATGGCTGGATTTAGCCGCCTCTGTGGTTGAACCACTGGTTTAGCATTATCCTCCAATAAGATTTTGTGCATGCATCTAGCTAGGCTTATGTCCTTAAGGTCACCTATGGACCACCCAAGAGCTGTCTTGTGTGTCCTTAGCACTTGAATAAGTGCTTCCTCTTCCTATGGATTCAAAGCAGAGCTTATGATCACTGGAAAAGTGTCACCTTCTCCCAGAAATGCATATTTTAGGGATGGTGGTAATGGTTTGAGCTCGGGTTTATGGGGTTTTTCCTCTCCCAGAGGAAATTTCAGAGGCTCTTTCATTTCCTCTGAATCCTCCAAATCAGGCTGAACATCTTTAAAGATGTCTTCCAACTCTGATTCGAGACTCACAGCCATGTTGATCTCTTCCACCAAAGAGTCAATAAGATCAACTTTCATGCAGTCTTTTGATGTGTCTGGATGCTACATGGCTTTGACAGCATTCAACTTAAACTCATCATCATTGACTCTCAGGGTTATTTCCCCTGTTGGACATCAATGAGAGTTCGTCCAGTTGCTAGGAAGGGTCTTCCTAGAATGAGAGTATCACTCTTGTGCTCCTCCATTTCCAGCACTACAAAGTCAGTGGGAAAGGCGAATGGCCCAACTCTGACAATCATGTCTTCAATCACGCCTGATGGGTATTTAATGGAGCCATCAGCAAGTTGGAGACATATCCGGGTTGGTTTAACTTCTTCAATTAAACCAAGCTTTCTGATAGTGGATGCAGGTATTAGATTGATGCTTGCCCCAAGATCACATAAAGCTGTCTTGGTGCAATTACCTTCTAATGTACATGGTATCAGAAAACTCCCAGGGTCTTTAAGCTTTTCAGGAAAGCTTTTCAGAATGACTACACTGCATTCTTCAGTGAGGAGAACTTTTTCAGTTTCTCTCCAATCCTTCTTATGACTCAAGATCTCTTTCATGAACTTAGCATAAGAAGGTATTTGCTCAAGTGCCTCTGCAAATAGAATCTTTATTTCAAGAGTCCTGAGATAATCTGCAAAGCGAGCAAATTGCTTATCCTGCTCCTCTTGGCGGAGTTTTTGAGGATAAGGTATCTTGGCTTTATATTCCTCAACCTTAGTTGCTGTAAGTTTATTTCCTACAAAAGTGGTTGAAGAAGCCTTTTTAGATGGGTTGTCATCAGCACATGTGTATGTCTGATCCCTCACTGGCAATTGAGTGCCAGAGTTAAAAGCTGGAGTGACGTTAGACGCCAGCTCCTCCTCTGTTCCTGGCGTTTGAACGCCAGAACTGTGCTTCTTTTGGGCATTCAACGCCAGATTCTTGCTTGTTTCTGGCGTTGAACGCCAGTCCTGAGCATGGTCTGGGCGTTCAGCACTAGCCTTCCACCCATCTTCTGGCGTTTTGGTGCCAGAATTATTTTTCCCTGGGCTCTTACTGTCCTCAGATGGATTTTGGGTGGTTTGCTCATTTCTTGGTTTCCTGCTGTCTTGAAGTGGGGTATTTAGTGCTTTCCCACTTCTTAATTGAACTGCTTGGCATTCTTCTGTTATTTGTTTTGACAGCTGCTGCTTTGTTTGCTTTAATTGTACTTCCATGTTTATATTAACCATCCTTGTCTCTTGTAGTTTATCCTTGAATTCAGCTAACTGCTTTGTTAGAAAATCAAATTGCTGATTGAATTCAGCAGCTTGCTCTGTAGGACTGAGTTCAGCAGTCACTGTTTTAGCCTCTTCTTTCATGGAAAAGTCACTGCTTAGGTACAGATGCTGCTTTCTAGCAACTGTATTAATGAGCTCTTGAGCTTCTTCAATTGTCTTTCTCATATGGATAGATCCACCAGCTGAGCAATCTAAAGAGATTTGAGCTCTTTCTGTAAGTCCATAATAGAAGATGTCTAACTGAACCCACTCTGAAAACATTTCAGAGGGGCATTTTCGTAGCATCTCTCTGTATCTCTCCCAGGCATCATAAAGAGATTCATTATCTCCTTGTTTAAAGCCTTGGATGTCCAGCCTTAGCTGTGTCATCCGTTTTGGAGGAAAGTATTGATTCAGGAATTTTTCTGTCAGCTGTTTCCATGTCCTTATGCTAGCCTTAGGTTGGTTATTTAACCACCTCTTGGCTTGGTCTTTTACGGCAAATGGAAACAGTAATAGTCTGTAGATATCCTGATCTACTTCCTTATCATGTACTGTGTCAGCAATTTATAAAAACTGTGCCAGAAACTCTGTAGGTTCTTCCTGTGGAAGACCGGAATACTGGCAGCTTTGCTGCACCATGATAATGAGCTGAGGATTCAACTCAAAGCTACTGACTCCAATGGAGGGTATGCAGATACTACTCCCATATGAAGCAGTAGAGGGGTTAGCATATGACCCCAAAGTCCTCCTGGACTGTTCATTTCCACTTAGATCCATGATGGAGAAAGGGAGATGATGTAAAATAAAAAAATTTATTTTTATTTATTTATTTATTTATTTGTTTATTTAGTTATTTCGAAAATAAAATAAATTAAAATAAAATAAATAAAAATAGGTGAAGATTTTCGAAAAAGTGAGGAGAGAGAAAGTGGTCAGGAAGTTTTGAAAAAGATATGAATTGAAAAAGATTTTAAATTTTGAAAAAAAAAATCTGAATTTTAAAAAAATAATTTTCGAAAATTTGTTTTAAAAATAGAGAGAAAAGATATTTTTGAATTTAAATAGGAAAGAGAGAAACAATAAGATAGTACAAGATTTAAAATTTTTAGATCTAATGCTCCTTGTTTTCAAAAATTTTGGAGGGAAAACACCAAGGAACACCAAACTTAAAAATTTTAAGATCAAGACACAAGGAAAACTCAAGAACACTTTGAAGACTCACAAGAACACAAGAACATGAAGAAAGAACACCAAACTTAAAATTTTTAGAAAACCAAAATAAAATTTTTGAAAAACAAAGGAAAATCAACAAGAAAACACCAAACTTGAAGTTTGACACGAGATTTAATAGAAAAATTATTTTTGAAAAAATTTTTGAAAAGAAAATAAAAGACTCTAACCCAAAAAAAAACAAAAATTTCCTAATCTAAGCAACAAGATTCACCGTCAGTTGTTCAAACTCAAACAATCCCCGGCAACGGCGCCAAAAACTTGGTGCACGAAAATTACTTCACACTATGTAATTCCGCACAACTAACCAGCAAGTGCACTGGGTCGTCCAAGTAATACCTTACGTGAGTAAGGGTCGATCCCACGGAGATTGTTGGCTTGAAGCAAGCTATGGTTATCTTGCAACTCTTAGTCAGGATATTAATTAGTGGTTATCAATTGACTTGCAAATGAACAAGAGAGCATGAATTAAAGGTTACTTGTTATGCAGTAAATGAGAATATGTTGGAGTTTTGGAGATGCTTTGCCTTTTGAATCTCTGCTTTCTCCCTATCTTCTTCCTCATGCACGCACGTCCCTCCTATGGCAAGCTGTGTGTTGGAGGATCACCGTTGTCAATGGCTACCATCCTTCCTTTCAGTGAAAATGGTCCAGGTGCGCTGTCACCGCACGGCTAATCATCTGTAGGTTCTCGATCATACCGGAATAGGATTCGCTATCCTTTTGCGTCTGTCACTACGCCCAGCACTCGCGAGTTTGAAGCTCGTCACAGTCATCCAATCCCAGAATCCTACTAGGAATACCACAGAAAAGGTTTAGACTTTCCGAATTCTCAAGGATGCTGCCAATGGATTCTAGCTTATACCAAGGAGATTCCGATTAAGGAATCTAAGAGATACTCATTCAATCTAATGTAGAACGGAGGTGGTTGTCAGACACACGTTCATAGGTTGAGAATGGTGATGAGTGTCACGGATCATCACATTCATCATAATAAGGCACAAATGAACATCTTAGATAGGAACAAGCGTGATTGAATAGAAAACAGAAATACTGGCATTAATTCATCGAGGCACAGCAGATCTCCTCACCCCCAACAATGGAGTTTAGAGACTCATGCCGTCAAAGGGTACAAAGTTTAGATCTAAAATGTCATGAGATACAAAACAAGTCTCTAAAAGTTGTTTAAATACTAAACTAGTAACCTAGGTTTACAGAAAATGAGTAAACTATGATAGATAGTGCAGAAATCCACTTCTGGGGCTCATTTGGTGTGTGCTGGGGCTGAGACTAAAGCTTCTCATGTGCCTGGGCTGTTTTGGGCGTTCAACGCCAGGTTGTAACCTGTTTCTGGCGTTGAACTCCACTTTGTAACTTGTTTCTGGCGCTCGACGCCAGACAGCAGCATGGAACTGGCGTTGAATGCCAGTTTACGTCATCTATCCTTGAGCAAAGTATGGACTATTATATATTGCTGGAAAGCCCTGGATGTCTACTTTCCAACGCAATTGGAAGCGCGCCATCTGGAGTTCTTTAGCTCCAAAAAATTCATTTTGAGTGCAGGGAGGTCAGAATCCAACAGCCTCAGCAGTCCTTTTTTAGCCTGAATCAGATTTTTGCTCAGCTCCCTCAATTTCAGCCAGAAAATACCTGAAATCACAGAAAAATACACAAACTCATAGTAAAATCCAGAAATATGAATTTTGCCTAGAAACTACTAAAAATAAACTAAAAACTAACTAAAACACACTAAAAACTATATGAAATTAACCCCAAAAAGCGTATAAAATATCCGCTCATCAAGCACGGCGAAACTTCCAAAAGCAAGAAGGAAGCACAAGCTACCAGGAGGGAATCCCCCAAGTATGTGTCATACAAGGGCAGTTATACAAACGAGGGCTCCACCAACCCCTACTTAAATGCCTGCGACCCGACCAAATGGAATACGTCCTAAGCGAAGTCCATGAGGGGTGTTGTGGTCACCATATCATAGGAAGGTTGTTAGCAAGAAAGCTTATCAGGGCAGGGTATTATTGGCCCACAATGATGGCGGATGCTCGGGAGTTCGTCAAAAAATACAAAAAATGCCAAGAAAATGCCAAGAAAATGCCAACTTCCATAGAGCTCCACCTGAAGAACTCAGCCTGATGATGGCACCTTGACCTTTCACCCAATGGGGAGTCGACCTCTTAGGACCATTCCCACTCGGGCCAAAACAGGTAAAATACTTAATAGTAGTCGTAGACTACTACACCAAATGGGTAGAAGCCGAACCGCTGGCCAGCATATCTTCGGCTAATTGTCAAAAATTTATGTGGAAGCAAGTAGTCACTAGATTCGGAATCCTAGAATCTATCGTATCAGATAATGGGACGCAGTTCACCGAAAATAAGTTCAAAAAGTTCTTATCAGGGCTAGGAATCAAGCAGAAGTTCTCCTCAGTCGAACACCCCCAGAGCAACGGCCAGGTAGAAGCATCCAACAAAGTCATCTTAAAACGACTAAAGAAACGACTCAAAGGGAAGAAGGGCTCATGGGTAGACGAGCTAGCCTCGGTCTTATGGTCTTACAGAACCTTTCCCCAATCATCTACCGGTGAAACCCCATTTCGACTCACATACGGAGTCGACGCAGTCATCCCAGTCGAAATCGGCGAGCCAAGTCCAAGGTTACTCCTCGGAGGGGGAAACAAGGTAGTCAAAAAAAACCTGGTCGACAAAACAAGGCAGATGGTGCACCTAACAGAAACAGCAATCAAGCAAAGGATAACCCTAAGGTACAACAATAAAGTACTCAAGAGAAGCCTTTGGGAAGGCGACTTGGTCTTATGGCGCAATGACATAGGACCACCAACCTCGAGAGAAGGCAAGTTGGCCGCAAATTGGGAAGGACCTTACAGGATAAGGGAAGTCCTTGACAAGGGCGCCTACAAGCTAGAAAAGCTAAACGGAAGTGAGGTGCCAAGGACCTGGAACATGGCAAACCTGAAGAGATTTTATTCATAAAGAAGAAGCGACCACACGACCTGACAGTCCTACACTTTAAATTTCTTTCCATTTCTTTATCCCTCTGTCACTTAATTACATGTTGCATTATTCCTTTGTTTTAAACTCTATATATGCATACATAATTGCCTCGTTTCTACAAGATATACATCAACACACCACAACAATGCAATAAAACGACAAAGCGACGAGTGGTCGACCTAACGGGAACCCAGGACTGATCACCCTGGGAGCCAAAAGGACCCAAAATCAAATCAAACGTGCAACAAAAAGGAAAGCGACAAAACGGTAAATACCAGGAAAATGGTAAACCAAACACCAAAAAGCCACAACGGCTCAGATAAGCAAAAAAAAAACCCAAAAAGCCATGACGGCCTGAGCCAGTGAATACCAAAGCAAAAATACAAAACGACCTAATTAAAGTAAAGTCTCAAAAGCATCCATTACAACTAAAGGTGCCACAAACAGGCCCAAAATAATGTCCAAAAACACTAAAGATAAAAGGGAAAAGGAGGAAGGATAAGTCTTGATCTCAAGGCTTGAGGATATCCACAATCTTCCCATCCTTAACTATCTTGAAGGCCCTAATTTGAGAAAGATCGAGGTCGGGAGCCAACACAGCCACCTAAGCCTTATTGCCCTCCTCAGTGAGCTTCACGGCCTCCTGAGCCCCCCTCGTAAGCTCTTTATTTTTTTTTCTTCAAGGAGAGAGTTAATCTCTTCGCCGAAGCAAGCTTTTCCTCCAAGTCCTTGACTTTCTTCTCAGCAGCGGCAATTTCAGTGCGAGAGGAATTCAAAGAATTCATTAAAGAAAGGTCTCGCTCCAACAACTTATTATCTCCTTAGCATCCTCCTCCGCCTTCTCCTCCCTCTTTGCCAGCTTCAACTTCAAAGACTCCTCCCGAGATCTTGAATCCGTCAGATCCCTCTGAGAGCTCCGAAGTTTTTCCTCCAAAACATGAACATTTCCCAAAACAGTTTCCACGTTCTTGGAAATCGCAGCAGCTCAGAGAAGGCTACGGTAAATCCATCTTGCCTGACCCGCAAGGTCGGCATCCCGAAAAAACTTCTCGGTACCAGGAAGCAGTTGGGACTCAATAAAACTCCCAGCATCGAAACTCTTCTCCATAACAGAAAGAGCCTTCCCCGAGTCCAGTTTTCTCTTCTTCGGGTTGCCAACAATCTTCAAGTCGTCATCTCCAAAATCTGGACCTTCCTCCTCAATAGGGATCTCCTCCTTTGTATTTCCCAAAATAGTTTCAGGGGGAACCTCAGCTGACTCCACCTGCCCCTGGTCAGCTCTGGCAACCTAGCCACTACCCTCACCAGCGTCCTCCTGACCATGCTCCACTGAAGGAGTCGCCGAGGAGTCCTTCTCCTCGTCATTCCCCTGGAGAAAGTTCATCAGCTCAGCCATAGTAGTTTTCCCACCAGCCATGAAAACTACAAGCAAAACAAGACATGAGCAAGGGAAAGCAAAACACTAAGCAAAAATACAAACAAACAAATAACTCACCAACATAAGACCGACCGGTCTTCCGATCCCCCATAACTATATGAGGGTTAAGATTTCTTTCGCCAAAAATAGCCAACAGAACATCGGCGATGTTACGCTCTTCCGAGCTCAGCCAGTCATAAGAAATTTTGATCAAGTAATCGGATCCCGCCCCAAAACTCCAATAGGTCGGGATCCGCCTTTCTCCTTCCGCAGTAAGCCAGAAAGGTTGATGGCCCTCAACCGGTCTGACTTTAAAGAAGGTTGATTTGTAGCCATGAAAATAATCCTCAAAGAGGCCGAAGATCCTACAACCTTGTTGAGCCCTAAAAGACATATACCCTTTCTTCGTTTTCCCCTCCCGAGAAGGGTTGGTGAGGAGGAAGAAGTAAAGGAAAATATTCATAGAGACCGGAATCTCCAAGTATTCACAAATCGCCTCAAAACAACGAATAGCGGCCCAGCTATTCGGGTGCAGCTGCGACGGAGCAACATCGCACCAATTCAACAAGCTCATTACAAAGAGAGAGAAAGGGAGACGGACTCCCAGGGAAGTAAACATGGGGCTATAAACCCACAGCTAATCAACCACGCGCGAAGATACTAAGTTCTTTTGGCAAACACGTTCCTGATCAGCGGGAACATAAACCTGATAAAGCGCCTCCTTGGGACCCCCTCTGCACAAGAGCCCAGCTTGACGAAGCTCTTGGAGGCTCTCACGGGTAACCCTGGACTGGGTATCCTTCACATCGGAAGTACCCCAGGTGTAGTGGTCGACCAGATCAGCTAACGGCTGTTGAGCCATGTTCGGAACCACAAGACGCTCGGCCATACCTATAATGGGGGCACCACTCAGTCAGCACGGGAGGTTGGGAACCCTAAAAACAGTAAAAGCAAGCTAAAATTCCCTGAACCACCCCCATGCACCCATATACTAACCTAGAACTCAATCAAAAGCTAAAATAAAAACACCCAGTGGCACCCCCTCTAAAAGAAAACGCAGCCAAAACAAACAAAACCCAGGCATGCACAAAGAAAAATGCACAAGGGAATACTAGGGGAAAAACAGAAAGCAGGAAAAGCTGTAAAAACAACATACCGAAAAAATGCAAAAAGAATCCGGAGATTAAAACAGCGGCAAGAAGATTGAAGTAGGAGCAAAAACAGGGAGAAGAATGGAAGCAACAGTGATAAAAGAAAACAGAAGGAGAAGAAAAAAGAAGAGTGAAGGAGAAGTTACAAAATATAAGGGGCAGGCCCAAAGACATAAATCGTCAAAAGGAGCGCCAAAAGGCAGGGGCACAATCATCATTTCACGTAACTTTCAAATCATGAAATAATGGGCATTTAATGCCCAGCGCGGAAGCCTGACGAACGGATTTCTATCAGTAAAGAATTTTATAAGAAATAATCGCGTTGTAAGTATAGTTTCTAAACCAACAGAGAATCCTTTCGTACAAAAATTTGGTTGTCACAAGTAACAAAACCCAATAAAATTTATAACCGAAGTATTTAAACCTCGGGTCGTCTTCTCAAGGAATTGCAGGGAAGTATGATTTATTATTGGTTATGGAAATTGTATATTTTTGGGTTTTTGAAATAAGGAACAAGTAATTTAAATGGCAAGAAAAATAAATTAATAATTATAAAAATCTCTTGCAAGGTATAAGAACTGGAAATCCTATCCTAGTTATCCTTATCAGGTGTGATGGAAATTGTTATTGCTCCCACTTAGTTAACCCTTACTAAATAAAGGAAAGTCAAGTGGACTAATTAATTTGATCCTCAAGTCCTAATCAACTCCTGTGGAAAGACTAGCTTTAGAGCGATCCAAACCAATCAGCAATTCCCAAATCTCAATCTACTGCTCAGTCTGATAACTCAAGTGTTACCAATTACTTAACCAAAGCAAAAAGGGAGAAAATCTACTCGAATAAAAATGCCTTCAGATTGGAAGCAGCAGTAACATAAATAAAAGAAAGAAATCTTAAATCTGAAATACCTCAAATTATATTAAATAAAGAAATCAACTCTAACATGAAGTTCATAAGCCAAATTGAAAAGATAAATAACAATTAAAGTAATAGAATAAATAAAAGTAGAAAATAAATTAAAGGAACATTGAACCTAGAATAAAGAGAAGTAGCCTAATCATAATAGAAATCCTAAATCCTAATCCTAATCCTAAATCCTAAGAGAGAGGAGAGAACCTCTCTCTCTAAAAGCTACATCTAAAAACCTAAAATTGTGTATTATGGATTGTATGAATTGTTGTTGTCTGAATGAATGGATTGATTCTCCCACTTTATAGCCTCTAATTTGTGTTTTCTAGGTCAAAAACAGCCCAAAAATTGCCCCCAGCAATTTCTGGTACATATAGGTCGCTGCAAAGTCATGCGGAAGCGTCGTCTACGCGTTCGCGCGGATTGGATTTTTGCCAGGTCACACGTCCGCATGATCCACGCGTTCGCATCGCCTGGCTTCAAGGCAGCGATGGAAAATTATATATCGTTGCGAAGCCCCGAACGTTAGTTTCCAACGCAACTAGAACCGCCTCATTTGGACCTCTGTAGCTCAAGTTATGACCGTTTGAGTGCGAAGAGGTCAGGCTGGACAGCTTAGCAATTTCTTCAACTTCTTGTATTCCTTCCACTTTTGCATGCTTTCTTTCCATCCTCTAAACCATTCCTGCCCTGTAATCTCTGAAATCACTTAACACACATATCACGGCATCGAATGGTAATAAGAGAGGATTAAACATAGGAAATTTAAGGTCAAAGAAGCATGTTTCAATCATAGCACAAAATCAGGAAGGAAAAATGTAAACTCATGCAATTACATGAATAAGTGAGTAAAGAATTGATATAAACCACTCAATTGAGCATAAGATAAACCATAAAATAGTGGTTTATCAACCTCCCCACACTTAAACATTAGCATGTCCTCATGCTAAGCTCAAGAGAAGCTATAAAAGTGAAGAGGAATGGTAGAATGTATGAAATGCAACCTATCTATATAAATGCAACTACATGATAAGATGTTTTTACCTACTTGGTTAAAAGTAAATAAGTTCTTTAAGACAAAAATAAATCAGACTCCACTAATTTAAATCACACAATAAAGACAAGTAAACTTGTAAGAAGACAGCTCATGAAAGCAGGGAACATAGAATCAAGTATTGAACCCTCACTGGTAGTGTATGTGCACTATAATCTCTCAAGTGTCTAGGGTTAATTCACTCTACTCTTCTCTAATCATGCTTTCTAAACTATGTTCTTCATCTAACCAATCAACAAAAAATTTAATGTACCAATGCAAACATCATGAGGTCTTTTTAGGGTTGTAATGGGGCTAAGGTAAGGGTGAGGATATATGTATGGCCAAGTGAGCTATAATATGAATCTTTAATTAACCCAAGCTCTTCACCTATACACACACTCTATGTACTTCTAAAATCATGCCTAGCTACCCAAAATTCCCATTTTTGTATATCATACTCATGTATAAACTTTTCTTTAATTTTATCACATATGCATTGATCTTTTCCTTAACTTAACTTAGCATTGGGGTAATTTTGTCCCCTTATTTAATTACTTATTTATTGATTTTTTTTGGATTTTTTTTTTCTGAAAAAGTAAACCATAACATATCAATGCACATGGATATTTGATTTTTCTGGTTTCACATGAGTAGGTACCTTAATTCCCAATATTTTATCATTTAAACACTGTACACTTTCATTAACCCAAGTACCCACAGTTTTCCCACACTTAGTTAACACACTATCTTAAGCTAACCAAAGATTCAATTGGGGTTTTTAATTTGTTTTTTTGCTTAAGGCTAGTGATGTGGTAAAATATAGAACAAGGGGGATAAAAAGGCTCAATGTGGATAACAAGGGTGACATAAAAGGGTAGGATGTTTGGGATAAGTGAGCAAAAATAAGTAATGGCCTCAATCATATGCAAGCATGTAAATACACTAAGCAATGGACATATAGAGTGGAACAAAGCAAAGATTGCAATCATAGAGAAGAAAACACACAAGGAAAAATATTATGGTTAAATAGTGTAACCATGTAATTAAGCTCAAATCTCACAGGTTGTGTGTTCTTAACTCAAAAACCATGTTCCAATTTATAGCCTTCAAACAAGTTTAACACAAAAATTTTAATTTAAATTAATGAAATGCTATAAAGTAGAGTCTTGAAAGAAATTTATTACTTTAACCAGGCAGTGGTAAAATATGCACAAAATTAAACAAACATGCAATCAAACATGTAAATGCAACAATGAACTAACAAATAAAGTAAAATATTGGTGTTGAGAAGAAAATAACTAACCTATGGAGATCGGTATCGACCTCCCCACACTTAAAGATTGCACCGTCCTCGGTACATGCTGAGAAGTGCAAGTGGACGGATTACTCAAACTGGTGCTTTTCTCCAAGGATTGTGCAGATGGACTTATTTATAGCCTATGTAAAGGTTTTCTGTTTCCCTTCCTCGGTGGCCATCCTGAAAGAAGAGGAAAAGAAGAAAAGTAACCCAGAAACAAAGATATAAAACAAATAAAATATGGGTGTTAATGCCAAATAATAAGGGTCTCAATTACATGGTAGCTACAACATGCAAGTGAGAAAATAATAGAAGTACATGGCATACTAGTGGTGAAAATTTTGCAACAAAGGGGAGGAGTGTGGGTAATGAAAGACAGTGTAAGTTCATATCAATGCAAGAGGAGTACAAGTATCATAAAATATTAGCATTGATTTAAATAATATTATCCAATCAGAATAAAATAAGTCATGAAGCACCAGGATAATGCAAGAAAAGATGTAACAGTTGAATAAGAAAATTTAACACCATTGGAAAAATAATAAATTTAGAAAAGAAAATAAAAATATGCACAAAATTAAAATGCAGTGAATAAAAGTATGCAAATACAATAGGAAAAATAGAATGAAAGTGAAGAGGGATGAGAGGCTAAAGGGATGAAGAAGAAGAAAGTAAGAAAGGAAGAAGAAAAAATAAGAAAAGATAGAAGAAAGAAGAAAGAATGATAATAGAAAGATAAGTAGGATTGGAGAAGAAAAGATAGGAATTCTGGCGCTAATCTGGATAAACTGTGCGTCGCATGCGACGCGAACGCATGGGGCATGCGTTCGCGTGATTGGCGATATTTGCAAGTGATGCGGACGCGTGGGGCACGCGTTCACGTGACTTGATTTGTGATAGTGGCGCGAGAGCAGCCTCGCGTTCGCACGACTTTCTGTTTTGTTGTATTTTGCCAAAATTTTTGGGTGACGCGTGCGCGTGGGTGACGCAATTGCGTGAATGGCATATTTTGAAAAACGATGCGGCCGCATGGGGTACGCGGTCGCGTGATAGGGATTGTGCTTCTAGCATCATTCCAGCCCCACTCCATCATAACTTTCTGCCATACACCATTTTACGTCGAATTTGCAGGGTCACGCGGTCGCGTGGGTGACGCGGTCGCGTGGGAGGCTCTTTTTCAGAATGACGCGGACGCGTCATTGACGCGGTCGCATGGGCATGTTTGTGCCTAAGGCACGCCTCCAACCACGCTTTCACGTGACTTTCTATTCAATTCACTTTTCTTCCTAACGCAACTATGATGCGGACGCATCAGCGACGCTTACGCGTCGCGTGTGCTTTTTTTTTTATACGCAGTATGCAAATGCAAATGCAGGCTATATGCAGCTATATGCAGAGATTATGAGAAGAGTCATTAACAAAAATAAAAATAGAATAAAGTGAAATAAAACTACGACTGAAACTGAACGATCATACCATGGTGGGTTGTCTCCCACCTAGCACTTTTAGTTAAAGTCCTTAAGTTGGACATTTGGTGAGCTCCTTGTCATGGCGGCTTGTGCTTGAACTTATCTTGAAACTGCCACCAATGCTTGGACTTCCAATAAGCTCTATTAATACTAAGTAAATTTCTCAAGCTTTGATGGAGTTCTTCACAAGCTTTGAGCTCCCAAATTTGATCCTCATATATTCCTGGATCCCAAATCTTGTTTCTGCACCTGTCTTCAAGTTGATCATCATGATTCCATCCGGGTGGTGAGCAATCTGAATTCTCACTAAGGCATCCAAACAGCTTCCTAGACCCATTCAATTGAGCTTTACACCAATACTTGCACTTCAACTTGGAGTGTGCAACCGTATTGAACCTTGCAGGGCAACTCCTACCACTAACCATTTTCCTCTTACTCTTAATACCACAAAGAGCTCTAAGTTGACCATCTGTCTCAAGTAAACCATATTCAAGTGGGATGAGAAAGCTAAGGGATATGAATTTTACCCACTTGAATGTCGTGAAGGATGATGGTGACTTAGGCAGAGAGGTTTCCAACAACTTTGGCAAGGTGATTTCAAGCTCCACTCCCTTGTGCTCTTCTTTGACAACTTCCACCTCTTTGCAAGCTTCTTCAATTCCAACCTCTTCCTCTTGGTAGCTTTCTTCCAAATCAAACTCTTCTTTATGGCTTACCAAGGGCATGGGAGGTTGTGCTTCCTCTTCTTTAATCTCCATCTCTTGATCAACCTCTGCAAAGTCTTCAACCATGATATGCCTTGGAGGTTGTACACCTTCCTCAACATCAACATCAAACATCTTGGAAGGAGGTTCTATGACTGGACTTTCTCATGGAGGTTCAGCATCTCCTAAGTCTTCAACCACTTCTTCCTCTTCAATAATTACTGCTTTGTCCAATTGTTTTAGTATAAAATCGTAATCATCCTTGATGATTTTTTTCCATGATAACTCCTTTCAACTATTCCTTCATCTTCAAGGGTCTCTCCTATCTCCACATTTTGGGCCTCCTCTTGTTCTAAGACAAAATCAGACTCCTCCTTGATGTCTTCCTTCACTAATTCTTCAACCACTCCTTCAACTTCAAGGGTCTCCACTACCTTCATCTGTAGGGCCTCCTCTAGCTTCTTATGAAGTATGGATTCACGAAGATGATTCCTTCTTTCTTGTTCCATATCAATAGCATAACTGGGATCATCTTGCTCTTGGATCGATGGATGTGGGTGTGCTTCCATGGAGGGTGGTGATGGGATGGGAAGATTATTATGTGGTTAAAAAGGAAGCGCACTGAAGCTTGAGGGTTGAATATTGGAGGTAGAGGGTTAGTCCATGCGGGATATAAGATTTTGGAATGTAGAGGTGAGACTAGTGATAGAGGCAAGTGTGGTATGAAGCTCTGTTTGCCCTTGGTGAATAACACCAATGGTGTTGTCATCCAGTGGAGGTTGGGGTGCATATGGGTTAGGGTCATATGGAGGTGAATGGTGTAAAGGGGCTTGTGAGTATGGTGGTTCAAAGGTGTGTTGGGGAGGTAGTTCATAAGCATATGATGGGGCTTGTTTGTAACTACAAGGGGGTCCACCATATCTATCATCTTGGTATGCACCTCGAAATGGCTCCTGACCATAGTAATTTGGTGGATGTTGGTTGTCACGAAGGGGTCCACCATATCTAATGTCTGGGCATGTATTGTAGGATGGTCGTTGTCCATGGTATCTTGGAAGGTGTTGTTGCCGAAAGGGTTGATCAGATCCTCGTGGTTCCTTCCAATTTTGATTGTTCCGACCTTGATGCATGTTCCTGTTATAGCTTCCATTCCTTCCAACAACATTAGAACCAAACTTGAAACCAGAGGTGTGAGAATTCATAATAGCAAAAGAAAATAAAAACAAAAAATAATAAAAAATTAATGAAAATAAACACCTAAAACTAGAAACACTGACAACAATATAAGATAAAGATTTGAAAAAGGTTTAAATTTTGAAAAGGTTTTATTTTTAAAATTTTTAAATTTAAATTTTGAAATTTGAATTTTGAATTTTGTAATTTAAATATTGAAATTTGAAATTTGATTTTGAAATAAGATAAGATAAGATTTTGAAAAAGATATGATTTTTGAAAAAGATTTGAATTTTGAAATTTAAAACTAAGATAAGATAAGATAAAAATTTTAAAATAAAAATCTGAATGAGGAAAGAGAAAAATAATAAAATGACACCAAACTTAAAATTTTTAGATCAAAACGAAGAAAACAACAAAGAACAACTTGAAGGTCAAGATGAACACAAAGAACAAGGAACATTATTTTCGAAAATAATAATAATAATAATAATAATAATAATAATAATAATAATAATAATAATAATATTTACATGTAACATTGTTGTTGTCTAATAATATTTTATTATTAGTATTTATAAATTATTATATTTATTAATTATTATTAAAATAATATAATTTTAAATATAATAAATATATCATTAAAAATATTAAATTAAATAAAATAACTTTGGTTATTGTACTTTTAACATTTTCAGCCGTCATCTATATTTTAAGTTGAGTTTAGAATAAATTCAACAGGTTTAAAATGTAATATATAACGGACTAAAGTTGATACTTTAAATACTTTTTTTTAAAGTATTTAAATTAGGGAGTCACTTAAATAAAGATGTTAAAAATATTTTTTTAAAATATATTTTTAATAATTAAAATTTAATACATATAATCGATTAAACTGTGTTATTTTTATCAAACTCAGACCAAACATATCAATTTAGTTGAAAAACTAATAAATTAAATATTGAATCGGTCTAAATTAATAATTTTTTATAAAAAATTACTATAATATCCCTATTATAAAAAATAACTAAAATATTCCTATATATATATTAATTTTGAAAACTTTAAAATTCTAACCGTACCACGACAGAACAGAAAAAAATGACTAGAATTTCAGATTCTCAAAATTAATATATATATATAATTTTAATAACTAAATAAAAACCAATAACCTCTTAATTTACGAAAAAGCAAAAATAAAAATAAATAAAAAAGTAAAAAGCAAATATTTACAATAACCAATAATAAGGCACACGTTTGCAATTCCCCGGCAACGGCGCCATTTTGAACAATCGGATTTCTGTCAGTAAAGAATTTTATAAGAAATAATCGCATTGTAAGTATAGTTTCTAAACCAACAAAGAATCTTTTCGTACAAAAATTTGGTTGTCACAAGTAACAAAATCCAATAAAATTTATAACCGAAGTATTTAAACCTCGGGTCATCTTTTCAAGGAATTGCAGGGAAGTATGATTTATTATTGGTTATGAAAATTGTATATTTTTTTATTTTTGAAATAAGGAACAAGTAATTTAAATGGCAAGAAAAATAAATTAACAATTATAAAAATCTCTTGCAAGGTATAAGAACTGAAAATCATATCCTAGTTATCCTTATCAGGTGTGATGAGAATTGTTATTGCTCCCACTTAGTTAACCCTTACTAAATAAAGGAAAGTCAAGTGGACTAATTAATTTGATCCTCAAGTCCTAATCAACTCCTGTGGAAAGACTAGCTTTAGAGCGATCCAAACCAATCAGCAATTCCCAAATCTCAATCTACTGCTCAGTCTGATAACTCAAGTGTTACCAATTACTTAACCAAAGCAAAAAGGGAGAAAATCTACTCGAATAAAAATGCCTTCAGATTGGAAGCAGCAGTAACATAAATAAAAGAAAGAAATCTTAAATCTGAAATACCTCAAATTATATTAAATAAAGAAATCAACTCTAACATGAAGTTCATAAGCCAAATTGAAAAGATAAATAACAATTAAAGTAATAGAATAAATAAAAGTAGAAAATAAATTAAAGGAACATTGAACCTAGAATAAAGAGAAGTAGCCTAATCATAATAGAAATCCTAAATCCTAATCCTAATCCTAAATCCTAAGAGAGAGGAGAGAACCTCTCTCTCTAAAAGCTACATCTAAAAACCTAAAATTGTGTATTATGGAGTTGTATGAATTATTGTTGTCTGAATGAATGGATTGATTCTCCCACTTTATAGCCTCTAATCTGTGTTTTCTAGGTCAAAAACTAGGTCAAAAACAGCCCAAAAATTGCCCCCAGCAATTTCTGGTACGTACAGGTCGCTGCAATGTCACGCGGAAGCGTCGTCTACGCGTTCGCTCGGATTGGGTTTTTGCCAGGTCACGCGTCCGCATGATCCACGCGTTCGCATCGCCTGGCTTCAAGGCAGCTATGGCAAATTATATATTGTTGCGAAGCCCCGAACGTTAGCTTTCCAACGCAACTAGAAGCGCCTCATTTGGATATCTGTAGCTCAAGTTATGACCGTTTGAGTGCGAAGAGGTCAGGCTGGACAGCTTAGCAATTTCTTCAACTTCTTGTATTCCTTCCACTTTTGCATGCTTCCTTTCCATCCTCTAAGCCATTCCTGCCCTGTAATCTCTGAAATCACTTAACACACATATCATGGCATCGAATGGTAATAAGAGAGGATTAAACATAGGAAATTTAAGGCCAAAGAAGCATGTTTTCAATCATAGCACAAAATTAGGAAGGAAAAATGTAAACTCATGCAATTACATGAATAAGTGAGTAAAGAATTGATATAAACCATTCAATTGAGCATAAGATAAACCATAAAATAGTGGTTTAACAAAACTAAGGAGACAACCCCATGGGAGAAATGAGCTAGCCATGCGTGAAGGATACGAACGTTATCAACGAACTCCCGAGAAAGAAGACACGCCCCGATACGGCGAGTAAATCAAACGTGCCCAGCCCCGAGCTCCAAACCTCAAGGCTGGCGCGTTGGGGGGAACTGTTACGGACTGCCACGGTCCAGCCCGCTTACCCGACGGGTCGGACCACCACCTCCGACCCAAGCTCCGGACTTGCCTCAAGAGGTGACATAGCGGGTCGGTCCACCACACCTGACCCGAAACACGCGCGACTTACCGCAAGTGGCTCAAGTCACCGCGCCTAGCAACCAGTCGGGTCGGTACCCCCGAGACGGCACCCGAGATCCCCGACCCGGAAGCTAGAATAAACCGATCTCCACGTGGACTAGGACAGCTCATAGAAGCTTCCTGGCCAGTGGGCTAGGACACCTATGGGCCCACCCAGCACAGTATATAAGGGGAGAGGTCAGCTTTCCCCCTAAGGTATGTGACATCTTACCTAATTTGGCTATCACCTCGTACAGATGCTGACTTGATCGTCGGAGTGTCCTTGCAGGTGGCCACCCCCCTGTCAATACCATTTCTGACGTCACCATCTTCCAGCAGACACCGATACTCCCGCTCTAAGTCCGTTCAAGGCCTCACCCGCTCGTTCTCTCCGCACCACCCAACCCGTCGAGCACCAAGGTCTCCTAGGTAACGAACAATATACATGGCTCATTTTAACTAAGTAAAATAAATAACCATTGTACTCAAACATACTTAGGATGATGTGTCGTTATATATGGAGGATCATGACCTACTGAAAAAATATGCACATTATATGCCACCAACCCATGACCTTCAATTTGTAAGTTCTCGTTAATTATTTGCATATTTTCATTATAATAAAAAGTACTCAAACTTGTACTTAAACATATTACATCCTATTTGTTATACAGATATATGTTCCAATTAAAGAGAATAATCACTGGTATCTAATGGTAATGAGCATTCTTGACAAAATATTTTATCATTTAGACTCTCACTGTAAGGTTGAAGACGATGAACCACGCAAGCATTATATTATAGTAAGTTCACCTACTATAGAAACAAAGAAAATAATAACATTACTTTGAATAATAAAGCACAATATTTTTATTACAGGGAGTGGCTCTTTCTGAAATAATATTTTCAGAGAAGTATGCAGAATGTGGTATACAAGAAATAGTGAGTTTCGAGGGTTGGGAAGTTCATAGGGCAATAGGTATTCTTAAGTGCACAAATAGGTAATTATTAAAATTGTTGGTTACTTAATTTAATATATATATTTTGCTTTTGACGGCCTTATGCTGTATTACATGATACGTTTTCACATAGCAATGATTCAGCTGTATGGATTATGCAATGGATGGACGTGCAACAGAAATTCACTCATGTGGTCCTCCCAAAGGTAACTTTTAACATAGACAATTTTTTTTCTTTAATTACACTAATACATGTGTTAACGCTTAGTAAAATAAATTACAACTGCATGAGGAAAGGAGTGGGATGTATTTAGCATTGGATTTCGTCACCGGAGATTTTAATAAGATATGAGCAGATGTTAATGAGAGATTTCAATTATGGTGGCTTATGATACACCAATAGCATCTTTACCGAAATTGAGAACAATTATTCATGTCTTCTTTTTAGATTTAATAAGATAAATAAATTTTTTAATTATGTATTTTTTATTTCTCTCATTGTGTATCACTTTTTCGTTACGAAAACTCTCAGGGACCAGCAAATATAACAAGATCTAACCATCATTCATCTAGCATGTGTTTTTATACCAGGACTGTCTCACACACTATCACAAACGGCTTTCTCTCACACTCCTCTCCAAGGAACTAGCCGGATACGCTCTTCGACGATCGCAGTTTCGTTGACAAAGCTTGATGCATCTTGTCTTATTATCTATTTTCCTTTCTTATTTATTTCTATACTTATTTCATATAAATTAATAAATTATTATTTTGTTAGGAGGCCAAACTAGGTAAAATATAAAAAGACAACAACATTACATAACTTAAATTACACTGAAAAATCAAAACAACAAACAAGAAACACTAACATTTTTTATATTTTCTGTCTTAGTCATTTCATCAAACAGTTGGTTTGCGATAATTGTGCATTGTTACATTATGAAAATCAAAATCAAATAAGGTATAATTTGGATTCTGTACATTCAATTTAAACTCTATTATGAGTTTTTCCTTGCATATTTTGAATGGATACAGAATGATGGACAGCAAGAAGGTAAGAGTTGCAGAAAGTAACAAATGAACAAAAATCAAAACTCATTAACCTTCACATTAACCTTGCAGAAGCATAACACATCACTAGAAACGAATGAGAATGGATAGAGAGCTGAGAGATGCTGTTGCAGAGAGTAACGCCGCTGCTATTGGAGACGCTACTGGGGATGGACAGCGAGCTCAAGAATGCTGATTTGTGTTGAGCGTGCTCCAGCATTGAGAGTAAGAAAGATGGCGTGCAAGAGTGTAGAGGAGAGAGTGTGTGGAATTTTGGGGAAGAAGAAGAGCATGTGGTAAAGGAGCGTGAGTACATGCTCTCTATATGAATTTAGGCTTTATTTTGTTTGAGGTATAAAAATACTAATGCTGGTTATTTGCTGGCCCAAAAATTAGAAAATTGTTGGTCCCCTAGTGGTGCTCTTTTCGTTATCCTAGAATGAACTTACTTATAATTCTGATTAAACCTCAAAATCATTAGTGTTATTTACCTCATTTTTTCCTAAATTTTTTTATGATGAGCTCATCTTTATTAAAATTAAAAAATAAATTATATAATATATATTTCATAATTATAAAAACAAAATTACTTAAAATTTATATAATAATGATCCATTCACTAATCATTCTAATTAAAGGATCATTATTATTATTATTATTATTATTATTATTATTATTATTATTATTATTATTATTATTATTATTATTATTATTATTATTATTATTATTATTATTATTATTATTATTATTATTATTATTATTATATCTATGCAAATTATATACTCTCTAGTCTATATTCTTAATTTTATTTATGACATTAATTTTACAGCCATAAATATCATCCATAAATGCCTAGTCTATATAATTTATAGCAACAAGATAAAAGAAAATCCTCTATTTTCGCTTCCTTTACTACACACTCCTTGGTTAAGATTGGTGATACTTTTCAACAGTTTAAATACAGATTCGTGAAAAGACCTCCTTAGAAGAGGATAACTCTATTTACTAGTGTAATGTGTACAAGGTAAGCTAAAAAAGAGAACAACATCCTATTCCTAATCTCTAAGGCATTATTGATAGGATTTTCACCACATTTCACTACTCTTTTTGGCCTAAATTTCCTACGATCAATTTTACAACTATTGCACGCTACCAAACATCGAGAAAAGGGACTTAGCACCCAATCAAACAGCTACTCCCAAACTGCACCAGCAAAGCAATGTTCACAGCACCTGCAACCGAAAAGGCAACCACCGATTTAGACAACAAAAGCTTAAGCCTTGGCAATGAAAGAATATACACAGCAATAAAATTAAACTTAGCATACCTTGCTAATTTATCAAAACGTTTGCTCAAGGCATGCTCAATCAAGCAAACACCTTCATCAACTCACCCACATTGGTCATGTTGGAGCATATGTAACAAAAGCCCTGTAGGGCTGCTGCAAGTGCCGATTGTCTGCTTCATAATCACTCCCCAAGGAACTCCCTGAATCAATCTACAAATAGTAATCAAATTATATTGTCATTTTTACTCCGCAGCCAATAGTTATAACAGATAACGGCTACAAATAGGGTTAATATCACTAGTTGCTAATTCCTGTACATTTGACCATAATCACAAAATAGTATATGGAAGATAAGGTCAAACTCAATAAAACAAAGGAAGATGCACACAATGAAAAGAACATTCCCCATTGGATTTGTTGGGTGCGGCATTGTTGTTCAAGGTGCCAAGTAGTGCCTGCCGCTTAATTTTTCTCATCATCTTCCAATTGGTCACATACCGATCAAGTTCCCAAAGGGTTTCAGTGTCAACAGCCTCAATAACAATCTCAATCTCATCCCCACCTTGCTTTACGTTTCCATTCATCTTCCTTATGATCTGTACCACCTGATCCATTTTCTCAAGAGGCAAACTCTGCATCCCTTTCTGGCTAAACATGATTCCAGGAACTGGCCTACAATTCCTCATCAACATCATGATCTTGCTGCCTCATTGAATCCTTGAATTTCTCATGCATGGGATGATACGGCTCTTCAAACTTGGATAAAAGCAGGTTAGCCATGTTGTGCACATCATGACCAGCGGGATTATATGTTGTGCAGCTTTTAATTTTTTAGGAAGCCTTAGAAGCAAAAGTAAACTTTCTACATAACATAAATTATTTATGATCTATTCTATGAAGCAACGGGATAATTATGGTGCAGAACACACCAATTCATATATACCAAAACTGGTTTCTTTAATCTATTTACGTAGATGCTGAACTCCTAAAATTAGTTGTTAGGGAACTGAAATTCATAAAGTGATAACGGTAAACAAGGAAAGTTGTGTTCATTCACCATCACCGCCATTGAAATACACAAGCAACGAGTTCATAATGTTTTAAGGAACAGATTTTTGCAATTTCTTAAAAAGAATAAAGGAAAAAAATCATCACTTAAGCAACAAGGTACAGATTCAATTAAAAAAAAAATAAAAATCAGAGAAAGATTACAGAACATTAAATAAGACTAATGGTGCACTCCTCCTGAAAACAATCACCCAACACAATCAGAGATCAAATTTACTTGGATACAAATGCCGATTACATAGTAAATTTGGTAAATTTCCTATTTCAGCTGCCAATTAAAAGAAAGAAAAAGAAAATAAAATAAAATAAAAAGAAAGAGTTGCTTAAACAAAATAAAAATTAGATTTCAAAATAAATGAAGAAAAAATAACATAAACATAGGATTGAGAGAAACACTGCCATAATCGTGAACAGGTAGTGACTGCGGCCACAAAATCATTCACACAAATAACAGTATGAGACATCTAAAGATAATAAATTTACCTCAACAAGTGCTTGTTCAGTGAACTACTTTTTTCCCCTGCACTCGGACGTATGAATCAATTAGCCAGTCTGGGTTTATTAAGGTGTGTCACCTGATTACACAAGGTCATAAATTCTCATTTGACTATCAAAAACAAAAACAAAACTGAAAAATTTGATATAACTAATATATATTTGTAAAATGTGTTAATACTAACAATGCAATGATGCGAATAAAATAAAATATCCTTATAGTCTAAATTGACCAATATAATTCAACATGGTTCCATCCAAAAGCACTATAAATAGATGCATCAGTTTCCATTATTATTCACATCAACACTCAAAATAGAGAAACATACATCCATAACCACTTCTTATTGTACTCCTATATATACATGTTCAAGTGTTTAACGCATTAACTATAAGAAATGTCTTAAAAATACAATTGTTATATATATCATGAATACAAATCTACTACATTAGGATGACAGGAAGTATATTTATTGTGTATAACTAAAAGAAGATGTTACGAAAAGAATCCAAAATTAATTAAGATAGGTTTTTGCTATAAGATATTAAGATTTTTATTTCTTATGGGACATGTTGGATCAATTAATTCTTTATGCAAACACATTACAAAATAATAAATAAATTATTAAGTCTAACAATCCTATAGACAACAGGATTTAACTTTCAATTGATAAAGAAAGACTAATTTTGCATTATGTATCTCTCAGACTCATGTCTCACATAATTAAGATTACTTCAACGACTTACAGCAATTTCTTTTGAAATCAAAACAACATTCAAGATTGTAATAGTGTAATCAAGTAAATCAAATCAATGCATTAGACCAAAAGTTAACATTCAGAAATTTAAACTATATACGTCACAACTTTATGCTAATAGATTCAATATTGTGACTCTTAGTGCTTCCTAAGTATTAAGATTATAAATTCTACTAAGATGAAGAAGCTATTAAGAGAAGGGAAGACTTAAAAAGTGGGGAGAGAGGCATAAATCAATGGTCTCACCCGTACCAAGAGAATCAATCAGGTATCTATTTCACTCGGAAGCGTGTTGAGGCGGCGGCGGCGGCGAAAGCAGGTTACGGTGTCGTCTGAGGCGTGTTGCGGCGGCAAAGATAAGCAAACGAGAGATACAGGAGAGGGAGAGGATAAGAGAATGGCAGTGATTGGAAGAGGGGTAACAACCCTAGCAGACCAAATGCTTCTCTTCTTTGAATCTGAAATTAAAAGGAAAAAAGAAAAAAGTGTAAAAAGTAGAAATTAGAGGGATTATCTAATTATTTATTTTTTCAAAAATAAAAAAAGGGGTATATTTTGTAATTATTTTGATGATGGTTAATCATACTCCTACATAAAAATGGGAGTAAGGAATCCATAGCCTTTTCTTTTATATCAATTATTAAAGATTATTGTAACCATTTTCAACTATTTCTACTATTTATAAGAGACACATTAGGAGCATATATTCCAAGCTAACAAAAACCCATGCTGCTATAGAAGCTGGCTGGCTAATCCACCCTCGTGTTTGAGGAAAGCATATGGTTCGATACCGTGGTGGAAAGTGAACAGATAGGATGTATGGCATGAATGAGATAAAGAATTCTTCTAGAGTATGACTACCAGCTAGTGGGTGATGAGCGAATATTTTATACGCTTTTTGGCATCATTTTCATATAGTTTTTGTTATGTTTTGTTTAAGTTTTATTATATTTTCACAGGTTTTAGTGAAAATTTCATATTTTTGGATTCTACTTTGAGTTGTTGTGTTTTATGATGATTTCAGATATTTTCTGGCTAAAATTGAGGAGTTTTGGCAAAGTCTGATTCAGACACAGAGAAAGGACTACAGATGTTGTTAGGATCTAACCTCCATGCACTCGAATGAGTATTTCTGGAGCAACCGAAGTCCAAATGGCGCGCTCTCAATGGATATGGAAAGCTAATATTCAGGGCTTTTCACAAATATATAATAGTCTATACTTTGCTTTGAAAATGAAGGCTCAAAACTGGTATTCAACGCCAGCCACCAACCCCAATCCTGGCGTTCAACGCCCAAAGGGGGGTAGTGGCTGGCGTCCAAATGCCCAAAAGGGAGTCCAAGGTTGGTGTTCAACGCCCAAGAGGGGTACTAGCTCATGGATTTCACTCAAGCTCAGCCCAAATACTCACCAAGTGGACCCCAGAAGTGGATTTTCGCACTACAAGACTAGTTTATCTTATTTTCTGTAATCCTTAGTTATTAGATTAGTATATATAGAACAAGGATCACCCTTGTTCAGGACTTTATGCCATATTTTCGAATTACATTGTTCCTTTGTACAGTATGAGTCACTAACCTCCTAGGTTAATGTTAGGAGCTCTACTGATTCTTATGAATTAATAATATTACTATTCCGATCCACTTCAATCTATGCTTGATTCTATTCTAAGATGTATCTTCGTTCTTCATCCTAATGGATTGGGAATGTAACTTGACCGTCATCCCAATTCCATATGGGTTCTTGCGATTCCTTGACGGGATAGTATTGAACCACCAGCTTGATTATACATCTCTTAGACTACTAATCCACGGCTTCGTTGGGGACTTCTCGAGACATCAGTTCAGCCGAGGTGCGGGGCGATTAGGGCCTTTGTGGTATAGGCTAGATCCCAAGGAGCAGCGTTCTCTGATCTGGAAGATCTGACCTTGTCTGTAGCGTTTTGATTTGGATCACCAAGAGAATGGGCTGCTCGAGCTTCACCCCCGTTCAGATTGGATGATCGCTGACCCGGCATTTGATCTGAAGCAGAGGAGATTAATGACTGCTGACCTGGCGTTAATCACATACAACCTGCCATGGAATGAATCAATCAGAAGTTGGAGTAGATGGTGAGAAAAGTTGATCCAGAAGGAAGAAGCATCTCCGAAGCCTCAACCATTCTCCTACCATAGATTTTACACCTATCTAGTAACGTTTTATTTATTTATCTGTTTTATGTGTTTTCTCGTGACAACTATCTTTTCTATCCGCCTGACTAAGATCTGCAAGGTATCCACTACTTACTCAAACCAACAATCTCCGTGGGATCGACCCTCACTCACCTGAGGTATTACTTGGACGACCTGGTATACTTACCGGTCTATCTGTCCGAAACGTGCGGAGTCAGTTTCGTGCACTAGTGGACAACCTCAACAACTTCCAACACTATTGATGTTGTGGATCTTAGAGACTGAATCACAATATTCAATTAAAAAGTTGAAGAATATGTATCTAAATATAGAAAGCTAAAAAATAACTTCCAAAAGGGTAAAAGAGACTGGAAGCAAGCTATGAACTCCTTGCATGACGATCTCAATACAAAGGGTTCACTGGTGGAACAACTCAATAACCAAATCAATAGATTGACTAAGTATATCAAAGGCATGATTGTTAGTAGTTTTGGATCACATGTGTGTCCTCTCACCTCCCCTTTTTACCTTTCCAAGCTCCAGGAGAGGCACAGTCCAAGCCACCATCAAGGAAAAACTTGTAGTCAAGGGGTTCCTCTCAGTTGAAGGATGATCACATCAACCTTGATAACTCTAATGACGACTATTTAGTCAAATATGGGTATGGTTATTTACTTTTATTTAGATATTTTATATTATTAGTGGATTTTTAAATGGGACTTGAGTTATTTCTTAGTAGATTGTTTAATATGATTATAGTTATTCATCTTGTTTTAGATCTTTTAAATGAGTGGATTGTTTACTACTTTAACAAGTTTAATTTACAAACTCAGTATTGTCATATTTAATATAAATTTTATTTATATATTTTAAAAAAAATTATCTATAATCCATCAATTATTTCCAAGTAGGGATCATTAATCGAAAAATGAGTGTATAGGAATTAGAGATTAAAATCGATGACAAGGTCATCATCACTTTTTAATAATTAAGAATGACAAAGAAAAATAAAAAGATAGCCAAGCTGTCGCTATTTTTAAAAACTAAATTGGCAATTTAGTTGTTGATTTTATTATAAAAAAAAAAAAACTTTTCACTTTAAAGATAGCAACAATAAAAATAGCAACAATAATGACATATAACTAAATTTAAGGAATCAAGCTAAGAGAACCAAGGGAGCAAAGTCAACAAGAGAAATGACAATTAATCAATATAAGAAACCTTAGTTAGGGATGAGAATTAGAATTTTTATTTTTATTGCCTTCCTCAAATGTGATGGTAAATGTTTATTACTCTCACTTAGTTATCCTCTAACAATTAAAGGAAAGACAAGTGAGTACAATTAACTCTAATCCACAAGTCCTAGTCAATTCCTAGTGAAAGACTAGATGTAGTGGAGTTCAAGCTAACTAGCAACCTTCAATTACCAATCAACACTAGATTCTTACAATTCAAAAGGCTCTAATTACTTAACCCCAAAGCCAAGAATGAAAATCTACTCCATAATCATAAATGATATTTTCTCAAACACTTGGTGAGCAATAACAAAAGACATCATGAAATTGAGAAAGCAATCCAAATTAAAGCTACCCACTATTAATGATCAACAATAACAAAGCAATTAACACAATTGAAACAAGATAACCTCAATGTATTACTAGAAATTAAATCCAACAAGATCCAAAGTCATAACCCACAATAACTAAAATTGCAAGAGTGCTAAGTAAAATTAGAGAAGAGGAATTACAATTATAGTAATAAAACTGAAATTAACAAGGGTCTAATCCATGGAGTAAAGTAAAAATAAACAAAGAACACTAAAATCTAGAGAGAATGAGGCATTTTTCTCTCAAAAAGTCAAAACTATGTAAAATCTACCTAATGGAATTGTTGTCTCCAAGCTTGCTTCACCCTCAGCCTCTAATCTTCGAATCGGGCTTAAAAGTGGGCCAAAAGGAGCTCAAAAATCGCCCCAGCATGTTTCCACTAATGAGGCACGTGCCAGCATTCTGCGTATGTGGCAGTGTGGTCCGCGTACGCGGATGAAGATAAAATGAAGGATGCGTACGCGGCATCAATGATGCGTACGAATGGCTGCAGAAATCCAAAGTCTTCATTTCTTCATGATTTTCTATTCTTGCTTGCTCCTTTTTCCACCTCTTCCAATCTAACCTTGATTCTTAAGACCTGAAATCACTAAACATACATATCAAGTCATCGAATGGAATTTAAGAAAATTAAAATTAGCATTTTTGGAGGCTAAAAAGCATGTTTTTACAATTAAGTGCAATTTGGAAGGAAATCACAAAGGTATGCTATTTAAGTGACTAAATGTGAGTTTATGTGATAACATCCATTCAATTCATGCCAAAATTTATCATCAAATATGGATTCAACAGTCTCCTCCACTCTGCGCAGCCGCTGTGCCACGCCAAATCTGCGCCACAGTGCCGCGCCGTCCATCATTGTTTGTCACACACCAATCACCCACCGGCAGAAGTAGCACGTCCTCCATAGTCGATGGCACACGAGAGAGTGACTATCATGGTTATGCAACATGTGGCGTTCTTGTTGTTGTTATCGTTGTTGTTATAGGTGTTGGATGATTTTTTTTTCTAGTATTGGATGTTTCTTTCTCCTAGGTTTTAGATGTGTCTTTTTAATGTGTTTTAGATATTTTTTTTTCTTATGTTTTGGATGTTTCTTCTTTTTAGGTTTTGGATATTTTTTAATAATTGTAGACTTTTTTTTCTTAGTTTTATGTATTCTTTTTCCAATAATATTGGAGGTCTAGTTTTGTTAGGTTTTAGTTTTTTTTTTAAAGGATTTTGGACATCTCTTTTTTCTTAGATTTTGAATATTTCTTTTTTGTTACGTCTCGGATGTTTCTTTTGTTAAGTTTTGGATATTCCTTTTACAATAATTTTGGAGGTTTGTTTTCATTTAGTTTTAGATTTTTCTTTTTTTAGATTTTGGATATTTCTTTTCATTGGATTTTGGATGTTTCATATGATAATTTGAATTCACGTTCCTGCAAAGAGAGAATTAAAAAAAAAAGACTCGACAGATAATAATGGACAGTACGAATGATTCTGAGTGACAAACAATGGTGGGAGCTGCGAACTTCTGAGCGAGCGAAGGTGGTGGGCGACGCGGATTATTCTGAGCGACGAATAGTGGTGGGTTGCGTGGCGCAACTATGCAATTTTGGACCACGGTGTGTGGATTTAAAGATTTTTTTTCTCTTTGTTGAATTGTAATTCATATATTAGTTGATTTCTATTTGCTGGTGTCTTAGTTAGTTACTTAGCGAAGTTGTGTTTATAATAAAGATTAAACTTTCTTTGCATTGATTGACTGTGTCAACCAAGTAATAATTAAAACTATTGACGTTATTACTTATTAATGCAATTCTTTGTTATTGTTGAGCTTCTTTCCACAAATTTCTATTTTAACCATTTTTTTTCTAATCTCTCTCTCTCTGATAATAGATTTGCGCTCATATTTAAAAAAGTTTTATTTATGTATCAAAAAAGTTGTTATTAAATATTAATACAACAACAAAAATTATTGTATTATATATATTTAATTGATTAAGATTTTAAAAAAATTAAATATACTCAACAAAAAATAAACAACTAGTAATAATAATAATGATAATGAGAGTAATAATAATAAAAATAATTCAATTAGTCAATCACCCAAAGTCAAATCTATTTTTCAAATGTAAATGAGATTATTAGTGTTTAGTAACATTTCATAATATTTGATTGAGATAATATACATATCATTTGTTTATTTTTATTATTTTATAAAATTTAGTTTTGATCTTACATATAATAATTGTTTTCATCGAAAATTTTCTATTATGACTATTATAGAGTATCAACTTTGTAATTAAATGATAAAAAATAATTGAATAATTGTTTAATAAAAAAAAAGACATTATCTATACCTATATATAAAGAGAATTGTAGTTATTTGAATTGAATTTTTCATTTCTCACTTTTTTTTTGTTTCTCTCGTAGTTTTAATAAAAAATCGAAGTTGATTCTTTTAAGTTATAGTTTTTATAGTTAGCAAATATTTTTTTTTTGTATTATATAAAAAATAACTAATAAAATGTGAGTTGACAGGTGTAGGATGATTGACAAGATGCCAGTATTAATAATAAACATATCATGAAAACTTGTCAAAATATAGAAATAAAAAAATATTTTTAAATTAATATACTTTTGATGTTGTAATTAAATCATTAAAAACTTAATTAATATACTTAAATTATAGATATCTAAAGAAGTTCATATCTAGAGATTAGAAAGCTCGACCATTGTTTATGACTTTTTTTTTCATGTCCCCAAAGTTTAAATTTATATTAAATGTAAAATTTGAATTTTTATTGAGGATATCAAATTACACATAAGTAAATTAGTGACTTCAAATGCAGTTTACCAGTCTCTTTCCATGTCGAAAGGAATTGGATCCAAATGAACAACTTTACATATTGCATTTAGAGACAATGTAACAACTTTTGATATTTACATGATGTATATTAAAATTCAAATTATGCTAGGTCTTTGTTTTTTACAAGGCCCAAGCCCACAAACTGAGATCCTAACTAGTGATAAGTCCAAATAATCCAAAAAAATGTTAGAGAATTCTGTACAATCTGAACGGAAAAGGAATATATACCCAAATATCCACGTAATTAGGATAACGTGTCAATGGTTACCCAATATACCCTCCTCTGTTGTTAATACTCATAAAGACATGGAATTGTTAGTCGAAGAGGTTGATAATATAAGAATATTTTAGGATGAGATTAGTGGGGGTATTATTCACTTATTTCATAATATCCACTATTCAATTCAATTTTTACTCATTTAGACATCAGAGTGTCTTTCTTATAGGTAGTAACACCCGCTTGTGTACTAGAGAAACTAAAATTCCAACATTCCATACTGATAAGTTCTTAAACATCTGAACATTTCGTATCATTTGTGGGGACCTCAAAGTCTTCATGTCATGAGTTACTGCTGATGCAAATAAGGAGAATACAAGGAATGTGGGGGATGCTGAAATCCTGCAAGTTCCCCTGCAAACACCACATTTGCATGGGATTGGTCACGAAACTTTGGAAAATGAACAAAATAATGGTGCAGCATGACAACAAAGTGTCCAACACACTAATGTCACTCAGACCATGAATATAATAATTCAAGACAGAACTATGATCCCAGAGCCTGGGCTCGCCAAGCTCATGGAAAAGCTAGGAACCTCGGGAATGATGGTTAGTAACCACCAGTAAATCTGAATGGAGTGAGTGCTGGGGTGTGGCCACAAGATGGTCAAGCTTATGCCAACGCAAGAATGATGCAGGAAATGGCGTAGAAGATCCAACAATTGGAAAGGTAGGTGCAAGATGCTCAGAGGTCATGAGCACTACGGTCCTAGCGTGCCAGAAGTCAGGAGGCACACCCTATAGGGAGGAGGAGGAGGAGGCATGACCCCGAGAGGCTGCAAGACGATCTAGAACAATTTCAAACTCTCCACCAAGACGTGAGAAATCAAACTCTTCTAGATGTCGCAGCCATAAAAGGCGTCATGATTACCAAGAGCCTGCGGTGATCAGTAGCACCCCTTTTGCAACTAGGATGTTGCGTGTTTGCTTGCTTAAGAATATTGATAAGCCAACAGATATAAAGTATGATGGCACTACGAATCCACAAGAACAACTTCCAGCTTTCGAAGCTCAAATGAACTTGGAGGGTGTTGAGGATGCTATCTGTCGCAACATTTTTCTTGTCACTCTTTTAGGCTCGGCAATCAAATGGTTCAACTAATTACCTTTCGATTCCATAATCCGCTTCTCTGATATATCTATCAAATTTCTAGCGTATTTTACCATAAGATGGGCACAAGCAAAACACCTGATTTTCCTCCTTAGTATTGAATAAAAGCCAAGAGAAACTATTTGAGAATACATGGATTGCTTCAATAAAGCATTGCTAGAGGTGAATACCTGAGTTCCTGAGGTGATTATCTTGTGCCTGTTTGCCGGTTTACAAGAAGGAGATTTCAGACGATATTTGACCTCTCTGGAAGAAATTTAACAGGTAGCATTGAAGTATATGAGGTATAAAGATGTGAGTTGGGTAGTCGCATCCAAAAGGAAGAATGTTGTCCCTCCATTGAAGGTAGAAGGGTTGATGTCTAATCCAGTGTTGCGACCCCAAGTCCCAAAGGTTGGCAAGTTTGCTAGTTACATGTCATTGAATGCTTCTATATATGAGATGTATCAACAAATTTCTCAAAGAGGTATTTTGCCTAAAGCTCGAGCAATTAATCCTCGGCCAACTTTGAATCACAACTTCTTCTATGACTACCATAAAGCACATGGGAATCAAACAGAAGATTGTTTCAACTTGAAGAATGCCCTTGAGTAGGACATTAAAGACAGAAAGTTAAGTGAGTTTGTGCACCACCTCCGTCTGTCAAGAAAGCCACAAGAAAGGATGATGAGTGGAAAGGCCACAACCACATGGCAAATCAATCTCTTCTGCAAAACAATGACACAGGTCCAGTGATAGTTAATGTGATAGTTGGAAAGAACAGGTTCCCAAAATCCGTAAATATAGTAAGGAAAGATTTGAAAATACTTACAACAAAATTTCAAAGACAAGTTTCACCAATTCCTGAAATAAAATTTATGGCTAATGATTTTAAGGGAGGTATGTCGGGAGACAACGAAGCCTTAGTGATCATTGCTAAACTCAAAAATGGGGTGTTGAAACGAATTCTTGTGGATACTAGAGCATACTCGAATTTGCTTTTCCAGAATGCATTTTATGCATTGCATTTGAAGGGCAGCCATCTAAAATCTCATTTACCTAGAGTAGTAGGCTTGGGTGACCATTCATCAAACCTGATAGCGCAATAGATTTGCTAGTAACTTTTTTGTGAAGGCAGTATGATGAGGGTAGTACAAGCTGAGTTTGTGGTATTAAGGAATTTCATGGTCTATAATGTAATTTTGGATCACAAAACCTTAAATGACATCTTGACCTTCATTTCTAATAGAATTTTGATAATGAATTTCCTGACTGATGATAATAAAGTTGCAACTTTAATGGGAGACCAAGTTGTATCCATTACTCGTCATAACACAAAGCTTAGCATAAAGAGCAAGACTAAAGAGGCTACAGGAGTGTTTCTGGTGGATTTGAATCCCTACATAGAAGGTACCAAGGCCAAGGTCGAGTGGAGAATTGGAACAATTCTAAACTAGACAAAGTATTGAAAAATACACCATGATCAACAGAGACTTACCTTTTCTAGTAATGTTGGAATTACATGAGTTCCTTAACGCAAATAGTAATTTCTTCGTCTGGGTTCCTTCGACGTGCCAGAAATTGATCCCTCAGTAAAGCTGGTAGCTCAGAGACGCCATAAGATGTCTCTTGATAGGGCTATTAAGGTGAAAAATCAAGTACAAGGTTTGTTAAATACAGGGTTTATAAGAGAGTTGACTTATTCCACTTGGTTGTCCAATGTGCTAATGGTTAAGAAGGCTAATGGAAAATGGTGTATGTGCATAGACTATATAGACTTAAACAAAGTCTGTCCCAAAAACTCTTTTTTATTACCAAACATTGATAACTTGATTGATTCATCATCAAGATATCGGTATTTAGGTTTCCTGTATGCATATTCAGGTTATAACTAAATACCGATGCACAAACCTAATGAAGAAAATACTGATTTTATTACTTCAGAGGGGACTTATTGCAGACAGACTTATCAAAGTCTTATGGCCAAAGTTTTTAAGCATTAAATTCGAAGGAACATGGAGGTGTATATTAATGACATGCTTGTAAGACTAGTTCTGATTCTGGTCTAATAGAAGATTTGAAGAAAATTTTTGGGTGTTTATGAACATTAAATGAGGCTGAATCCTGCCAAATGTTCCTTTGAATTCCAAAGAGGGAAGTTTCTTAGATTCATGATTACTCAAAGGGGTATAGAAGCAAATCCTAAAAAGTGCAAAGCTATTTTGGAGATGTCAAGTCCCCAAAATGCCAAAATATGGAGCGATTAACAGGAAGGTTAGTAGTGGTATCTTGGTTTCTCGGGTCATATGCAGAAAAGGCGTGCCCCTTTTTTTATCTCATGAAGAAAGGTAAGGAATTTGTTTGGAATGAGAGTGTGAGAAAGCATTTTTAAAATTTAAAGAAACTTAATCCTCTCCTCCAATTCTAACAAAACCCATTCTTGACAAACCGTTATATCTCTACTTGTCAATAGTAGATGATGTGATAGTTTTCGTGTTAATTATTGAAAATGAAAGTCGATAACAAAAGCCTGTATATTTTCTTAGCAAATTCCTACAAGGGACAGAAGTAAAATATACAAAGCTTGAAAATTTGGTGTTTGTTTTACTCACTTCAACTAGGAAATTAAGGCAATATTTTCAAAGTCATACGATCATTATTTGTATTGATCAGCCAATTGAAAAAATTTTACAAAAACCTGACCTGGCTGGTTGCATGGTTACTTGGTTGATTGAACTATCATAATTTGATATACAATTGGAATCTCAGCATGTCATTAAGGCACGAGCATTGGTTTAATTTCTTAGCATTGGAATTATATATTGATGGTGCCTCAAATCGTCAAGGTGAGGGTGCGAGACTTATCCTAATTAAAGGAAATTAAATGATATCCTCATTGAAGGTTCCATCAAGTACGAATTTATGATTTCTAATAACCAGACTGAATATGAGGTTGTTCTTACAGGAGTATACCTTGCAACGAATGTAGGAGCTTCCAATTTTATTCTACATAGCGACTCTCAGGTCGTGACCTCGCAGATTAATGGGGAGTAGTACCAAACTAGAGATCTCTTTATTTAATTATATTTGCAAAAAGTCAAAGAAAAAGCAAAGAATTTCAAATATTTTGGGATAAAGCATGTTCCACGAGAATAGAATATAAGGGCCAATGTGGTGTCTAAATTAGCTAGCATAATTTTATAAGGTGGTAATGAAACACTAATTCAAGAAGTATTGCAAGAATCTTTTAAAGTTTGTTGGAACCTGAGAGTAATGGTGATTAGAGAAGGTGCAGTATCTTGGATGACTTCTATCTGGGATTATTTGGAAAAGGAGTCTTGCCAAATGACCCCAATGAAGCAAGCAAGCTCAGGATGGCAGCATCACCTACACTGTTCTACATGATCAGTTGTACAAAAGAGATACATACCAATCTTTACTCAAATGCCTTGGTCCGAACTAAATAACATGTTTTAGATGAAGTCCATCAAGGGTGTTTTAGGCATTCTATGGAGAAAAAATTGTTAGCACAAAATATCTTAAGGGAAGGTTATTATTGGCCAACCCTTATTAAATATGCAATTGATTATGTAAAAAAGTGTTCAAAGTGTCAAATGCACGCCAATTACATCAAGCCCCACCACATGATCTTGTCTTTGTGATTCTGACAAGGCGATTTGATAAATAGGGAATGAATTTTTTAGGACCTTTTTCATTGGCACCAGAGCAAGTTAAATTTTTTTATCATATGGCTGTGGATTATTTTACTAAATGGATAGAAACTTCCCCTTTAGCTAAAATTACCGTTGTTTATTATGGTAAATTTGTGTGGAATCAAGTCCTAATGCCGTTTAGGATTTCCGAGACTATCATAACTGACAATGATACACATTTTTTACATGCCAAGTTCCAGAGCTATCTCAAACTCTTTGGTATCAAACAAGTATTTTGTTTAGTAACATCTCCAGTCGAATGGACAAAAAGAGGCTACTAATAAAGTAATTTTGAATGGTTTAAATAAAATGTTAGATTATGCTAAAGAATTGTAGGTAGAGGATTTGGAGCAGTTATATGGTCATACAGAACAACTCCACAATCCACAACTGGAGACACCTTTTCGATTGACTTATGGAGAAGAAGCTGTAATACTGGTGAAAATTGGAAAACCTAGCCCTCAGATCCTTCTTGAGAAATTGGTAAGTGAAGGTAAAGAAAAGGATTTTCTAGAAAAGTACGCTCTATGGCCAACCTAATAGAACAGACACTGAAGCAAAGAGCGGCCAAGAGGTATAATACTAAACTAAAGCCAAGAGATTTTAAGGAAGGAGAATTAGTTTTGCAGCAAGCTGATGTTGGCACTTCGGCATCAATTGCAAGAGGAAAGCTATCTTCTAACTGGAAAGGACCAATCGTGTTAAAGGGGTTCTAAGAAAAGGTGCGTATAAGTTGAAAACACCACAAGGAGTTGAAATGCCGAGAAAATGGCTTGTTGTCCATTTGCATAAGTATTACTCTTAGTGATTATGTAGGACACTTATTTTTCCTTTGGAAGATTTTTTAATGAGGCCCAAATTACATTTTCTTATTAATAAAATGATCAATTGTTTTTGTTCATTAAATAATTATACTTTGACAAATTATACTACTTAGCTATGAAATAAATAAGTCTTATTAAAATTCATTGTATAATAATAACAGAACTTTGGATTATCATAAAATCATTATTACATTTGTCTAGCAAAAGGATTGCATAAAAGGAAATTAAAAAGAAATAATTAAAAGTTACAAATAACTTAAGAGTAATCTACGATTTTTTCATCTTCACATAGCAGTAAGTCCCTATCATGGTAACATCTGCTTCAGGGGCCATTAATTTAAATTGATCAATCATATTCTTCTTGATCATAGCCAAGCTATTCGAAGCTACTTTCTCGATGCGAGTCTGGTCTTTTCAGATTTAAGAGACATTAGTTTCTCTTCTACAATTTCAGGGAGGTCGTGAGCCTGGCTACTTGATTTTCTGCGTCTGTTTTACCTTTCTCTAGATTTTCAACCTTGGAAGAAAGATTTTTCTGATCAATTAGCTGCTGCAAGATCGGAATCTTACTAATTTTTTTTAACATCGTAACAATATACTGCCTCTCTGAGCAACGTTCTTTGTAATCAAATAATACTCTCATTATCAGGGATAGCTTTGAGCATCTTCTCTATTTCAGTATTAATTAAATGTTGGTCAATAAAAAATATGGAATTGAAATCTTTGTGCTTCCTGATGTGCTAACATCCTTACCTTTCTTATGTCTTTTTCTCTTTTTCAGTTCAGGAGGTGGTGGAGAATTTAACTCTTTTAGCTCAAGAAAATTTCTCCTTTTCACCACTAAATTCCGAGCCATAAGATATACCATAGAAGTAGCCAAGGATTCAACTTCGTGAGATTTCAATTCACTTTGAGGGGCAGGGTCAGATAAAATTTTCTATCTTAGCTACACTAAGGATGTGAATATGCCAACCATTTCAACTGCATGACACATGTAAATAAAGGCATTAAATATTTCACAAGTAGAAAAACGTAAGCTCATAAAATATTTCATTGCCAATGCACTCTTTTCCAGCTCGTATATCACTCAAAGCAAGTTTAAATCTAAATTTTTATCACCCCCGTGTTTTTAGAATGATGTTTATGATGTCTTTCTTATTTGGAGAGAGTTGGCCAAGTAAAATCTTTGGAGATTCGGAATTGAGCCTCCAAGAAAGGTCAAAACTCTTTTCACCCTCTAAAGTTAAGAAGAAAGGATGATGGTAGGAGTAGCCTGGATCTTAAAGTACATTTCCTTAAATTTTAAAAAATATTCTTCATAGATCTCAAAACTTTTTCTACCCGGTTGAGAAGGAAAGGAAACCACGATCTTGGTTGGTTGCTACATTCTAAATCGTAAATTTAAAGAAATAAAATAATACATTACTAGAGATCTAAACCTCTAAAACTTCACAAACTATCTCAAAGGCTCTAATAATAGCTCAACTATTTGGATGAAGTTAGGAGGTAACAACACCATTATGAGATAGAATCTCTTGTTGAAAATTTGAAAAAGGGATTTTCACTTTTAATATAGTAAACAAAATGTCATAAACCCACATCAGTTTGGAAGAACACCATCTCGGTTGTTTACGAAGCAAATTCGCTCATTGGGTTCATGGAGAAGGAACCTATACTCGACGTTATGGTTAGGGAAAAATGATATTGGCAGCCACTAAAGTATCTAAATATTCTTGGGTGACTCTAGAGGGGGTTCCAAGGGCTTCCTTAGATACCCATGTATATAGGTGAATCCCATGAGGTTTCATCACATTCAAAGGGGGGTAAATATGGACTGGGCTAAGGTTAGGTTCAAATTGATTACTAGATGAAGGCCTAGCTCTGCTTCGCACTATTTTCCTAAGGTGGATACTCCCATCAAGATATTATAATTGTCTTCATGTGATGATTTTTCTTTTTGACCTTTAGATGATGGAGTGTAGGGTTAGATTTTGATATGTTATAAAAGTGTTGTTTTTATTTGAAGTGTGGCCAAATTAATAAATTACACTTTTATACAAAGCATCTTCATAAAAAGATGTTTTTTGCATCTTCATTTGAGTAGCTCCCTTTTCCTAAAACAAAGTCAACAAAATGCCATTTATAAATATTTTGTTTTAGTAAAAAAAAAAAACAATAAACAATGCTTATAAAATTTAAAGCACTCAATAGTGGGTAGGGCCGTCAAAATGGTTTAAACCCATCGGGCCAGCCCATTTATCCATTTAAATGGGCGGACTTTGTCTCTAAAATTAAGCCCGTTTAAATTTCAGGCTAAAGGGGTTGAGCCTGATTAACCCGAAAAAAAATTGCGGGTTAAACGGACTAGCCCGCGGGCTAAACGAGTGGTCCGTTTATTTTTTTTACATTTTTTTCAAAAAAATAGCACTTTTAGACGACATTTCTCCCGATCCGATCCGAAAATTTGACCCATCAACTAAAAAAATATTATTTTTTAAAGGTTTTTGACCAAAAAGTGATATTTTTTGTCTAAATATTTTTTAAAAAATAAAATAAAAGAATAAACAGGTTGGCCCGTTTAACCCATCGGACCGACCAAAAACGGTCCGGGCTAAAAATTATGGCCTGCGAATAAAACGGGTTTAAATGGGCCAACTCATTTAACCCGCGGGCTTAATGAGTCGGGCCTAAATAGACCGAGCTAGCTCGTTTGACATCCCTAAAGTGGGTACTTTGTTGAGTTTGTAAAGGAAAAAATGTAGTAAGATGCAAAAAACAAAACAAATGCAGCAAGATACGAAACACAAAACAGAATGGTAAAAGGATGATGGAGAATGAATAAAGTTAAATACTTGTCAAATAAAATACACCTGGATAAACATCATAAGGAATTCAAACATGCACGCACCCAAATAAATAGCAAGATGAATTCAAACTCATTTTATGGACATGTAGATGATCGAAGAAGAAAACTCGTAAATAAAAAATAGGAGAAAGCAAAGAAGCAAGTGAAATAAGAAAGAATGATATATGTACCTAGAAGGTTTTCTAGTATGAGAGGGAATATTTTTTGGATAAAAACTGATAAACTCTATTTTATCGTTATAAATTGAATTAAAAAGAATGGGGTTTATTAATAAACTTGCACAATTTTGACTAAATTAATTGAGTTTTTCGAATCTTGCTTCCAACAAATTTGTGTGTTAAAAGGATGCTTTTTTGTGTTCCTGATCATTAATTTCTTAATTCCTTTTTATGTTATTCGATGCCGTGATCAATTTCATTTAAGTGTTTCAGGGTTAAATACTTCAATGACTTCAAAGAATCAAAACGAATGGAGTGAAGAAGCGAATTCGGGAAGCAATTCAGAGTAGAGATTGCTAGCACCTCGCATGGGCGAGCATATCTCCCGTAGGCGAGCAATTCTCGCTTAGGCATGGATAGAAACACAAAATCGTATTTGACATATGAGACATGGACAGCGACATTGTGTGCAGAGATAATGAATTAGTGTATTTTGTATTCATCATGACAGAAAGGACACAGAGACACTAACAAGGGATACAACTTATTTTTCATTTTTTCTTTCATTATTCTTGTTAATTTCCATAATGTTATTTTTTATTATTATATTTTTTGTTTTAAATTTTTTGAATGAAAAAATGAGAATAAATTGAATTTTTATAATTTGTTCTAGTTTATCATCAAACCGAATACAAGAACATAAAATTTTGTGTCTTTGTCTTTTGTATCTTGTTCTCAGTGTCTTGTCTTATCCTATTCTCAGAAACAAACGCAGTCTTAAGGTTGTTAATTAATGTTGTTTCCATTGATGCTAATCTTTTACTAATTCAATTAGTAAGTTGGTTAGGATGTATGGATTATGATTAATTACGCCTACTTGACTTTTCTCAAAGTGTAAAGGTTGACGAAGTGGGATTAACTCTTCATAATTATTATGTTTGTGGTCAATGACAAGAATAGTGATCTTTGACTCTCAACCTTTGTCAATATCATTTAGCAATTGAATTTACTTGCATTTTCTAGTTAATTCCCTTAATTGCTCCTAGTTTAATATCTTACTTGCTTCTTTAATTTTTGCAATTTCTGTGATTGTGATTCGAACCCTATTTTTTCTCATAGCCAAGGATATGCACTCAATTGTGATTCTTAGAAAGAATGACTCGGAATTAAATTCCCAGTATTGATTTTAAATTTTATGACTTTTTACTAAATTTTGAAGAACGTTGAATTTCAATTTAATATTTCAATAAAATTGAGCTTTTAAACTTGTGAATTTTTAAAGTGGAATTTAGTGCTCGTTCAAGGGCTCAAAGAACCAGAAGATTTCTGAGAAGAGATATGGGAGAGAGGAAAATGATTGATGGAAAAGAAAGGGATAGGTGCAGATGTTTTGAATGAAGTTCAAAGAAAGAAAAAAAAGTAATTACTTGGTATCCGTTCATAATTAAATGAAAAACAAAAGAACCAAAAGGTTTGGGCACCAAAAGGGCTTGGGCAGAAGAGAACTCGCTTACCCACTCCTTGAAAAGATGGATAACTGAGTTTAAGGCACTGTTCTATACTAGGTTCAAGCCCAAAAATCGAGATCTTGACTGGCAATAGGTCATAGTAATCTGAAAAGATATTGGAAGATTTCGTAAAATCTGAATGAAAAAGGAATATACCGAAGGATCGCGTAATTAGGATAACATGTCAACAGTTATCTGATATACTCTCCTCTATTGTTAATACTCATATGGTAGTATTTTTTTTGAGGTACTGAGACAGAGATTGGGAGACAGAGATTTGGTATCATATTTGTTAGTTCAGAGACTGGTACTAAAATTTCTGTTTCTGTTCTCAAAATTTTAATATTTCAATACCTCAAAAAAGTGGGAACACAGGGGACTAAAATTTTTAGAGATGGAGACTAAAACTTTAATAACATTTTATACTTAAAATACCTTCATTATTTTAATTAATTAATTCCAATTTTACCCTTTGTACAAATTAAATTAAAATTTCATTCTTGTTTCAATTTCTGTCTCTCACTTTGTACCAAACAGAATACTGAGATTTATTTCAATCTCTATCTCTTAGTCTCTGTCTCTCCGTTTCAGTCTTTCCATCTCTGTCTCTCCACCAAACGCTACCAAAGACAAGGAACCGTTATTCAAAGAGGTTAATAGTATAAAAATACATCATGATGAGATTAGATGAGGTACTATTCACTTATCCCATAATATCCACTATTCAATCCAATTTTTATGGGTCGCTCTACAGTAAAGATCAAAAGTTGGGAAAGATGTAAAGAGATTTTTTTTTTGCCTAGAGATGGGACACGTGTGCCGTTGGGTTTGCATAACGGAGGGGGCTGCGAGGGTAGATATTCGATGTAGGCTTAGATGGAGTGAGCCTAGCCGTTTTCATAAAGATAGCTTGAGCTGTTGATTCAGGGTTGGTTAGGCGTGTGGATTTTTGTTGGGTGTGGGCCTTGGAGAAAGCAGATTTTTGGGCAGCTCCCAACCCCCTAAAATATTGTGTGTTAGTGAGTGGGAGGGATGTATTGTTCCCACTATCCAGCATGGCCCTGGAAAATGGGACAGCCCAAAGGGAACAGTTGGTTGTTGTGATTCGGTTTAAGCAGGGCTAACCAAGTGATTTAAATTGAAACCGATATAGAATAATTCGTTAAGGCAATGTAACTAGGCAAGTTCTATGGTATAGATAGTAACTTAGTATCTACATGTGTGGATAATCGGTGGCAAGTTGTGGTTATGACAGGTGGTATATGTAAGGGATAAATTGTTCAGTATTTCAAAGAGGTTACAGGAAAAGCTTATTAGAATCACGTGAGGGGAGTCATAATTAGGTTGGATAATAGAATGTTATAATGAGTAATTAATGTTGGCTGATTAGGGGCCCAAACCTTAGCCCTTTTTTCGTTTTTGGACAAAAACATTTTTTTTGTGTCATAGGCCAAAAAATATAGCATACATTAACATTATTTTTACTCAATATCCAAGAAACTCAAACACCGCTCCAATTATGATTACTGACAGAAAAAATAAAAAAAGACCTCGCTGCCGCTACTAGCCCCTTCCAAGTTTGGGCTTTCATCCAATTAGCATAATCCATATGCAGAAAACTGATATTAAAAAAGTAATTATGTCATGTCCAAAATAATAATAATAATAATAATACAGTTAGTTAGAAATAATTTTAAGCAACATTTAATTGAATCTTCATCTGTTATATAAAATAGTTTATAGTTAATGTTTAGTAATATTAATTTAATGAATCATTTTAAATTAAAATAAGAATACTGATTCGTCTGAGTACTGGGGTGGCTGAGCTTTAGCGATTCCGAGCAGATTACTGGCGGAGAGGAAGAGCTATACGTCGGCCAGGACCGAACACTGCGGCGAGAATACCTGCGAAAGATACTCCAACGCTCAAGTCAATAATAATCTCTAGTGAGTGTATCAAGTAAAAAATGAAGACTGAGAATAGAACATGATCTTTAGCCGAGAATATTAGTTCGGCTTTATAGACGTTGCTTTACCCGTTTGCTGTGGATAAGTCCGAGTTTGTAGGTTGGTTATCGTATTCTGTTTTGATGATCAGATTTATTGAGCACGTTTCTTTATTTTCAAATCAGTGAGCCCGATCTTATCTGTTTTCGTTCCGAGCTTTTTGGTCAGCCGAGGTATATGGTGGCGTATCAAATACTATAATAGTGAATCAAATAATAAAGTTTGATTTGTTTTTTATTTATTTAGATATCTAAAGACACTAAAATATATAACATGTCCACAAAAAAATGATTCTTCTCTTATAGAATTGCAAATTATATATTTTATTAAATATTATATAAACACATTATTATGCACATAGTATAAGCAAAAGAAAAAAAAAATACATAATGGTAAATACATACTAAAATATTGTCAAAATATACTGTTGTTAAGATATAATATAAATGAAAAATTATGTATGTATAAATAAATACTAAATGTGTACGCTTAAACATTATCTTGATGAATTTGGTTACATAATTTAAATTATGAATATTAATTTATTTTTTATAAAAATTTAATTTATAAAAAAATTATTTAAAAATATCTTTACACTATACCCAACCAAAAATTTAAAGACGAAGAATTTATTAAAAAAATGTTATAAAAAAATATTTTTTGCTACCAAGTGTTAACGTAGACAAAAAATTGTAATGATGGACTAATAATTATAGTATTTATGTTTGTAGCCTGAAATTGTTATTATAGCACATGCTCGAATGGAAAAGTTTGGATATAGAATAATAAAGAATCCTTTTAGGCATACCTAAAGTTAAAAGGCATATTTATACAAAATTTTGATGATATATTTAATGGAAGCTAATTTTAATGCGCGTATAGTTGTTTTGCATGTGCGATTAATTACGTAACAAGAGGAAAAAAACTAATTTTTAAAGTGACCACGTGAATGTCATGTAAAAGAACGGATGTGATTGCACGACTGTATAAAATATTTTGCACTGTAGTTAGTTGAAAATTAAACTAATGTTTAACAATAGAAATATACGAAAATTAGAATTAGAGATCACGGATTGAGGATGAAGCGTACGCACGACTTGGAGAATTTACCCTATTCATTTCGTCATGAATCATCCGCATTTGCATGTTTTTTCTCTAACTTCCTAAGCCATCATAACCTTCTAAAACTTATATCACTTAAACAAATATATCAATGTATCGAATGGAATGAAAGTGAATTAAATTTGGCAATTTTAAACATGAAACGTATTTTCTTTTTAAAAAATTAGCCACAATTAGAAGGAAATTTACAAAAGCATGCAATCTCAATGAATAAATGCAACATAAGTTGTTAAAATTTTCTCTTCTCAGATAAAAATTCATCATAGAATTACGAATTTATTAGCATGCTCTTAATCTCATCCACTCAGGCCAGTTCATGATGAACCCATTGGGTTTTGTTTTCTTTAGAGTGGTTTCCCACAATGGAATGCATGTGATCTCTAATTCTAATTTTTTGTATATTTCTGTTGTTAAACATCAGTTTAATTTTCAACTAACTACAGTGCAAAATATTTTATACAGTCGTGCAATCACATCCGTTCTTTTATATGACATTCACGTGGTCACTTTAAAAATTAGTTTTTTCCTCCTGTAGCATTACGTAATTAATCGTACGTGCAAAACAACTATACGCATATCAAAATTAGCTTCCATTAAATATATCATCAAAATTTTCTATAAATTTACCTTTTAACTTCAGGTATGCCTAAAAGGATTCTTTATTATTCTATATCCAAACTTCTCCATTCAAGCATGTGCTATAATAACAATTTCAGGCTACAAACATAAATACTATAATTATTAGTTCATCATTACAATTTTTTGTCTACATTAACACTTGGAAGCAATAAATATTTTTTTATAACAATTTTTTAATAACTTCTTCGTCTTTAAATTTTTGGTTGGGTATAGTGTAAAGATATTTTTAAATAATTTTTTTATAAATTAAATTTTTATAAAAAATAAATTAATATTCATAATTTAAATTATGTAACCAAATTCATCAAGATAATGTTTAAGCGTACACATTTAGTATTTGTTCATACATACATAATTTTTCATTTATATTATATCTTAACAACAGTATATTTTGATAATATTTTAGTATGTATTCACCATTATGTATTTTCTTTTTTTTTTCCCTTTTTCTTATACTATGTGCATAATAATGTGTTCATATAATATTTAATAAAATATATAATTTGCAATTCTATAAGAGAAAAATCATTTTTTGTGGACGTGATATATATTTTAGTATTTTTAGATATCTAAATAAATACAAAACAAATCAAACTTTATTATTTGATTCACTATTATAGTATTCTTATTTTAATTTAAAATGATTCATTAAATTAATATTACTAAACATTAGCTATAAACTATTTTATATAACAGATGCAGATTCAATTAAATGTTGCTTAAATTATTTCTAACAAACTGTATTATTATTATTATTATTATTATTATTATTATTATTATTATTATTATTATTATTATTATTATTTTGGACGTGACATAATTACTTGTTTTAATATTAAATTTTTGCATATAGATTATGTTAATTGACTGAAAGCCCAAACTTGGAAAGGGTTAGTAGAGGCAGCGAGATCCTTTTTTATTTTTTCTGTCAGTAATCATAATTGGAATGATGTTTGGGTTTCTTTGATATTGAGTAAAAATATTGTTAATATTGCTATATTTTTTGGACTATGACAAAAAAAACGTTTTTGTCCAAGAACGAAAAAAGGGCTAAGGCTTGGCCCCTAATCAGCCAAAATTAATTACTCATTATAACATTCTATTATCCAACCTAATTATGACTCCCCTCACATGATTTGAATAAGCTTTTCTTGCAACCTCTCTGAAATACTGAACAATTTGTCCCCTACATATACCACCTGTCATAACCACAGCTTGCCACCGATTATCCATGTATGTAGATACTAAGTTACTATTTATACCATAGAACTTGCCATGTAACTAATACTGAAAACCGATTATGGCCCCGTTGAGTTAGATTTCGTTAAGATTTAATTTTTTTCAATCTGCGTGGATCGGACCAGAGTTCGGACATACGCCTAAAAACTGATCAAACAAATTTGAACCATATAATGTGATGTAATATACCAAATTTTTAAAATTATATCTAGAATTTGACTCATTATGTATAAAGTTCTTTACGGATTTTACGTTAAATAATAAATATTGTATGTTAAGAGTGAGAATTAAACAGTTAATTTAAGTAAGGAATAGTTTTATTTCTGTCATTGTGTTGTTGTTGGTCTTTAAGATAGTGGGGAGACTACTTGTGTGATTTTTAGTTATTTAGAATGTAATGTGGAAACTTGTGACCCCTGTGTAGACGCATTGTTTACAAGAGCTCGATTCAACCCCAATCGAAAATGGTTGGACTGGGATCGCATTGGAGTCCATTTTTTTGGAAAAATCATGTAGTTCAAACCGCACTGCGCAGGCAGTTAGGACATCGCAGATAAGGAAATAAGTCTGAAAGGAGTGAACCGGTTGGGAGTTGACTGGTCCAACCGAGGAGAAGTGTGGCTGGTTTAGGGTGTGGAACCCTAATTTCCTAACCTTGAATGTGCTCTGGACTCTCGAGGTTTGAATTGCAAATTCACTAATCATTTACAGAGGATTGCTAGTTGTCTGTTTGGTACTTGTCTGGGTTTGTTAACCTGTGTGGATATGTTTTAAGATTTAGTTATAATCTTTGACAAGCTGAATTGTTTGTGGGGATTTTTTGAACTTGTTTCGTTGAAAATGGAACTTTGACCACCAAAATCCAGAGTAGTTAGTGCAGATAGAGATCCATCGCTTGTAGTTGGGTTGTTGAATTCGCCAGGTGGATTTGTTCATTGTAGTGTAAACTTCCATTATTTTGAAATTTGTACCAAGAATCTGGTCGTTATTATGTTCTCTCACTCTTTCATAACTTCGACCGAATCGAAAACATCCTCTTTCCTCCAGACCGATCCGGATAGCTCTTTAGAGTTTTTGCTGCAAACTCAGAATACCCTAACAACTAGCTGCTTGCTGATTTTTACATCTCAACGTTCTGGCGATACTGCATGAATTATACTTTTACTATTAATCTAGTAGTGCCATACCCCGATATTTAATATTCGTTATCTTTATTCATTACTTTTAAAATTATGCAAAATTAACCTATAACGAGTACATCACTAAAACAACTACTTCCTGCTAAATAAACTAAGGGTGTGTTTGGCAGATCCGTCCGAAAAGAAAAAGCACATTTAAGCTTCTTGAAAGCTTTAATTTTTTGTTTGGCTAATTTTTTATTTGGCAAATGCAAAAGTGATTTTGTATTCAAAACCACGTTTACCAGAAGCAACAATTTCTAACTTCTGCGTTTCACTAACGGACTTTTAGCCATTTTAACTAGGGGGATGCTCCCATAAAGATGCGTAAAACGTCTTTCTGTAAAGATATTTATGTATCGCATTATTATTGGACGTATTAATGAACCTGTTATTTTTGAATTTCTTAACAAATTAGAATAAAACCGATTTTTTTATAACAATAACAATAAACCCAATTTTTTTAGGGATTTAATTGTATTTTTAAATTTTTAAGGATTTAAATGTCCAAAAAACAAAAAGTCAGGGATATAATTGTCTTTTTATAAAAAATTAAAGATATTCGATTTAGATGATATAATTCGATCGGATCAAATCGGGTCTAATAATTATAATGCAGACAATTGGGTTTATTATTGTTGCTATAATAAACCGATTTTGTTCTGGTTTATAATAAAAAATAAATTATTAACCGGTTTAATAAGAATGTCCAATAAAAACATGACATGTGTGAACGTCTTAAAAAAAAAAAGACATTTCTACTGTCTTTATTTAAGTGGTCTCCTTTTAACTAAACATCTATTTTTTCTTTACCAATTTTATCCTTTAGACATGTTATTATATTATTTATGAAATTCTTATTATTTCTCTTTATATGAGCTCTCTTTTTTTATTATTTATTATTTTTTTTGTTAAATTTTTATTTGACATTATACACTTTTATAATTGTGATTTTTGTATATTATATTTATTATTAGCTTTTTATAATATGATTTATTGATTCCATTAGTTAAAGTAAATTAAACAAAAATTAACCATAAATAATAATAATAGTAAAAAACTATAGGATACTAAACAAGAGTACTAAGAGAACTAAAAATATACTATATAAAATACATCTTTAAGAATTTTTAGATTTGTTTTCATCACTATCAAGATAAATATTTTATTATTTTTAGTATTTTTTTTATAATTATAATTCTGGTGTATATAATTTTTTATTGTAATTTTTTTATAAAATAGATTATGATCCCATTAAAAAAGACAAATTAAATTAAAAATTAATCATAGGTATTAATAAAATCATAAACGTTGGATTCCAAAATAATATTAAGAATAAGATTATTGAGAGTATTAGAACAAAAATACTATGTAAGAAAATACTAAATTAACATTTTCACGTTAATACTTAAAATTTAAAAAATATGTAACATATTTGATTAAATACTCTTATATATAATTTATATTTCTTATTTTTAATATAAAATATATTTTGCTAATTTTTATATGTTATTTTTATTTTAATAAATAAATATTAATTTTATTATAAAATTAATTAATAAGGTTATTCAAATATCTAAATTAAAATAATAGGATAATATAAAAAAATTATTTAAGTTGATGTCTACTCTCGTAATTTTTTATCTAAAAGTGATTTTGAGTAGTATAATCTAAATAATATTTATTTTACTATAATCCATTTTGATATAAAGATGGCCAAACATAAATTACTTCGATACAAACTCTCATTTGTAAATTGTAATTCAAACACACACTAACTCTTCGGTATTCACCAAAATTTTAGTCTAGGCGCATTTATTCTTTCACTTCCTTTATTTTGTTCAGATTCATTTGGGTCATACAACCTTTTTTATAAGAAAAGAGTCATACAACATAAAATTACTTAATCTTACAGTATGCTTAACTCATCCCTCCTTTTCAACCATGATGCCCCGCAGCCCACTCATATCCAAGGCCTCATATGGAGTCCATCCAATCCAGGCCCAATCCTCGCACATCCAAGCGCAGCACCTTCTATCCAAACGGAGCCAATTCCCTTCCAACATGAGTTACTCGGCTTTGTGGTCGCTTTGCGTTACACCGTTCAGCAAACAATCAGAAGCGGCTCCCCGGGAACACCTGTCAGCACGAGATATCTGTACTCTATAATTTTCCAATTTTTATTCATTTAGGTATCAGAATATCTTTAAAGGTACCAATACTCACTACCCACTTATGTACTTAAAGAAACTGAAATTTCGACTTTCTACTTTCTGTACTAGTAAGTTATTAAACATCTAAACAATCTGTATAGCTCATACAAAAGTCAAAACGGAGGATGAAGGAAACATGCTAGTGAAACCCAGAATAACATGTGGTTCCAATCCTAAAAAAAAAGTGGTCGTAGCAATTTTAAGAAGTCTACCCATAACAAAATGTCTTGTTCAAAGAATAAGGAGAAAGCTTTTAATTCATGGGGGAGTATAGCGAATTTTGCCCCCTCACAGGGATGTAAGAGTACAAATACGATTTATATTATTGATTTTTACTCATTTGATATGTTGGACAGTTGGAAGCATCGATGATGTAGAGCGCAAAAACATTCCCAAATTTTGGGAGTAAATTTAGTCGCTTTTAATAATAAATTTTAAAAATTAATTTTTAGAGTATTCAATTTTTATCTAACTTCTATATTAATATTTATTTTTATTCTTAAAATGTAAACTTTTTACTTTATATTTTTTAAATAAAATAAAAAATATTAAATAATAAAAAATTATATTTTATTAAATTATTAAAAAATTTGAAAAAATTCGCTCCACATATTTCCATTAGCTTGGTCCAACTACTTGTGGAATAGTTATTTGGTAAATGCTATGGTGTCTAAAATATGGTGCTTAACTTACTAAAAAAGGTAAAGAAATAATATTTAATAAACTTTAAATATTTTATATTTACTTTATACATTTTATTTTTTACTTATAAAAGCAAATTAGACAATTTAAGCACCACAATAAAAGGCACTATAGAATCCACCTAATTTATTTATCATGTTGCAGGTGGGACCTAAAACTTTATGATTATTGAGGGTCACTCAGTTGTTAAAATCACATCCCAAAAATCATTTTCCCAAGAAGTTGTTGTATTTTATTCCAGTTATATATAATTTGTTATTGAGTTAGTTGTTCATGCTTGTAAATAGGTCATTTCTTTTAAGGGGGTATTTTTGTCTTTTTAAAACTAATTATGAGAGTATTTTTTTGTGACTAATTACAAGAGTATTTTAGTACTTTAAAATAAAATTTTAAATTGTTTTATAATATATTTAAACAATTCTAAACAACATTGGTTCTAAAAGAACATTTTGATCTTTTCAAAATTAATTAATTAATTCTAAACAGTATATATTAATATTAAATTCAAATTTTTAATTTTTAATGTATTTAAACAATATTAATTCTAAAATAGTATTTTTTTCCTTTTAATTAATATTTAAATGGATATTTTAGATTTTTTAAATTAATCTTCAAAAGGGGTAATTTTGTTCTTTTAAACTCAAATCCAATTTTTTTAATCTTTAAAACATTCAAACAATTCTAATTCTAACGGAACATTAAATTAAGTATACTTGTATTTTAGTCCTTTTAAAATTAAATCAAATTTTAAATTCAAATTAAATAACCTTAATCCTAAAAGATATTTTAGTCTTTTAAAATTAACCCTAAAAGAGCAGTCTTATCTTTTTCAGTTTTTATAGTCAAATTTAATTTTTATTTTTCAATACAGTCCAACTACAAATTCAAATATTTTTGTATCTAAATCTAATCAATCACGTCTAAACTCAATAAAAATCACTTTTGTATCAAGTGAACCTAACTCAATTCACAAATGAACCGAATTCGGTTTAGATTTGAACAAAAAATGATAAACATTCAATCAACAAGAAAAGCACATTTCAATTCATTTCTGCATGCAAATGACACATTTCAATTCATTTCTGCATGCAAATGAACTCAATTAAACTAAGACATGAACCAAATTTCTTAAGGAATAACAGATTTAGTGAATACTTAAAAGTAGTATCTAGTGAATCTAACTCAATTCGCAAATGAACCAAATTCGATTCAGATTTGAACAAACAGTTAAAAAATTACTTAAAAAATAAAAAATTTTGTCAATACTTATTAGTAGCATCAAATGAACTAATAAAGATGAACCGAAATTAAACTAAAAAATGAACTAATTGACACACAAATGAACTGAAATAAACTAAAAAATGAACCGAAATTATTTAATGATGGCATCAGAGAAATCAGAACTAATAAAGATGTTAGCAAAATGTTGGTGTTATTGGTGATGATGATAATAAAAAAGGAAAAGAAAAAGAAGAAGATGCAACATTGGAGAAAAAGGAGGAGGAAGAGGAGGAGGTCCTGTGTGTGCGAATTTGGAAGAAGAAGAACCTGCGCGAATTTGGAAGAAAGAAAAAGCGTGATTTGAAAAGTTGTTATCACAACTTGGTTAAGTATTTTGTTTGGATGTAGAGCTTTATTCTTTCCAATATTCTTATCCAACTTTAATCCTAAAAAATATGTTGGTCATTTTAAATCTGTAATGTTTACTAGCTTTTTTAAAATTAAAATTTTTAATTTCTCTTTATTTTTCTCACGATATCCCTCAATCCGATAGGCCAATAACTAATCTACTGCGAATCTGAACTCTATTTAAGGGTCTGTCGCTGGTCAATAAGTTGCTAGATACACAAGACGGGATTCAAACATCCGACTACACTTATTTAAGCGGACGTGTGAACTGGCCATTTCATCATCCCAGGTTGGTTAAATATTTTAATGTCTAGTAGAAGTAAACAAAATTATTTTTAAAGGGTTAATTTATTCTTTTTAAAATTACTCCCAAATTCTTTTAACTTTTTTTTTTGTTATGATTTTATAATAGTTCAATATCAATTCTAAAATCATAAAATAAATATAAACAGCTTTTTTTTTTTAACTTCTCAAAAGAAATTGTAATGCTCCAAACTTGAATATCGCTTGCCTTCTAATCGCTAAGTAAATATTCCAATACTTTGGACAAACTAGTGAAAGAATCAAAGAATGGCTTAAGCTTAAGTTGGTACGGGACTATTGTACACACGGTTTCAAATAGCAAAATTGCAGTGTTTGGGAGTTTCAATCACTTAATTTGAGGGTTTGTTTAGACTTCAAATTAGATTGTGTGTTTTTGGTCTAGTTTTCTGCGATACAGTGAACTTTCGTCCAAATGGCTAATAGTATAGTACAAAAAGAATGACACAACATTTTTCGCCAGATAGAACATCTCAGAAAAAGAATATCCATGATCATTGGTATTACAGAAAAGGAACTAACATGCTCATGTTCCTAAGGTCCAAAGACACGACAGCTACTTCTTGACACTCTGATGATGATCCCTCATTTTGTGTAGGGAAGAATTTCATCATTCAATGCTCTTTTCTTATATCAACACATAACGAAAAGAATAACACTAAAATTCACAGAAATGTAATAATGAAAGAATAGATGGAAAAAAAATAAAAGAAAAAACCACTATTACATTTAAAAATGTGTTCAGCCCTACCTCCTTTCTTCTTTATCTACACACCCCAAAAATACAAAACAGTCCAAAACTTTTGTGCAACCATTGCAGAGCGCGTCATATCCATTGAAATTGCTTCTTCCATGATGCAAGCAACCCAAGTATACATGGAAAAAACTCCTCCAGGCTCACGAGTCATCACACCTCAATCCACAAATTTCCAAAACAGGACCATCTCTGTTCACAAATGGGTTGATCCTAACCCACATGAGTGTCAATATGGAAGCCAAAAGGATTGACCAAACCAAAACAATGGTTGGCATTCTATCTTGTTTCCCAAGTAACCCTTTGAGGAATGGGTAGAGATGGATAATCACCCACAATGCAAAGAACAATCTACCAAAGAGAGGTCCCCATGAGTCGTAACCATTGTTGATGGCATCCGAGACACCAACCACAACCCCAACAATGTTTATGATTAGTAGAGTTGTCGGAGGGATCAATAGCGATGTCCACTTGAAGATATAGAGCTCTGAGAATTCTCCATCATCGGCTGCTTTCGAGGTCACAGTGAAATTTGTATCAACTCCAGCCAAGACCTTCAGCAAACCCTGGAAAAGGGCAAACAAATGAGAAGAAACACCTCCTATCACCCAAAACTGTTCGTTCCTCCACCAATCATCTATGCCAACACCACCCCACTGCATCTCAAGGATACCCGTTGCTGCGATGGATATGAAGAGGGCCATGAATACAAGACTTGCATAGTTGCTAATCTGCATATTTAGAAAGAATAAGTGCATGATAGAAGCCATGACAACACTCTGGTTTCCATTGATATAGTTTAAAGAGAATGGACAAAAGCATACCTCGGGTACAATAAATTTTCCTGTCAAGAGACATATAGCAGGCAGAGTACAGTAGACAACCAATGGGATGGAGGTCCAAGGGTATACAACACTGTTTATGTATGAAAATCGTTCTAACCACTTCAACCCACCACCATAGCCATACCAGATTGGACAATGTTTGCTCATGAAAATCTCAACAGATCCAAGGGCCCACCGTAGAACCTGATGCAGACGATCTGAAAGGTTGATTGGTGCTGACCCCTTGAATGCAGGCCTCTTAGGAATGCAATACACAGACCGCCAACCATGACAATGCATTTTGAATCCAGTCAAGATATCCTCCGTCACAGAACCATAAATCCACCCAACCTGGTGAGGAGCAGAAAATTAATAGCACAGGGAAGAGATGTGAGAACTAATAACTATAATAATTATTCAAAGAATAAAAGCAGTTTTTTCTTTAGTACTTACTTCTTTTCCCCATTCAGTTTTATCTTCATAACCACAGCTAATGACTTGGATGGCTTCTTTTAAAAGAGAGGCAGGGCTCACATCCTGTGGAACCCCACCATTTTCCAGAAGTGTAGAAGCAACAAATACAGGAGACTGCCCAAACCTCTTCTCCAACTTCATTTGATTCAAATTTGATGACTTCTCTGCCATGGATCCTGTGACAAAGTCTAAACATGTAAGCTATCCATGAACTTTATTACCCAAAGTGCTTTAGTTTGCAAGAATAGTTGAAAGAAACAAAATCTTACCTTCAATCTTCTCAATATTTTCAAGTGCATGTATCTGCTTTGAAGCTTCCCTGTGCTTCACCTTCTTTTTGGTGGTGCCATTCTTTTTCTTACGAGATCCACAGCACAGACAGCACCATTTCGGCCAACAATTACAGGTTTTGCTTGGGGGCTTCTTCTTGGCAGGTGCATCATATCCATAAAGTGCTACCCTTCTAAAAACACACCCAGTTCCAACATAAATAGGTCCTTGTATTCCGTCCAATCCCTTCATGTTGATCTGTTTACAATTTGGGAGTTAGTACTAATCATATTAGAAAGCAAAAGAAATATATGCAGAAAGCAAGCTATAGAGAACTTACATCGAAAAATACAACATTCCGGTTTGAGTATCTATCATGCCTATCAATCCCATCAAATCTTTGAGGAAATTGTACATAGCAAACTTTCTTCCCAACTTGAGGGTCCATCATAAAACACATAGATTCTCTAAGTGCCTTGCTATTGTTAATATAGTGATCACAATCAACATTCAGAAGATAAGGCGCATTTGAGATAATTGCAGACACCCGGACCTTCAGAAAATATTATCACCACAAAAATGCATGTCAGAAAAGAATTGAGACCAAGAAATCATTAGCTGACTTAGTTAAGCCTGAACCAAAATAAAAGTAACTTGAGGCCTACCAGAGAATTCATTGCCCCTGCCTTTTTGTGGTGATCGAAGCCTGGTCTCTTCTCTCGAGAAACATAAACTAAACGAGGTAACTCATTCCCTTCAATGTCACGAATACCATCTTGACCGAGGAAGACCTGTAAAATTTTATAAAAACAAAGATGTTGAAGTTTCTAATTTAGCATCACAAAAAATGAAAAACCACTTTTGTGAGAAACAGACAGTCTTACTTGAATCATGCCAGGATGATCCCTCACATTATTTCCAGGCCATGGAGTACCATCCTGCATGGTCCATCCATCCTCAGGAACCTTTTGTGCAGTTGCCACCAAACTGTTGATCCTCACCTTAAATTCTTCATAATCTCGCTGTAACATGCAAAAGGGGGAAAATGGCCAATTAATTGCTTAACTTTTTTTCAAACTTATTCATACTGAATTTCACCAAGACACGCGTGCACATAACACTTTTACTTTGTAGTTTCTACAGAAAACCCTTTAATTTTCAATTTGTAAATTGTCTCCTTGATTTTAACAATCACAATTGGGGCAGTCTATAATGTAATATTCCATCCAAACAATTCTTTTAAATAGCAGGGTCAAATGAGAATTGATGCCATACTTTGAGAAAGGAAAAGTCTCAATTTAACAGGTCACACTATATGCAAAATAATTAGGATTAAGGTTCATTACTGGATGTAGCCAATAAATTATGCAGGATAGGAAATCTAATAGCCAACAAATATAAAGTGAAAAAGGTGTAGGCAAAGAAAAAAATTCAAAACCTTCATTGCTCTTCTTTCCCGGACAAATGCTGGATGTACTTTATTTTTTAGATAATCAATCTTCTGGTTGAAATACCATTCTGGGGCACGGGGCTCAATATTATATTTTTTACAAAATGGTACCCATCTCCTGGCAAACTCAGATGTTTCAGAAAGTGCTTCAAAAGTAAGCATGGCAGCACCGTCATCTGAGACATAGCATGCAACTTTATCTACTGGATAATCAACAGCAAGGATAGACAGAACAGTGTTTGCCGTTATCAGAGGAGGTTCTTTCATGGGATCAACTGTACTGACAAAAACATCTACACTCGACAACTCAGATGGTTTCCCTTCTTTTTCATACCTGCATTTGTTTATGAATCATATATTGAGGCAATATACTCCAAAAATTAAGCATCAAAAATAGAATGAGATATCAATATCATGGCGACTATACTAAAACTTAATCAACAAATAAAAAGCAACAGTTGCAGCAGCCTCAATTACCTCAGCGATAAACGATCAAGGTATGTTTCTCGCTGTATTGGGTACCATTTTGGAAACTGATCCATAATCCATGATACGCCAAACCATACCTCACAAATGACTGATGTCAACCACAACCCATATGCATCATTAACTGGATGGAGAATTCTATAATGAAAGAAAAGCCCAAGAACTACAAGACGGAGTATTATAATCATTCTGTATGGGTTTATCTTGCTTGAAGGGATAGGTAACTTCCGAGAAAGCGGCTGCCTGCCTTCATCCATCCTGACAGAACATAACAAGGGAGGAAATGTTTAAAGAAATGCTAAGCAAAACAAAATTATATGGCCAAGATTTAAAAACAAAATTTCTTTGTAGTTAAACTTATGCACAACCCCACCACAATATCTAACAACATAGCAGTCACACAGATCGCTCAGCTAAGAGATATTCATTTATGTTCCAACTACATATGGATTGCCACCATATTATAACAAAGCGATGAAAACTCTTAATTTCACTACAATCAATCAAGCAAAGGAATAATTTAGTAAGGAACAGGAAGTAATAGTATGAGAGTTACATGGGCATATCAGGGTCCTCCAAATCATCACCAAAGTTTCCACCATTGTCGTTCCCTTCATGCTTCACCACCTGAAGTTTGTCATTCTGCCTTTTCTTCCACTCTTCCATTTTATCCTTCCAAGCCACACTTCCATACCCATACACTGCAATATCTTTCTTTGGAACCATTGGTCTTGGTTGCACTGAGACAACAGAAGCACCATAGTCACAACATGAACAGCTATATGAAAATGAAATGTAAAAAAAGCACAATGAAGCAGTAGCCCAGGACATACATGGATTAAACGGATCAGTGTAAGGAATGGGATGAACTCTGTTTCCATTATTCATATATGGAGGAACAATTAGAGCATGTCGATCGGAAGATATTTCTGAATCCTATAAAGAATAAAAGCAGTATTATATGCAGATTTTAGTTTAGTACTAATGTGCAAATTGAATTCAAGTAAAATCTAAAAATCATCAAAAGGATAATTTGCAAATGCACCTCTTCCCCATATGTCAAAAGTGGGATCTCAGAATTGAGAGGAGCTGAGTCATGTTCAAAATTTGCAGGGTTGCCAGCAATATTAGAATTAGCATAATGTCCGGAAGACACTGCATCCGAAGTGGTTCCAAAGGCATCATGATGCCCATACTCAAACTCATTGTCTAAATCATCAATATCATCCTCGTCTTCATCACCTTCAACCCTGGGACTACCTGTAATTCATTGATTAATTAGTATTCGGCACAGTAAAACTAAGTTGTCAAGGAGAGATAATAACATAGCAACAATTTCACCTTTGATGCGTTTGTATCTGGTTTTACACTGTGGACATGCTTGATTCCCTTCTCGTCTCTCGTACTCATAGCAAGGCCGACAAACGGGGAATGCACACTCATTGCACGCAACAAACGGCTCCCCGTCCTCTGTGATTTCTATCTCATCCCCACATATCTGACATTTCTGTCCACTCAATTCTTGGACAGACTTAATCTGATAAGAACAAATGCAGACAAAAAAGGTGTAATTAGCTTTGAGTTCTTCAGTTGTGCAATATTTTAGAAAATTGAAAGATCCATTCCTATTGGCATCTTAGTATCTACATTAAACTAATAATTCCCATGAATGTTTAAACATTTTTGTGAATGTGACACGATCTAAGAGTCCAACTTTGCCACAAACCAATCTAATCTGATTTTAAACCCCAGGAGAACCCACAATCCTGAACTCCCAATACCAGAAACTCAAAAGCAAATTGGTTTATGACCAACAATTTAGGGGGTTAAACAAGAATAGGAATTCAATACTTGAAACAATTATCAAGGTTAGCTCCTAGCTACCAAAACGGAACGGGACCCTTATCCTCAACCAATGAATGAAGGCATAGAGACAAAAATGGCCAAGGTTAGCACAGAACCTCATCAAAACTAAGCGTTTTGTCAGAAGTACACGTTGCCATTGATTCATCGAAGAAAACCCAAACGCGAAATCATGTACTTCATATCCCACCGACAGTTTAGAAGAACAGAATAATAAAACAAAGCAAACAATAATATATGTAAAATCTGCGTTTATAGCCAAAGAATTAGAAGAAAAATACGCAGAGATTAGTTGCATAAAAAGTTATCAAACCCTATTATTGAAGCAGCCAACAAACCCAGAAGAGAACAAAAAAAGAATGCTTTATTGAGATGGAAATGAGAAAGAACAGATGAAAAATTAAATGCAATTGAATGGGAGAGCTTACTCTTGCATTCTCATCGGCATTGATGAGGACGAACTCGTTCCTGTTGTGGGAACCAGCAACGAGTCTACCACCAGTGTGCATCACTATTACCAGTCAATGTTGTTTAGATCAACACCAAAATCACCCAATGCTGCTATCAATACAGGCTCTGAGAGAAGATCCTAGAAGACACGCATACATGAAAACCAAAATGGACTATTTCTCCGTTCGATGCAAGTAACTCTGGAGGTTAAGACGAAAAAAGTAACATAAATGAGCGAAAGAAAGGCAAGGCTTTTGGAGTTGGTGTGTGAGTGTACTTTGATTCCTTGAGAAGCCAAGTTCCCTCTTGAAGCTGTAACCAGGCTGTTCGCAATCTATGCCAGAGAGAGAAAGAGAGATAGAAGGAAAAAGAAAAGAAAGAAATAAAGAGGAGTAAAACAAAGTATAGATAGTGTTTATGTGGAAGGTTGCGAATACGCGTAAATGCGTAATAGAGAAGGTATAGAGAGAGAGGGAGAGAGAAATAGAGATCGAGAATATTATAAAAGGGGAAGAGGAAACAAAAAAAAAAAAACAAGAAAATTAGAGAGTGTGTATGTGAGTGATGTAAGGTGGGGCCCGGGCGATGGTGGTGGCGCTGGGCTGTATCGCCCCACCGGAGTTGGGTGAAAACCTTTCTACTACAGATCAAATTAATTATGTCTTCCCCTTTGAGAGGTATGAAATGTAAAAGAGTGAGTGGGTTTAGAGAGAGAGAGAGAGAGGGAGTTGGAATTAAAGGGAAAGGAAGATAGTGGGAAGTATGTTCTGCTCCCGCGGCGTAGATTCATGGCCTTTCAAATATTGTGAAAATTACCTTCACTCCCTCCATCTCACGCGCCTTCTATACATGAACATTTCATTACTACTTCACAATTCAGAAACCAATAGGATAGGGGAGGCGATAGATAGGTGTGCGGACCACAGCTGGACTCTGTTGACTGTGCCTCTGTGCTTTGCCTTTACTACTACTATATTATTCATTATTCATTCATTAATCGCCCAATGTGATTAGCTCCCTTTCTGCTTTCCAGATCTGCAGCTTCATATCTACTAGTTGAAACTCTTTTAAACCACGCATCATTATTAAGGCTGCGTTTGTTTCTAAAAACAGGATAGGAAAAGATACTGATGATAGATAAAAATATAAAATTTTGGTATTTTTATATTTTATTTAGTGATAAACTAAAACAAATTATAAAAATTTAATTTATTCTCATTTTTTTCATTCAAAAAATTTGAGATGAAAAATATAACAATAAAAATATAATTATAAAAAATTAATAAGAATAATGAAAGAAAAAATAAAAAATAAGTTGTGTTCCTTGTTAGTGTCTCTGTATTCTTCCTGTCAGGATGGACACAAATACACTAATTCAGTGTCTCTGGACACATTGTCTTTGTCCATGTCTTCTCTGTCAAACACGATTTTGTGTCTCAGTGTCCCTGTTTTAGTGTCCTATCTCTGTAAACAAACGCAGCCTAATAGATCATTCTCGAATTAATATAATTAGATAGAACTTGTGATTAAAAGATGAGATGAGAGAGGGAGAGAGAGAGGGGGTGGAAAACACAGGGAGGGGTAGAATTAGGCAATTTCGTAAAGATCCGAGGGTTTGGAATCGAGAAGAGTACTGTAGATTGGAAAACGAATCGTTCTCTATCTTTGTAGATCATCTTCCTGAAGACATATCAAAGAGCTAGCTGTACCACTTGTTCAACTAGACTGGCGAATAAATGATATTTATCTCTCACGAAAACAAAAAAATGGTAATATGTACATTTTTGCGTTCATCCGGTATACAACGAAGGGTGGAGCCACAAAAGCTATTGTGGAGATGAATAGAATGAGGTTACGAGAAAAGGTTGTTTCAGTAGGAGAAGCGAGGTATAGACGAACAAATGAAGTGGAGAATGTTAAGAGGCATGAAGTGGAGGGCGATGGCCGGAAAATTGCTCATCATCAATCTCAACATGAGGAGGGTCTGAAGGTTTCAGGGAAGAGTATCGAAGAGCGTAGGAGACAGGCAGAAGCAGGGAAAAAAGAAGATCCACATGGCAACGGGTGGACGAAGAAGATGGAGGTTCCTGTGGCAAAGGAGAATCTTGAATGGCTACAGAGGAGTCTAATAGGCGGAACTACAAAGGCTATTGACAATAGATCCTTGAAGACTATAATTAGAAAGAACTTCCCTCAGGTTGTACAAGTACGAGAACTTGGAGCCTACAAAGCACTCATGACCTTTGACAGCGTTTTGAGTGCAGAAGAAGTCTACACGTTCAAAATGAATAATTTGCTGCAACTTTTTCATAACGTCTAGAGATGGGATGAGGAGGAACGTAGTGAAACTCGAAGGGTATGATTAGAGTGCTTTGGGGTCCCTCTGCACACGTGGTCAGCAGAGACGTTCAAGATAATAGGAAGCCATTGGGGAGAAGTTATTGGATGCGACGAAGCTACGGAATCATGCCTGTCGTTCAGTGTGGGACGGGTACAAATCGATACTTGTATTATGGACACAATTAAAGAGTGGATTCACATCACAATTGGAACTAGTGGATTCGACGTCCTAGTTAAAGAGGTGGGGCAGGAGAGTTATGGTCGGGAATGTAAGCTTCGAGAGGTAGACAATTCTTGTCCCCTAAAATCATGCGAGAATTTGGTTGCTAGCAGTTCGAGCACCATAGTTCCGGTGGCAAGCAGGGATCCGGTGGTTGAGCTGATGACGGCGGTGCCAAGGAAAGAAGAAGTGGACGAGGGTAGAGTAGTAATTTTTGAGAACATATTGAATGAATGGAGTTATTGCAATTCAATTCAATTTCAAAAATCAAAAGAAACGGATGATCCTAATTTAGAAGGAAGTGCTGATTTGAGAGGATATAATGATTTGCTAATAAATGATGCTGAATCCGAAAATACTATTACTTGGGATTACGGCATTGATGGGCTGAAGAAAGATAACTATTGGAGGGAAACAGGACAGCAAAAAAAGCTTGTTGGCTGGCCCAATAGAGTGTTTTGTGCAAATTGTGCAAATGGAGGTAGATTGAGCCCAACTAGCTTAAACAGAAGCCCGTTGCATACTAAAGATGCTGGACGTGGTGGGCTGGTGTTGGTGGATGCGGATCGGGTCACTCCAAGTCGGGTTGAGCTCTCACCCACTCCTGGGCTTTGCAACGCTGCACAGAATCAGGTGGATCAGGCGAATCAAATCCGGGACAGTATGCCTGATTCGATCGGCAACGGAGAGCTCAGAACCGTGGAACAGTGATGGGATCGTGGAGGCGAGTATGATTGCAGGCCTGCGACGGTGAAGGTTGCGCTTGAGCTTTGCCCGACGGAAACCACCCTCATGGAGTGCACGACGGATGAGGCGAGCCGACTAGTGATGCCGATAGTGAGGTTTCAATTTCCAAGGGATGGTGGGCCAGGGGAGAAAGCCGTGGACAAACCTGTAGTGACCCGGATAGATACTAGTCATACCTACAGACCTTCAACAAAGCATTGTCAAGAATGGAAGAGACGCCATGGGTGATTGTATAACAGTCGGTGGTACATGACTTGATGGATGCAGTACTGGGCCCGGGGGTGTGGTGGATACTGACGCCGAAAAATAGGGAAACAGTAAAATAAAAGATTTGGAACGGGAGGAGCAGATGCTTGAAAGCAGGAAGACGTGGGAATTGGCGGTTGAATCAGGAGCAGTGCAGTACAACGACGAAGATGACATCATGGCCATTCTTCAAGAACAGAACGAAGCACTAGCTCAAAAAAGGAGGTTGGCAAAGCAGAAAGAGAAGGCACGAAGATGCAGACCCCAAAAACTGAAAAAGGTATGTAATAATGTTTTAAAATGATTTTTAGCACTTGGAATGTTAGGGGGTTGCGGGGTGTTGGAAAGTCGAGTATGGTGAAAGAATTAAAAAAGAAGCAAAAACTGAATATGTTAGATTTGGTTGAAACTAAGATGCAAATTGTGACTAAGTTTGATATAGCTAATATTTGGGGGAGTGATGCTGTGGGGTGGGAGTTTGTAGGGTCGGAAGGCTCATCCGGAGGTCTATTATTAATGTGGGATGAATTGCTGTTAAAATGAATAACTGTTATAAAGGGAAGAGATGGTTATGTATTGAAGGAGTCCTATCAAAAATGAATTCAATTGTGCTTTCTGTTTAGTATATGGTGCTCATACTAGAGTGGAGAAACTAGCTGTGTGGGAGAAACTGAGCTTTTTAGCTGGGTTATGTCAAGTCCCAATATGCTACATGGGAGATTTTAATGAGGTTATACAGATTGAAGAGAGGAAAGATCAGAACAGATTAACAGCGTCTGCAGAAGATTTTAAGACTTGGGTCTAATATATGCAATTAGTGGAACATATTCACCACTTGTTTCTTGGTTGTGAGTTTACCTGACAAGTGTGGTGTGAATGGCTATCTGAATTTGGGAGGTTGTGGTCTGTTCTGGGTTCACTAAAAGAGCACTTTGAGAGTTGGACGGGTGTCATTAGCAAGAAAGAGGAGCTCAACAAGTGGCTCATATGTTTTTTTGCAGTCATATGGAATGTTTGGCTTGAGAGAAACGGACGGATATTTAACCACAAGGAAGCAGGTGTTCAAGAGGTGTTTCACAAATCTTTGACAAATTATAGAGAGTGGCGTAGTGCGGATCCCTTCTGTTATTGATGGCAATGCCGAAAATAACAACAGGGATTCTGTTCAGATTGTTTGTTGTTTTGTTATCTGAGTTCTTTGTCTGTCGCTCCACATTACTGTGTTGAGCTCATTTATTCAAAAAAAAAAAAAGAACTTGTGATTAAATTTCTGATTTTTTATTGAGTTTAATTTTAATGAATTCAGAGTATGACTAATTTTATATAATTATTTGATTAAATTTATAAATTTAGTATTTTTTTAATTCTAAAATACATACAAATTAAATTCTTTTTTCTTTTGAAATAATATTTTTTCACTTTGTCAGTTTGTCTTAATAAGCCACAATAAATTTTAAAATATATCATTAATTTTAAAAATATATTAACTTAAATAACTAAGGTAGCGTTTGTTTTTGGGGCAGGACACGGAGACATGGACAACACTTGTTTAAAAAGTGTTTGGAAGCAGAGACATGGACAGTGGACATATTGTCTCTGAGACAATTTTTTATACTTTTGTGTCCACTCTTTCACGAAGGACAATGATGGACACGGAATTTGGAAGAGTGGACACGGACAATTTTATAAATTTTGTTTTCCTTTTTTTCCACTATTACCCCTTCTTATTTTTCCTATTGCGTTGTTCAGAGATACTTTTTTCTTCCTGTTCTTCCTCTATCTCTTTCTTTTCCAAGTACTCTCTCCTTTCTGTAGAATTTTTTATTGGGGGTAGATAATTCTTTTTTTTAATCGTTTTACTTCAATACCATTTTAACCTTATATTATATTATTTGATTTGTAATAAAAATAATAACAAAAATAATTAATCTTAAAACTTTTGAAAGATTAATATTAGCAAAAGTAAAATTGATCTTTTAAAATGCTAAAAAATAATTTATAAATTGTAATTGATTTTATATAATTTAAAGAAAAATCAATTTTTTATAAAGAAAAATCAGTTTTTAGATAAAAAAAATTAGTTTTTTTAAATAAAAATAGATTTTTATATGCAAAAACTAATTGTTTTTTAATGTAAAAATGGTTTTTTTTTAAATTAATTTTTTATTTAAAATTAATTTGGCTTATTAACTTAAACAAATTTTTTTATTAATCAAACTCAAATTTATTTTTTTTGTTAATCTTAACCATATGTATTCCTACATATTAATAATAAATTTTAAAATAAAATAATTATATTTATAAATTTTATTTTAATATAAATACTAATATATTTTTTTATTAAAATTTTTTGTCTCTTCAAATATTTTTTTCAAGTTCCGTCTGTACTCCTACGTACTCCTATTTTTTATTAAATTAATTTGTATTGATGTAGAAAATTTGGAATCACAGGACTATTTTAGTCATTTCATATAATATTTTAGTCTTGTCCACGTGTATCCAAACATAATACTAGACATTACATTAGTGTCTTGTCCATCGTATCCAAACACAATACACAAAAGATAATTTTTAGTGTCTCCATCCTATTGTCTTCGTTTCAGTGTCATGTTCTGTCCTGTTTCTAAAAACAAACGCAGCCTAAAAGATAATAAATATTATGTCATAATTATCTTTGAACATAAATATAAATTAGAGTAAAATATGTTTTTTTTCCGAGTAATTCACCTCTATAAATAAAAAAAAAATTTAAAATTACCTGAATTCCCCAAACCCAAAAACACTATGTAGTTGTCTTTATTTACATTTCTATATAAATTGAATTCATTGAATTCGAATTAGGGCATCATGTAGTAAATCAAAGCTATAAGTTTCGATTTATATGGCCAATACTAAATCGAATCAATCAGATTCGATTTAGCTATTTACTAAGGGTTAAGTACGATTTTGGTCCCTAAGGTAAGGGCTGAAAATTTGTTTCGTCCCCATCCTTTTTTTTGCTACAAAATGATCCCCAAAGTTTAACTTAGTTTTAAAATCGTCCTTTGGACGAAAATACCCTTCCCCCTTCTTCCCCAAAATCAACCACAAAGCAGAGATAGATGCAGAGACAAAAGAAAAAATAGAAGCAGAAGCAGAATTAACAACATCAACAATGGTGAATCAACAACAGCAACAACAAAAGCAAAAACAGAATCAACAACAGCAACAACAAAAGAAAAAACAGAAGCAAAATCAATAATAATAAAACAACAACAACAATGGTGAATCAACAATAGCAACAACAAAAGTAAAAATAGAAGCAGAAGTAGAAGCAGAAGGCAAAAAGCAGAAACAGAAAGCAGAAGCAACAACAGGGCTCGATGGCGACAGGACGACGTGACCTCACTCCAGCGGTGATGATAGGACAGGGCTCGATAGCGACCGACGACGGTGGTTCGCGGCTGAATGCGGTCTTCCTCAGCGCCTCTGTGCCTCTCTTCTCTTCCTCTCCGCTTCTCTTTCTCTCTCCCTCTGCTCACAGTGACGCGAATCCAAGCCAGCGGTGATGCCAGCGAACTGCAGTTGTACTAGTGTGACGACGGAGAGGAGCTGTAGCAGTGGTGGACGGTGATTTCGGTGGTTTCGCTCGCATGACCTCCCCCCTTCCCCTTCCCCTTCCCCTTCCCCCTTCTTCTTTCTTGCCCCCCACCCTCCGCGTGATTCCCCCTTCCCCTTCCCCTTTGTTTTCTTTCTTTTTTTTCTTTTTTCTTTTTTTAAATTTGTTTAGTTAGGGGATAATTTGGTAATAAAAATTAAATTTTTGGTAAAAAGGACGATTTTAAAACTAAGTTAAACCTTGGGGACTATTTTGTAGAAAAAAAAGACCGGGGACGAAACAAATTTTCAGCCCCTACCTTAGGGACCAAAATCGTACTTAACCCATTTACTAACATTAGTGGCTTTTGGTAAATCGAAGGCATTAGACTCGATTTTATTATGAAATATGATATATATATAATTCGAAAGGGCTTCATTTGATTTATTAGAGTCCTAACGTATATAAATACGAGCTGAACGTGAGTTTTTTGCCATAGTAGAATTTACAATGGCTGGTGATAAGAGTTTTTTAGTTCTGGTGCACTATGACGCGATCGAGAATTAAATTTATTGATAAGGACCCGTTGAGTATTTTCCTCAAACCTTCGACGAGTTTCACTGAGTTTTAGAATGCTATACTCCAGAAACTGGGGCCGCATGGCGTGAAATGGGTTAAGAAGTTATTCTATAGAATCCCGATTTCCGTGTTGCGCGATGATGTGAAGTTCGATTCATTCGTAATAAGCAGTGAAGAAGATTTGTAAGTTCTGTTCCATTGTCGTCGGCAGTTTTTCGAGGTGAGGCGAAGCTTGTGGATGTGGTATGTAGTTCTGGAGCTTTGAACTGGAATCCTCAATTTTCAAGACATTCTAGTAAAATCATGAGAGTGCAGGAGCTGCAATAGACTGGCTAACTTGACGACGTTCCTGTTCGCCACACGACATATGCACTGGTATAGCCATGAGAGAGCAGCAGACCCCAGCCATACCGACCCATGTCCTCAAGTCTGGCGACATAGGGTAGCCAATGAATGTGAAGTCGTGTACCAGACTTATCACCAAATAGCTGCGTCGATAAGAGCATCATAATATACGCTCGGGCATACCTCCTAACCGTCTCATCGTTTGCTCCCTGTGGAAGCTCACTAAATGTCTCCTGCATCTAAGTGCACTTCATCGTGAACTTGTCGATGCGGTTTGCAGGAGGCAAAACACCCAACAGCTCCTCAAACCATGCCCACGCTAGGCAGCCACCCTCGATATGTCGCTCAAAATCTGTAAGGCATCCGCTAACATACTGACCGTCGATCAGGGGCCCTAATTGGTACGCTACATCTTGTAGCGTGATCGTGCACTCTCTGAATGGCATGTGAAAAGTATGCGTCTCTGGACGCCATCTCTCCACGAATGCGCTCACCAATGGCTCATTCAATCTAAACCAAATCTCGTTCAGCCTTGCAAGATGGTATAAACCGGTTATCTACAAGTACGGCACGATCATGTCATATTGTCATCCAATGGCATATCGTGTTGCCTTCTCATGATGGTGATACATCGATGAGGCTGGACAACGATAGAAAATTGTTTATCACAACCGTAACAAAATATTGTGCAATTAATAAAATTCTAAAAATGTTAAATATTGCAAGCCCTAATTTTAACAAATCGTTTACAATAACTTGAAAAAAATTGTTCATAGGAACCAATACAAAACGTTGAATCATGCATGACCCAAATCTAATTAAAAATAAGACTTAACCTAAACATATAATCTCACACGTTTAAACAAAAGTCGAAATGTTAAAATTAAATGGGCTTAGGTACGTGATTACTTTAAAAAAAAATTACTTTTAGTGTATAAAAAATTTGGCAATGCTCAATTAGCATCATGCCTGCCATAGTTGGGTCATATTGAACCCTAATCCTAAACTAAATCTCGCTGAATATAAAACTAATAACTTAAAAAATTTAACATATCCTACAATTCTAACTAACACTTTTATGTACCATTTCAAGTTCTCGAAATCTAACCATCTAATAGTTTACTACTTCTACCCAGTTCTTATATTGAAAAAAATTAGTTTTCTAAATCCTAACTAACGACTAGAAACAACTACTACAAGAACCATGTTAATATTACTAGGATGACTAATTTATGTTCAAAACAAAATTTTTATTCACTAACCTCTTCATGGACAGCACCAGCAATATGCGCGACTCCATCTAACCGATAGAGACGATTCAGATCATCCTTCATATGTTCAGATTTGAATTTCCTGTGGTTTATTTCCAAGATTTTTGAGTATGGAGAGTGTGGTGGTGGGTGGATTGTAATTCGAATGAACTAAATTCAAATTTTATATATAGACACGATACAAGTAAATCGAACCCATTTAATTCGATTTACTAAAGATCACCAATGGTAGTAAATCGATACTAAATAATTCAATTTACCGTTGTCACTAAATCGAAACCGTTTGTTTCGATTTACTATGGGTGAATTTGAAATCTATCCAACTCATTGTAAATCAGCCTCAATCAATTCGATTTACTATGGAGGAGGATAAATCGAATCTTATTCATTCGATTTAGTAAGAGATTTGAAAATCAAGTAAATCGAATTACATAGGGTCGATCTACTACTAAAATTCCTAATTCAAATTCTATGAATTCGATTTACATAGAAATGTAAATAGAGAGATACATTCATGTAACCTTTTTGCATTTGGAGAATTCAGGTAATTTTGAAGTTGGTTTGGTTTATGAAGGTAAATTACTCTTTTTTTTCTAACATTGTCAAACTTTTTTAAAAATATTCTTAATGTTTAATTTGGTTCAATTTTATTCCCAATATTTAAAATAAATTTCAATTTTATCTTTATTGTTAAATTTTTAATAGTCAACAACCAATTAAATTTTATTTTTCTTATTTTATCTTTATTAAAAAATCTAATTCTAATTCCTATCTCCCTAATTCCTAACTTATCCCAACCAACCCTAATTCTATTAAGCTCCATCAGTAGAGGTATACATTTAAAATCTAAAATGTGGTTAATTGGACAAAAAATTATAACAAAATTTTGGCTAACCAATTCAATAAAATAATTTTAAAAACTAATTTTTAATCGGTTAACCAAAATCAAAACTAAATTTTATACAATTCTTGTTTTAAATTAGTTAACCGAATTTTGTTGTAAAATTCGAATTTTAACTAGTTACGAATCAGTTTTTAGTCTTTTTTTTTTTTTAGAAAAACCAATTTTTTATGTAAAGTTTGTTTTTTAAAACAAAAATCAATTTTTTTAATTAATTTTTTTTATGACTGGTTAAAAATTTATTTTTAAATTTTTTAACCAGTTAATAACTAATTTGATCGTATAAAACCTGTTTGGTTAACTAAAAACAGGTTTGATTTTTTAGTTAGCCTTAACCATGTACAATCCTACCCACTAGGACCAATATCTGAAGTAAACATTTAATCTGGTCTTTAGTCCATTTTCAAGAAAGACAAGGCAATCCTCGTTTAGAAGAGAGGGACATTTCAGCTCTCAACCTTTTTATTTTGGGACAATACGATTCCTTTGTTAAAAAATTCATTAAATAGTAACGAAAATTAGTTTTGTAGGGTTTTATTTGCAATTTGTAGGGGTTTAAAACTCGCGCAAACTATTAATAAGCTTATTTTTGAAAAATTTCATCATCGTAGTATTGGAGAAAGACCGTTGATGGAAATGATATTGCATGAAAAAAAATTAGCCGCAGTACGAATATTTTTTAAAGAAAAAAAAATATTATCAAACAAGAAATGAAATAAGAGAACATTAATGTTGATGATATTAGTATTGGTGATGATGACGTTGACGAAATAACGATGATGATAAAGTATGGTTACACAATAAAAATAGTAGAGATAAAAGTGATAACGATGAGGATGAAGAAGGTGGTGGTAGTAGTAGTCATAATGATTATATTGTTGAAAATTTTTTTTAAGGGTTCAAAACCTTCACAAAATAAAATAAAACCCCACAAATGTAATTACCATTACTATTTAACAGAATTTTTTAATAGAGGGGTCATACTGTCCCAAAATAAAAAGGTTAAGGGTCGAAGTGCCTCTTTTTTTCTGGACACGGATCGCCTTATCCTTCGTGAAAATGGATAGGGATCGAATTTGGTCTTTACTCATCTACCGTCACCCGCAACGTCCACTGTCACCCCTTCCTCCTCTATTGACTACACTCCCCACCGTCTACCACCCTTACCTGTAGCTTTCATCACTACCGCTTTTTCTCCTCCTCCAACTTTCATTACTCACCTAATCTTATTTCACACTTCTGACCCTATAGCTCTCACCCTCGCCTCACTTTTACCATTGTCATCAGGAACATCTTCATCAATTATTGACACAAGAACAACAGCTACTACAATTATTTTTTTTAATTTCTTTTAAAAATTAAAAGTCGAGAGAGATGAAGAGAAGTGATCTAGAAAGAGACATAGAGGAGAACAAGGCCACCGCGATGGAGACAATAGCAGTGGCAAAAACAAAGAAAGAAAGCAAGGGCGCAACGGAGAATGGAAGAGGTAGCAACAACAAAATCATGTAGCAACGGTGGTAGCTTATGTTGGTGACTGGCTCGCAATGGTCGAAAGGGGGTGTCTGTGCTAAATGAAAGCAAGCAACTTTATTGATTTGACACTTTTTGATTTTGTCTTTTTTTTTTATTAATTTAAATAGAATCTCAATTACTTCTTTACTCTTCATACGTAATTTATTGATTTTGAAAAAAACAATGAAGATCATACTTAAACTTTTGGGGAGGGATTTGACACAATAACAGTTAGGAGATTTGGAGATAGATTGAATTTGGTTAGGGTTAGGTTAAAATTATGGGTAAGATTAGAATTGAGATTGAGTTGAGTTTTGATTAAGGCTAAAGTTAGAAAAATGTTAACTTAAACAGTTAACTGTTAAAAAATTAACAATGAGTATAAAATAAATTAAACATTAAAAATATTTTTTTAAAAAATAAAAAAGGTTAGAAATAAAAAATATATTTTATTTTATAAATTATTAACATGTAGTTAACCCAAGTTAATAAAAAAATTCTAAGAAATGTAAAATTATTTAGGGCCTCTATTTTTTTTATTTTATATATTGGACCCTTTTGTTAGAAATATAAAAAAATTGGGAATTTTTCGAGTTTCACCAAAATATGAAGTAAAACAAAATCATTGATAGTAATTTCTATTTTTTTTTAAAAATAAAAGTAAAATCGTAAGTAGCTATTTCTATTTTAAAAGTTAAGAAAGTAAAATTATCAATAATAATTTTTATTTTTTAAAATTTAAAAATAAAGTTGAGTAGTAATTTTTATTTTTAAAATTTAAAAAAAGAATTTAATTTTAATGATTATCAATGTAAAGTAATTTTATATCTATATTTAATTACGTAACGATATAACACTATATCAGTAAAAATAACATTTCACATTCTATTTATATAATCATCCAAAAGAACATATATAATTGTCCGAGTTTTACGTTATTAGCACATCAAAATTAAACTCAACTAAAAAATTATAAAAGTTAAATTGTGAATAGCGATTTCTATTGCATACCATATAGTCAAAAACCACCAAAAATGCACCATTTTGTGGGAAAATACATTCCCGCTACCATAAAAAAGAAAATAATTTCCGCCATTTTCCCTCTCCATAGTCCATGGTGAACGCTCCTTGCTAGTGAGCACTGAGCAGGGATAACTTGGAATCCCTTCATGAGTCACGACTCACGAGTGATGACTGATGAGTGATGACAAACAAGCTAACGTCGTGCCCTTTTGCGTGATGCATGATTTGACCATGCGAGCACCATGTTCAGCCATATACATCTGCTTCAACAATCAATAAGAGTACGACGTTTCTAAACAAATGGCAATTAATTAATTAATTAATTGAGACATAGGTGATGGCACGTGGGAAGTGGGGGAAGGCTGGGGGTGAGGAACAAATACAAAGGGGAGCAACGAAGTTCGAAGCGGTGTGGACCCACATTGACCCGAAAATGTTAATGGTTTAGGGGTGTAGGGACAACAAGAACAAGAGGTTACAGCTGGCCATGGTGTTGGTGGATACTGGAAAGTGAACTGTGAACCATCACCACAAGAAGACAACCAAACAGTAACACCGAACAACAACAAAGTGAATCAATCACTGATTCACTGCACCAAGTTAGTACTACCAATATTTAAACATCTAAAAATTCGTATATCAAATACTTGTCATGATCTTTTTCATGGTATCACTATTGAACAAGTCTAGTACTGTAAAAATTCTTAAATTCATCCAATATTGAATTAGCTAGACAGCATTTATTCTATCAAAGTAAGAAAAATAAATATATAAATAAAATACTAACAAAACTTTGTATTGAAAAAAGAGTAGTTACAAATCATAATCGATCTTTACTGATGTGATTTAACTAATGTTAACACATAATACAATATGTGGATATTGAGAAAAGAATAATGATTGATACTACTAATGTTAAATTTATATATAATTTGAAGAATTTTTTTTTCATCAAAATTTATTTTTGAATGTAATTATGAAAGTATTCTTTTTCAAAATTAGAAATAACAAAAGTATTTAGGTAGAACATGTATAGAAGTACATCTTTTAATAATAAATTTATAATATAGTTATGTTTGGATAAAAAAGAGTCACGTTATATAATTACTTTTAAAAACTAATTATTTACTTTATTTACATTTTAATATTACACAATATATCATGCAATCATCTAAATAACTAACAGTATATAAAATTTAATAACAACTTTTATGTTCTAAACATTTTAATAAAAATTAATAATTTTAATAGTTTAAAATAATATTCAATATTTGAATATAAATATTTATTTTTAATAAGATATAAATATTTAATTAAGATAATTTTTCTTGTGTATATATATATATACTAGTTTTTTTTTTGGTGACTATATATATATATACTAGTTTAAATTTTCTATTTAATAATATGAGGTTACATTTGTATTTTTCAAAAAAGCAAGAACAAATTTGGAAAGGAATTTATTGTAAAGATTAATCATAATAAATTTTTATATTCTCAAGCAAATTTCTCTTCCATTTTTTATAGAACAGAGAAAAATCATTTATTTTTATTTTTTTTTTCAAAAATACAAACAAACAAATCAAAAAATGAAATAAGTACTTGTTTTTGCTAAGTATTTATTTTTTGTTAAAAGCACAAACGTTGAAAAGTATGAGTCCGCTATATATACCAGTAAAATCGACTTTGTTAGGATAATATTAAATATTTGGATAATTTTCGTATTTAGAAGCAATATTAGAATAATTTGTTTGCATCCAAAATCCAATCTGAAAATGGAAGATAATGAATGAGAGAATAAATACATGTATATATTCGACACGTTGAATCAATGGGCCTCTTCACTAACCATCAACATCAAAGGACTCTATATATATTATGGTACATACAGCCTAGTGCCAGTTCGTTACCACTTCATTTTATTCCTTGTTCCATTTAGCATTTAGATACGCATTTGGTTCGGTTCAATGTCTTCTTTTTCTGTTTTCATTTTTATATAATAATATATTTCGCTTTCTCGCAAGTGCAGCGTACTCCTCCTCCCAGCTCAACCAAGGTACACACAGAGATATATGAGTTGTTACTTGCAGTAGCGTAGATAAGAGGTTTGTTGGTTTGGTACTTGGAAATGTAAGGTTACTACTTTAGAGCTGGTCAAAGCAAGGATTTAATATAGTGAATATTTTTTGCATCCCGAAAGTGTCGGTGCCTCTAAATCTCTCTACTAACCTCTATTGGTCTATTCCTATATCCTTTTCTCTATTTTAATATTTTATAGCACATTTTCCTTTCCAGTTTTGTACTTGTAGTAGTATTGTTTATGTGGAAAATTTTTAATTATATTAGTATATTGGTGTTTTAATAATTTTTAATTATTGATTTTAATTATAAAAAAATATATAATATATATAATTAAGATCAACTATTAAAATTTATTAAAATATTGGTATATCGGTATATTTGAAAGTTTTTTTTGTTTATGCGAATAGAATTTTTAAGGTAATTAGATTGTGTTTGGCTTGATTTTTGTTTGATTTTGATTTAGGTATCGATCAAGTTTGTATTAATGATCTTAATTTGAAAGCACATACGATTCTTTTAAAAAAGTGAGCTCGACTCAAAACTTATCAATTCTAGTGTCCATATTAACTTTGTAAACAGTAAAAAAGTAATGAAATTTTTGTATTATTAATAACAAATTCATATAAACAAAGGTTTAATATGAAATAAAAAATATAAATTGGATTAAACAAATTTGAACATAAAACTAAAAAAAAGAATAAAACATGATAGAATATTAAAAATAAAAGAAAGAAATAAAGAAATTGACTCCTAACACTCACATATACTTATATTCTATGTTTTTTTATAGCGTTAGTATGACTGAAAATTTTACAAAATTTTAGTGAAATTTGTGGTGTTAAATTAAAGTCCCCTTCATTAATTCTTTGCTTCGATCTCCTATTTATAGAGAAAACATTCTTATTATGCTAAACATTTTTTTTTGTAACAGTTATTAACCTTATACCAATATTCTTACTTTAATTGCTTTCCCACATGTTTATTGTATCCCATTCCTTACCTATTCGACTATCTTACCTTTCTTTTGGCTCATTTAATATTTGACCACAAATATCTTTGTCAACATGCATGATGTATCATTTTGTTGTCAAACTGTCAAAACTACTTCTTTATAGTTGAAGTTCAGTTTTTGTCAACAGGTTGCTCCATAGTTATCAAACCCGACTCGATTTGGTCGGTTCGACCGAAAATTCGGTCATCTAGTCATCTGGTTAGATCGAATCACTTATTGAACTGAATAAGTATGAGATCCGGTAAAAACTGGTTCGACCCAGTCGGTTTTCATTAAAATTGGTGATTCGGCCGGTTAATGCAACCCGGTCCAGGTTGTGTTTTTTATTTTTTTCTTTAACTTTATCTGCAAACGGCGTCGTTTCAGATGCCTCTTCCCCCACTTCCTTTTGTTAAAACCTAATCTGAATGGAACCCCATCCCCAGTCTCATCTTTCTTCTCTCTCGACACTCCACGGCCTCACCCTCACCGCGTCACTCTCTCGTCTCTCCCCTCACCTCGTCAGTCATCACTCTCAATCTCTCACAGCCTCACTTCATCACTCTCTCGGTCTCGCACTCATAAGCTCGTCGTCGCGGTCTCGTGCTCCAGTATTTAGACGGAACCAGTCAAGCAGCATCTTCTCCGTTGGATGGTGGTGGTGGTGGTCGTCTTCTTGTTTCGTCGGGGTCTCGGAAGTTTGGAACCAGTTAACCGGGTGAGCTCTGTTCGAATTTTCGATCCTGTTCTTTCACTGGTTTCAATGTCAAATTTGAATAAATTAGAATTGTTGTTGAACTTGAGCAAATTTTAATAAGAATTGTTGTTGAATCTGGTGGTTGTTGCTATTGTATTTGATTTTTCACAATTGTTGTTGAACCTGAGCAAATTTTTTGTTGCTAGATAACATAATTGGATTGAATTTTGTTGTTGGATATCAAAGTTGAATACTTGAATAAATTAGAATTGTTATTGAACCTAAGCAAATTTTAATTAGAATTGCTGTTGAATATGGTGATTATTGCTGTGTATTTGATTTTTTACAATTGCTGAACCTGAGCATATTTTTGTATTGCTGGATAACATCATTGGATTGAATGTTGTTGCTAGATAACAGAGTTGAGTACTTGAATAAATTAGAATTATTGTTGAACCTTAGCAAATTTTAATTATAATTTTTGTTGAATCTGGTGGTTGTTGCTGCTGTATTTGATTTTTTACAATTGTTGCTGAACCTGAGCAATTTTTTTTGTTGCTAGATAACATCATTGGATTGAATTTTATTGCTGGATAATAGAGGTGAATACTTGAATAGTTGAATTTGTTGTTGATTATCCTTAGTGAACTTTGGTAGTTGTTGCTGTGTTGATTAAAAAATTGCTTGGCTAAATCTTTCATTGCTGAAAATTTTGTTTCTTTTACTAGAATTTTAAAAATGTCTTCATCTCAAACACTATCAGAAACATCACCATCTCAGGAACAAGCATCATCAGCAAAGACTTGTATTTTAAAAATGTGTAATATGTTGATCGTCCTTGTTCATTTAAATTATGAGAATATTTTGTATTAGAGATTAGTTTATTATAGATTAGTTTATTATGTCTAAGAATTGATATTAGATTATTAATATTTGTAAAGACTTGTATTTTAAGTTTTAAAATATTATTTTAATTTTATTTATATAATTTTATATTTTTTTAATTATGACCGAGTTAACCGGATAAATTAGTGACCCACCAGTTGAACCAGTGACCCAGTGACCCAGTCATATAACCGGATTGATTACCGGTTCGGTTCTGATTACTATGATTTTATATAAACCACACGCTTTCCACGTGCTATATTTTCAAATTCTGAAATTTAAAAGGCAGTTACAATATTATGAAACAGTGCACGTATTCTCTAGAAATACTCAACATTCTCCACTGCTGAGCTTTCTGGGCTTTTATGTAAATTAGCGGCTTAATAGGCCGCTTTTTTTTTTATAGGATTTAAAGTTGATTATTTAATAATTTTTAAAAATTTAAATTTGAATAATATAAAAATAATAATATAGAATAGCTTATGATAATATAGAAATATTTAAATTAAAATAATCATATATTATCTATCTATAAACAATAACAATATGACAAAAATTAATTTATGAATGGAAGTAATAATGAAGATGTGCAACTATATTGTGATTTGGCGTGTATTTCACAGATGTGGATCTGTTGAAGTCAGTAACCTACAAAATGTAGGTTACATTTTGCCAAACCAAAGACCAAAAAGTTGAGTCACCTGCAAAACGCAAGATACGTTTTGCAGGAAAAAAATCAGAAAGCTGCAACAACCTACAAAACGCAGCTTCCGATTGGCAAGGAAGCAGATCGAGGGCTCGAAACGTGTCCCTGTCTCCTGCATGCAGACCAGACCTCCTTTGTTGACCATCTTCGAAGATCAAAAATGAAAACTGCGTTTGGCAGTTTTCCCAGTTGCATGCACGCCACGTGTTGGAGAAGAGTATTGAGGGGGGTGTTTAAAATGCAAAATGCAACAAGAGGGGGTGTTACTGAAGAGTGAAGAGTGTTGTGTGAGGGTTGTGAAGAAAGGAGTTTGGAAGGGTGTGAGGAAGCTTGTGCGAGGAAGAAGAAGAGTAGAAAACTTAGGTTCATTTAGTTCTTAAACAAAAAATAGTTCGTGATTTTACTAGACCTGAAGATCACATTATTGAATACTTGGATCATCCTCAATAAGTAAGTAATTTTTTTAAAATTTTTTATGATAAATAAATATATTTATTTGGATTTTGTTTATTTATCTTTTAACAAACAATTTTATTATTATTATTATTATTATTATTATTATTATTATAGATTACTGTATAATTATTATTATTTTTTTTAATAATAAATAATAAATAAATATTTATGATATTTTAATAATTTATTATTTTTTTAAGATAATAATAATAATACTGTTTAATTATTGTTGCTATTTTTTTTTTGAATAAACTTATAACTGATATTATTTAGAATTTAATAATTATTATTTTTCTTTTTGCAGGCTATCAGGAATTTGTTGCCCAAAAAACTTGATCCGCTAGATACTTTTAACGAGGTAGCTGCAGCGGCACTCGCATTGACTGGGTTTCAACACATTTCGCGAGTAGGCGAAATGAGAGGTCATTCTACACTATTGAATGCCTTGGTGGAACGCTGAAGGCCGGAGACTCACACATTTCATCTTCCGGTCGGTGAAGTGACAGTAGGTCATAACAAGGTTACATAGAAAAGGTTAACCACTAATGACCTCTAGCGGTGCTTGGACCTGCGCGCTGAGGACATTGGCTGCGGCTATGTCCCTCGCGTCCACATACAGTACACCGACGAGGACCACGCATATCTCGTGAATCTATCTCATTCAAGTAGCGGGTTGACTTCGATTTTCCTTTTGTCGCGCGCCTCAATGTCCAGTTTGCGATCACCTTCGCTCCTTCATATCTATCCCACGTAGATGGGTCACCCATCGGAACAAACTCGCCTCTGTACACCTTGCAAACTTAAGACATCTTGTACACGTCGTGCACATATACTTGCCAATCAAGACGCTGGTTAGCACAACATGCAAGAACGTGGCGACATGGGAGTCACTCGACTTGGAAATGGCTACAGTCATAGTATCGTTGCGCAAGGTTAACAGTGTAAACGGAACTATCTTGCATTTCGCGAGCCTCAAACATCTCATTCCGCCTGTCGAACCGGTTGACCACAATGTTTTCTGCACATCGAAAGCTTTCTTCAACTCTCTTCGTTGCAAATTTTGAATAGATGAATCCGTTGCGGACACGCTCATGAGCTTCGGCGCTCTTCCGAGTAAACAATTCATTCAGCCGATAGAAAGTAGACCTAACAATGGCAATCACAGGAAGGTTGCGTGCACCCTTCAGGACAAAATTTTTTATGCACTCTACTAAGTTTGTCGTCATATGTCCCCAATGATGACCCCCATCGAATGCCAACACCCATCTCTCAACACCGATGTCATCGCACTATTGAGTATACGCCTCACCCTGCTCTTTAAGCCTCTGGTAGTTTTTGTTGTACTCCTGTTCCATCCTAGAATTGCCTTCTCAACAATTCATTTAATGGTAAGCAGATGTCACAAAATTACTATGAAAAGAACCATAACAGCAAAATGAAATACCTGTGTTCACCACGAGTTTATGCAAATACGGAGCCTTAAACCTCCTTAAGAAGTTGGACCCAATGTGCCTGATGCAGTACATGTGCCACACTCTTGGTGGTGACCATGCACCGTTACTGCGAGCTATTGCAGCGTCGATGGAGGTAAGGTGGTCAGAAATAATACCCACACCATCAACGGTAACAACATATCTCCGCAAATTGGTTAGGAAAAACTCTCATGCGTCTGCCGTCTCTCCCTCGACTATCGCAAATATAATAGGCACAATGTTTTGGTTTCCATCTTGTGCAACCGCAACCAGAAGTGCACCTTTATATTTTCCGTACAAGTGCGTGCCATCAACCTGCACCAGTGGCTTCCAGTGTCTGAATGCTACAATACACGGATAAAAACTCCAAAAAACGCAGTGCAGAACTCTTACACCTTGAACCTCCTCACTCTCACGGTAAACGGGGAGTATTTTTATTTGAACACGAGACCTCGACATCTTCACAGTCATTGCTTTCAACCATACTGGCAGAGTTTGGTAAGAAACTTCTCAATCACCGAAAACCTTTGCGACAGCTTTTTGCTTTGCCAACCAAGCCTTGCGGTAACTCACAATGTAGTTGAACCTGGATTGAACTTCTGCAATAACAGACTTCACCTTTATCGAGGGGTCTGCTTCGACCAACGGTCTAATGGCATCTGCAATTGTGTCCGAGTCCAACTTCGCATGATCTTGTGAAATCGTGCCCATGGTACACGTGTGCTTGCCATTGTATCTCCTGATCTCCCAACATGCTTTCTTTCTAATCAAGCTAGCTCGGATAAGCCAATCACACCCTGCACCATACCCCTTGCATTTCGCATAGAATGTCTGCGGTTCAGACTCATACACAGTGTAACCAACTTCTCTAGAGATAGTGTAGCTTTTGATTGCAGATATCACCGACTCTCTCGAACCAAATTCCATTCCGACACTAAACTCGCTATCTTCCGCCGCAGCGTTGCCTTCACCTACGACATGCGTACCACCATCAGTCAGACAAAGCAAATAAAATAAACACTATAGGAAACTTGAGTTAATAATCATAACATACCCATATTCGCATACTCAGAAAATTCTGGGGCATGCATGGCTTCGAGATCTAGAGTCCGCATAAAAGACGGAACACCAAACGGGTGCTGGCTTACAATCGCATCCGCTTCATTTTGCACTGCTGGATTGTCTGCCAAGTCTCCGTCATCGTTTTCGTCATTGACTTCATAGTTGGCCTCGAACTCCTCTTCACTGTCATTATTATCTTCTTCCCAATCTATATCCATGAACTCATCAACATTGACCTCTTCGCTGACCACGCCCAACCCTAACTGCTGTTCAAACTCAATGTACAGCTCTATCATCGGCATGTGAAATCGGGTTTGTTGATAAATACACAACATCTGCTGCATACTGGCATCGTCAGTGATGGGCATTATTTGAAGCTGTATCATCCCACTAATACTTGCACAGGATTTCTGTATAAAAGGTTGCTCACCCTTTTCAAAATGTGGCTTTGAATGTTACTATAAAGCCCATTTTGCAACTCGACAAAACTTATGGTACATGGAATAGCAAATGACAACGGACATTCACAAACAAAAGTCACTCCTTCATGTGTGTTTGGTATAACCTCACCGTTATAATACACTCGCAAATTTACAGTATTTTCCATAACTTCAACCTCACCTAATCCGACTTTTTTGACACACCTAACTGCCAAACAAAATTTAGAACTATCAGATATGTGCAACAAAGAAGAATAGGAGGAGTAGAAGTGGAATGAGGCCTTTTGAACGAGTGTTGCTTCGTATTTATAGGAAGGCCTCTCGAATAAAATATATTTTTTAAACAAAACGCAACCTACGTTTTATGTTTTCCAAAAAAATTCTGACATTTTCAAAACGCAACCTGCATTTTGGGTCTTCCAAAAATAAAGCTAGCGTAAAAAGTAAAACGCATCCTGCGTTTTTTTTATAAAAAATAAAAATAAAAAATGCCCATCACTAAATGCAGGCTGCGTTTGGGCTTCAATGAAATAAAAAAAATTTAAAAGTTTTCAACAATCAAAACGCACTTTGCGTTTTTTTCAATATGCTAAACAAAAAAAAATAAAAAATAAAGGAGAAAGTAAAATGCAGGTTGCATTTTGTGCTGACACCATAGCAGTGGATATTTTGTCCACTAGTCCATTTCAATGCACTACACCAATATGTTTTCCATAAGGAAAAACATTAGCCACAATATGAAAATGATTTAATTATAATGAACACATACGTCACTTATCTACAAATAACATAATCTATAAAATAGTTATTATAATAATATTTTATCTTCCTCTATCTAACTCAAAGTCATAAAAATAAATATAAAAATACGATTGCTTACAAAAGATGAGCCATATTCAAAAGTCATATTTTTTCTTTGTTTAGGAACCTTTTTTTAAGTGGTAAGCCAAAGTACGGATCTGTATTTGAAGAATCTTTCATCTGCCTACAAAAAGTGTAAAGAAGAAAAATAATTATGTCTTTTTTTTGGGACTTATAGATCAAACTCTAAGTAAAAACGTTAAGATAAACCTAAAGTAATTTCTGAATTTGTACTGAGTAAAAATCTTTAGCAATTCCTCATACATCTCCTTATCAATAAATTCTTGAGCCTTGAAGAACTACAAAATTTAGAAATCAATAAAATATACCATATGCAAATACAAATTTCATTATATTTGAACGACAATTTAACAATAAAAAAATAAAACCTGTAAAATTAAAATTTCTTATTTGAGATTGAATATCCTACACATGCACAACAAAAGAAGCCATTAAACCCTCTGTAGAACATTCAAATATATAATTATTCGATATTACCTCTATTTTGTGCGGTTTCTTAATCTAATCATAGACACCTGCAATGTTGTTCTTTACTAACATGAGTTGGTTTCGCTCCTGTGAGTTTGTTGCTGGAAAAAGAAAAATGTTTAATTTATTATCATTAGTTTAAAATTATTTTTTGTAACTTTATTCAAAATGGAAAACATAATCTCCGTTGCAATCTCAGAGTAACCTTTTAATATTTTAGGCATATACTTTTTTCCTTTATTTAATAAAAAAGAAGAATATAGAAAAGGATAGATAATAGGCATATCAATAACATTCTAATTATGATGATTGCATTACCTTGTATGTTGTTGGAGCAGTATTTTTTTTTTTTTTATCATCTTCCAGAATTGGGTCTTGTCTGTTTTAACTGTTCCTCCCCAACCAATAGAATAAATTTGAAGGGAATGAAGCTATTAAATAACATATGATTATGATTACTAACATAGAAATAGAAGTATGTACATTTAATGCAATTTTGACAGTAATTAATTTAAAAATTACTTTATTGTCTATTGGTTTGATTGATGCAATTGCTTGCTCATCTTTTCATGCACTCCAGAGACTTTAGAATCCTTCTTTCTGTAATTGATATTTGTTAATATATTTCTAGCATATCTAATATGTCTCAGTTAATGATAATTAGTACGTACCTATTGCGTAAAACAGATGTTCAAGTTCGTTGTCTTTATCTCCTGGCATATATTGATGAGCTCATTTGAAATCAAATTGTCTATTAAAAAATATAAGTCGTTAGTCGTTAATAAATTGAAGTTTGTATACAAAAATATCTATATCAATGAAAAATATTTAAAGATTAAAATTATATGTAGACTGAATTGTACCAAGAAGTAACTACACACACATTTACTAAGAACATAAATTACCTGTGGTAAAGGTAATAATATTTCTTTGAAAACTACATTTCTGGTAAATTCTCCACTTGTTCCATCTCTTTTTCCTTCTTTGACTAAAATTTTTGTAGTTGACTGATAAATACATCGAGACAGAGCAACATATAATTGGCCATGGCTAAACACATGTTTAGGGAGATAGATCCCTACTTTAAGAATGGTCTGTCCTTGTGATTTATTTATTGTTATTGCAAAACTTAACCTTACAGAAAATTGCTTTCGGATAAGTATAAAAGGCAGTCCTGAATTCTCTGTGGTTTCGTGTTTTATCCGAGACAAGAAAGCTCTTCTTCCACAGTGATGGCCGGTTAAAATTTTTACATCCAACATGTTTTGAAAAGTTTCACGACATAGTAACTTTGTACCATTGCATAAGCCAGCCTTAAGGTCTATGTTTCTCAATAACATCAAAGGTGCACCTTTTTTCACCTTCAACACATGAGGTGACAACCCACTTGTAGAAACTGAGTTAAGGTATTCTTGTTGATATAAATTATTAGTATCTCCTTCTACCTCATCAAATGAGACTAAATTTCATTCTTCTCCTGAAAGCTGGTTGATAATTATATCATTAAGCTGTTGTACATCATGATTTTTTGGCGTCAATATTGCCCTTTCTACCATGTAAGAAGCGTCCCACCCATGAGATTGTAAGTTTGGAAATATTTCTTCTATTAACTTGTGTAACAAACTAACAATGTTTTACCCTCCCAGGGAATTGCCATATTTGCTTGTATCCACACAAAGTCTTCATGTATGATGGGCTCAATTCCATCACCAATGCGCATAAGATACTCAGCAAAAACATGATCATTAGAAGATCGCATATTTTGTCGCAAATGGAGAATTTTAGTGGAAGCCCATAAATGAGACTTAACTATAGAAGCTGAAATCATTTGTGACTTACTACCTTTCGATACGACAGGCAGTACTTGGCGGAAATCTCCTCCCATCACCATCACTTTTCCTCCAAATGGCATATCGTTTGCTAATATGTCTCTCGGAGTGCGGTCTAATGATTGTACCGAATCTTTATTTGCCATTGGTGCTTCATCCCAGATGATTGCCGTTGTTTGTCTAATTAGCTTTGCAAGATCTGATTGTTTGCTTATGTTTCAAATGGATGATGGTTCTGCATTAATTGGGATCTTAAACCTAGAATGAGCTGTTCAACCCCCAGAAAATAATGTTGCAGCTATTCCTGATGATGCAGTTACCAAGACAGTATGACCTTTATTTTTCAATTCTGTAATTATCAAGGTTGCGAAAATCGAACCGGTCATTAAACCGGTCAAGTAACTGGTTTAATGGTTCAATGGTCCAACCGGAGTCGAACCGTGGTTAGACCGATTTAGTTAAATATACAATAAAATTATTAAAAATTTAATATATAATTTTAGATATTCAAATAAAATAATAACATAAATAATAATCAACATAAATAATTGTAAATATTACAAATTTCTAATTAACTCTCAAATTCTAATAAAATAATCAGCATAAATACCCAAAATAAATCCTCACAATCCAAACAGACATTCCAGAGAATTTCAAAGCATCAGAAAATTTAGCCACTCAATCACAAAAAATTGAAATTTAGATGCACTCACAATCCACATACACTCAATCCAAATTCAGCAAATCACACCACCAATAACCCTAACTAAGAAAAAAAAAACAGAAAAAAATTGCAACCCAATAATCAGAAAACAACAACTCAATAATCACAGTAACTGAATCAATAAAATAAACAAAATGAACAAACATAAACTGAAGCAAACATAGATTTCAGTAGTGCATACTCATAATCCTAAACATTTTCAGTTCCAGAATCATACAAAACAGAAATTCAGAATCATAAAACTCAGAGACAGGCGAGACAGAGACAGATGAGGTTGTAACAAAACCCAACTGCCGGCGAAGGAGGAACGGCGAGACAGAGACAGAGACGGGGGAGGAATGGTGAGACAGAGACCAAGACGAGGGAGGAATGAAACTCAACTGCCGGGGAGGGTAGAACGGTGAGACAGAGATGAGGATAGGATTCAAACTGACAGATCCTCGATCTGCAAGTCCACGACCACCACGACGACGTAGAAAAGAGTAGAAGACGGCCACGAGCTTTGACATACAAGTCCAGAGGCGACGGCGTGGAGGAGAAGAGGATCGACGGACAAGGGCTTCGATCTGACACTCTGTCTGTCACTGCCACGCGGCGATAGCACCTTTTAGCTGATGAGAAGAGTTCGGCGGCGGTAGAGGCGGTGGCTACTGCTTGTGGTGGCTGAGAGAGCGAGAGAGAGGTTGTGTGTTAGGCTGTTAGGGTTTGTCTGAGGGAGGGGATCTGAGGAGGCAGCCTTTTATATGATGAATTTCTTTTTTTTTTTAATTAAAATTTTAAAACCCGTTAAAAAACCGTCCGATTTCACCAGTTCGTCGGTTTACTGCCGGTTTGATCGGTTTTTTTGCCGATTTTTTGCCAGCCGGTTTTCATGTCAACCGGACCGGCTGAAGGACCGGTTTCCGGTTAACTTGGTCGAACTGGCCAGTCCGGTTCGGTTTTCAGAACACTGGTAATTATAGCTCTGTAAAGAAATGTTTTGCCTGCTCCTCTTGGCCCATCAATAAAGAACAATCCACTTTTTCTTCAATCAATTGTATTCATAATGCACTTGAAAGATTTATATTGGTCATTGTTCAATCTTTCTATGGAACACAGGTCTTCCCGGGGCACTTCGACGGACAGTTTTTCTTGGATAACTATGGGTATCGAGTTGTCATTGTCATTTCATGAGTTAGAGCTGGCGAATTGTATTGTGTAATCTATTTTTTGTGCTGAAGGAGTACATCATTTATATCTCTGAGTAGTCGATTTGTGAACACTAAGGCTGTTGTAGTGCTAGTTAACGCTTCTTACATCTGTAGACTCAAAATATTAAGATGGTTACAAACAACCTTTGTAAAGCACATGGCAATCATACAATAGAAGTCTCGACCAAACACTCACGGATGCTACTGTCACTCTCTAACAATCCTCGGTGTTGAGCAAATTGCTTGAAGGATGAATATTGGACCCCATTCACTGTTAGCAAGTCATCCCAACTGTTTGGTCCTCTGACATTAGATAACAGAATATGCAAATAGAAATTTTCTCCTTCTGAAGGTGATACAGTATAAATTCGACCGATGCATCTCCTATGTGTCTTGCACCGATGCCATTCCTTTTCCTTGTTGTGCCAAGTGTAATACTCTGGAATTTCCCTGTACAGAAGATGCCTAGATTGTTGGTCCTCCTCACGATTTAGGGCAAAGAACTCAGTGAGCATTGTTCTAGAGAAATAATCATCATTAAGTATTTCAGGAATGGTTTGGTGATCATAGAAGCTCACTTGATGTTTATTTAGCAAATGAATTTGTAACCTTTCCACTGATGGATACATTCGGTAAAGGTTAAATTTAAATATTCTCCAACATGCCTCTGGAGCAGCGATCCATCTTGCATAAACAAACTGTTGGACTTCGTCAATATTAGAACTGTTGTGAACTTCCATTGCAACCTGGTCTGGACCCTTGTAGCAATACTTGTAGAGATACTTTATACTTTTGATGTTACTATATATCTCAATATTAATATGGCAATCATACTTTAGTAGTAGCCAAGGGTTGTACGGAACTACCCATCTATTGTCAACTATGACATTTTGGTTAATTGGTACTGGTGTGTCGAATCATCGCTTATATTGCGGATAGGAGTCGTCGCCTCTTCATGTTTCTGCTGTGAGCTCTTTTGGGTAGTTGCGTTTACATTTGCCATTTTTCATGTAGGGTGAAGATTGATCAAGTGTTCCGCAAGGACCATGAATCATATGTTTTAGCACTACATCATGTAGGTGTGGTTCTACTTCTTTAGATGGTATCTCTGCACGTACCAATCTATCATAATGTTCCGGGTCAATTAACCTGTCATTGTCTTCTAAGATTAGCAACATATGTACATGTGGCAATCCTCTTTTTTGAAACTCAGTAACATAATATAGCTCTTCACCTTTCCCAAGACACCCTTAGTAATTACATCCTCTTTTAGCTGTTCAAATTTGGCTCAAAAAATTCTTGTTAGATCTGGACGATCTTGTGGAGTTTAAACTGGGTTGAGTTCTGAAGTTATTTCGGTCCAAGATGGATTGCATGACATTGTGAGAAAAATATCTGGCTTGCCCTCTTTAAGAACAATTGCCATTCCATCTTCATATCATTGGGTCATGTCGTGACAGCTACCAATGAACGACGACGGTAATATTGTTATTTTTCTTCCAACATTTTCTGAAGACAAATATAGAGAGAAATATTATTAGTTTTAATAATTATTTTGGGTAATTATTAATAATTTACGAAGTAGCAATTAGATACAACAATATTTACCTGCATTGGTTTCTCCTGTGTGCAAGGCATCTTGCAAGCCTTGGTATATTTCAACCCGTAATTTCTTTTGTCTAGTTTGAACCCATCTTAACTTTCCAGTTTCAATTTTCACATAGTTATCAATAACATGTTGTTGTAAAAGTCGCTCTGCTTGCAATATAGTGGAATGATCATCAGTGCGGATCTACAAATTTTTAAGAATTTGCAAAAAAGATTCGATACATTGAACAATTTTTTGGCAGAATTTTATTGAAGTCTATACTGCGTAGGAAGTGGGGATTTTTACCTGGAGCATATATCTATAATATGTTCGGCATGATACTTTGCCCCCACTTTGACTTCGAGTATTGATATCCCATCCATGAGTTCTGGTGCGCGAAATTGAACTCCGCACAACTAAACCGGCAAGTGCACCGAGTCGTCCAAGTAATACCTCAAGTGAGTGAGGGTTGAATCCCACGGAGATTGTTGGATTGAGCAAACAATGGCTATCTTGTAAATCTTAGTCAGACGATTAGAAAAGATGGTTGTTTGTTAAAAAGCATAAACGAAAAGTAAAGGAAATAAAATACCAGATTAGTGTAAAAGCAATGATAGATATTCAGTTAAGGCTTCGAAGATGCATATTCTTTCCGGATTAACTTTTCTTACTGTTTACTTCGATAACGAATGATTCATTCAATGGCAGCCGTAATTGACTAACTCATGTAGCATCCTCATCAAGTTAGTCTCTTCGAAACCATAGTAGTCCACCATATCCGAGCAACTCATATAGCATCCTCATCAAGTTAACTCATGGCTTCCCACCATAGCCGAAGGTGAAGACCTAAGCAATCCACTCCCCTTCGTGATCCTACTCAAAACGCCACAGATAAGGTCAGATCTTTCGGATCAGGAAACGCTGCTTCTTAGACTCTAGTCTTAACGCCACAGAAACCTCAGTAACCAATGGTCAACGGGATTTTATGTCATGTATCTAAAGTCGCCCAGGCACGCTCTTGAAATCTGCAGTGCACTCTCTAGCTGTGGTTCAATGCTAACCGGGTTAGGACTCACACGGAACCCATGTAGAACAAGGATGATTGTCACGGGTCATCCTCAATTCATGAGATGAAGAACGAAAATGTACAAGAGAATGGAATCAAACGTGTATTGAAATAGAAACAGTAATATTATTAATCCATGAGAATCAGCAGAGTTCCTAACCCTAACTTAGGAGGTTTAGTTGCTCATAGCTTATAGAGAAATAATATAATTCGAAAATAGTGTGTAGAGGAGGAAGAAGATCCTAAACAAGGGTTATCTTCTCCTTTAAATACTAATCTGATACTTAGGGATTACAGAATTAAGATAGATTGGACTGTTAATGCGAAAATCCTCTTTTTGAACCTACTTGGTGAGTGTTTGGCTGAGCTTGGGGTGAATCCACGAGTTGGTACTCTCTTTTGGGCGTTGGACACCAGCCTTACTCCCTTTTGGGTGTCCAAACGCCAGCTGCTCCCTTTTAGGCGTTGAACGCCAGAAAAGGGGGTAGTTGTGGGCGTTCAACGCCCATTTTGGGCCTTCATTTCCAAAAATAAGCATAGACTATTATATATTGCTGGAAAGCCCTCGAAGTTAGATTTCTAATACCATTGAGAGTGCGTCATTTAGACCTCTGTAGCTCCAGAAATGCTTGTTTAAATGTACGGAGGTTAGAATTTGATAGCATCTGCAGTCCTTTCTCAGCCTCTGAATCAGTCTTTTCCAAAACTTGCCAGAATTACCCAAAAAATCACCTAAAAACATAGGAAAACCATAAAAACTCAAAGTAGTATCCAAAAAGTGATTTTTACACTAAAACCTACTAAAATTTGATAAAATTTAACAAAACATAACCAAAAACAATAAAAAAAAAGTGCTAAAAAGTGTATAAAATATCCGCTCATCAAGTTCCAAATGGAAAAAGAAGAGGATATTGTAGTGGATTGTAATAGCCAACGAATTCCTGAATCCTTCGTAGGCTACCAGCATGAGTTTGCACCTTAATATCTCGTCCACGAATCATTGTTTCAACGTCATCACCAACAATTATAGCTGCTAACTGCGACGTAGTTGGAAGACTATATTGTGGCTGATTAGCAGGTCACTCTCTAATGACCAAACTACACTCATGTACATCTGACCATTGTGCAAGATAGAGAAACACATGGAGAAAAAGATTATACCGGTATAGCAATTGTTGTAACTTGAAAACCAATGTTTCATGTAGTTGTGTGTTCTCCAGCATCATATTCCGCAACTCGTGCTCAATATCATATATGTATAGTTGCAAAAAACGTGGTCGCGTGCGCTGATCCGGATAAAGTCCCCCTATACTGTGATATATTGAGCCTTGAGCATGAAATGTATATATACCACGACCTGTTATAGCCAGTTGTTCGTCTATGTGCACACCACACGAAGTAAAGGAAATTACATGATTGTATCCACGAATATGTTTTCTAAAATGGTTTCCTTCTGCAGAGGGGTCCTGGAAGATTTCAAGCAATTTCTGATGAGCATTTACTGGGGGAAGAGAGACTTTTCCCCCATTACAGCACATCTCGAACGTTTCATGGTGAAATAGACGTGCGCTACAGTAATGACATGACCTTGGGATTGGTAGCGAAGTTCAAATTATTGTTGCATCCTCTTGAAAATTTCGAGCACAACTGTGGGATGCTCGAACATTTTGTCTAATTTCTGTACTCGTATTAAATTTATATATATATATATTTGGTTACATTCATAATGAAAATCAGAAAATGATTAATTTTGTAACAACTAAAAAAAAAAATAGTACTTTATTGATTATAAATACAAAGAGTTACTTCCATTATAGTGATCATAAAAAAGAGATAAGTAACTATCAAATATTTAAGTGATGTTTCAATAATTTTTTTTAACTTTGTTACACTATATAATATTGTGATGTTTGACTTTATTTTTTTCAAATTTTGTTATTCAGATGTATTTAACAACCTTAATTATAAAATATTTTATTTTATTCTTTATAAAGAAGTTTTTTATTTGTTAAATAAATTTTTTTATTCTTTTAATTATAAAGAAATATTATTTATTGCATAGTAAAATAGTTTTATTATTTTTTTTAATAAAATCATTTTCATTAAAACCTTCTTTTCGAAACTATTATAACCAAGTTATAACTACATACGATCTATAACAACATTATATTATTTTAAATATTTATTATTTCCTTGTTCCATTATATGTTTTTGTTTATATGTTAATATTATGTTTGTTATGGACTATTTTTTTAAGATTAAATAATCAATACAATATAGTTTGAGTCTGAAATACATAAAAATTTTTTTAAGAATGCTATTTTTATATATCATAATTTTTTTGTATAAAGTTCTCAGTTGCATCAGTTGTTTTATAGCATTTTTTTGTTAATTATCTTATATAGGGTATGACGATATTTGCCTTTGGCTAAATTTTTTAGTTTGTATATTTTGTTTCATATTTTTAAATGTTTAGATATTACTGATCGAAGTAATACAATACATGACGATAATATTAGTTCATATTTTATTTGTTCTATTACTTCTAATAATTTTTATTTTGTATGCTTTCGCCTAGAGTTATCATTTTAATTTTTACTATTCATTTTATTTCCTAAAATATATTTTATTTAATTATTTTATTTTGTCATATTTATGTGAGTTATAACAAAATGATTCAACAAAATATAAAGTATTTTAAATTAACTATTTTTTTGTTTTCGCTAAGTTTACATATTTTTCATTTTCATTGGCAAATAAATATTTTAAGTATCATTTTAGTTTTTATAAAATTTTGTGTATATAGATTTTAATTTTTTTTTGTTAGGCACGGTCACTTTTTTTTATAATTAGTTCTTGTAATGATCTTAAATAAATAAAATTTTTAACATCAATTATGCTCACACTTACTGTCTATTATGAATACATTAATATGCTAACATATAAGGATAAAATAATAATTTTTTTATAAATTTATTTACCTATTAAAATTGTGTTACAATACTATAAATATAAAGAAAAAAGTAGAATACTAACCCGTTATATTTTCCTCACATCTACTGTTTTGATTAGATCTATTTCTATGAATTTCTAATAGTATTTAAAAAGAAACACATTAGCAAAATTATAGAATTGTTCAATGAATTAAGTTTGTACAGTATCAGTGGTAATTGAAAGGTTACTTTATAAGAAACAAAACATACAAAATTAAATTGATTGAAAGTAATAGAATACCCATTAATATTATAATTATCCAAACTCTGAATAACTAAAAAAAATAAGTAGTGGCACGTAAAATACAAATACATAATAGGCAGTTTGAATTCCTGTAAAAAGTTACCATTTGAAAAATGATTCAAGTGTAACCATATAATAAATTTATTAAGTGAAAAAATTATCATTTATAATTTACAATGTTATATATATTTATTAAAAATATTTGAACCTTTTTTGTGTATTAAATAAAATATTTAAAAGAATTGTAGAATATTAAAAAAAATATGAAATGTAAAATTCTATTAGATTTTACTTGAACTATTATTATGAGCATCTGAATAATAACAATCATATTATTGGAACGATAATAATGTATTTTAAATGATTATGTTTTATAGTGTATAATTATTCTTTAGAGATAAGTAATTTGTGAATATAAAAATTATATTAAACTGGTAGCATTTTAATTATATTAAAAATAGTAAATTTATGAATTTAAATATATGTAATAAAGAAATTGCCACTTCTGATATATTTATTTTTTAGAAGGAAAAGTATAAAAAAAAATCAGAATTATCAACTAATTTTTTTTGTTATACAGTGAAAAATTTAAGTTGCAATTATATTATTAAATATATATCTAATATAATTTTTTTATAATGATAGGGTGACAACATTTTATATTCTTATAATAATATTATTTAGAATACTAATGGAAGGTTTTTGAATCAAAATTTAAGAAAAAATAAATTATTATTAATTAAATAAATATACAGGAATCCTACCCATATTATTATCATTCGGTCTATTACTTGAATCAGTTTCACTTTATTATGAGTATCTAAATATTTAAAAAATTTATTATTAGCATAGAAATAATATATGTTGAGAACTTAAGAGTACATTCGGTAGATAAATTATAGATAAATAGTACTAAGAGTATATTAACATAGATGTAGAAATAATTTAAATTAAATGGCAAACTAAATTGTAGAAAGAAAAGTTAAAAAAATATACCAGAATTATCCACTAAATTGTTTTTGTTACAGAATCAGAAAATTTAATAACAAATATATTATTAAACATTGAACATATATATTTTTCTTATAATAATACAATTATAAAAATTTGATATCTGTATAATATTATATTAAAAAATAATTAAATTATCTAATAATTAAGATTATAATTATGTAAAATACATTAAGACAATATAATAATATCTATAATAACATTATTTAGGCTAATAATGAAAGATTTATTGATTCAAAATTTAAAGAAAAATAAATTATTATTAATTAAATAAATATAAATATACAGAATTCCTACCTATATTTGGACCATTCGGTATATTACTTGAACCAGTTCCGCTGTTATTATGTGTATCCGTATATTTAAAAAATTTATTATTAAGATGAAAATCATGTAATTTGATAATTTAAGGGTACACTTAAGAGATAAATTATACATAATTGGTACTAAGAATACAGTAACATAGATAGTAAAAAATATTTCATATTAAATGATAAACTAACAACATAAATTTATTAATGGGAAGTATAACTTAATACAGAGTATTGATGAGCGGGTATATTTGGGATATCTTGTAACGGTGTTGTCATGTTAGTTGGACCACTCGATGTATCGATTTGTTTTCCTCGTCTAATATTCTCTCAGTAACTGGCACGCCTTCTGGCGAGGTGTTGCTACCTCTGTTCTTCGCTCATATTTTGTCTTCGTCGCTTGGCATAGTCTTGCCAAGTCGGTCGACCACCTCCACGTGAATTTTCCATTGGTATGTTGTCAATTGTAATTAATCAAAGAAACATATAAACATAGTTTTATACTTTTATTTAATCACAAAAAGCAAATTATAATAGGTTTTACCTTATATTTAGGTGAAGTGAGAAGGATACAAGAAAAGATGGATGAGAAAGGAAGAAAGTTTTTTCTATTATGTAGTAACAAGTAATGTGAAGAGAGAGATTAAGGGGAGAAACTGGCATCCTATTAGTTCAGTCAATGAGATGATTATAGATAAAGATGAGGTAGTGGAAATTCTGTAACTGACCTATACGGGAGTATTATTATACAGTAACTAGTAATGTGAAATGAGAGAGATTAAGGGGAGAAACTGATATCCTATTAGTTAAGTCAGTGAAATAATTATAGAAGTTATATTCACGTATGGCATAAGAGAACGTGAATCAAAATGAAGTAGTGAAAATTCTATAACTAACATATACTGGAGTAAGTTATTAGGAAGGATAAAAGTGGAAAAAAATTTTGGACACCAAAATGGGTTTTGCCATTATATATTGTTATAGATAAAAAATACTCTTCTTTCTCTTCTCCTTTTTATCACTCTCATATCATAATTGCAAAATTTCTATATTCCTCTCCTCATTTTGTTTCACATTTTCGAAACCTAATTTCTCTTCCAATTCTCCTTATTTGCATTTTCAATAGATTATTAATCTCAAAATACTAACCAACTTCAAGGGCCTTCTCATTCACAAACACCTTCATCATTGCCCTTCCTATGTAACGACCCTTCTAACAGAATACCAAGCTTAAGTCATGGTACTTCTAATAAAAAGGATGTTACGTAAATTCACACAACACACATATCAAATTCACAATTTAAATGCATATTCCACAAACCAATATTCATTAATCAATTCATCAAATTCTCAACACACCAAACATACAAATTCACACAATTCTCAACTCAATTATCAATTCTCATTACATAACAACTATACATATTAGTACCAACCATTTGCACAATCCAAACTTAATCCTAGGGGCATCTAACCTAGGAATTCTCATCACACCACACGGTACTTAAATGAAACTTAAACTGTACCTCTTGTAGCCAAATTAATTGAGCTCCTTCTTGGAAGTCTCCACCAACCCTTACCTCCAAGCCTCACCAAACCTCCACAAGCAACACCAACCTCCCAATTGTGCACTAAAATCACCAAATACACTAACATAACCAATTTCACATATATACATCAACCTATGGTTCATGAAAATGATAAATCACAAGGGTTAGATGGTTCCTTACCTTAACTCACAAAATTTTGTGATGAATATCACCAATGGCTCATACTAGAGCACTCATAAACAACCAAAATCACAAGATTTCCTCAAAATCCAAACTAAATTCGAAATATAAGAAAAAAATCAAAAGTAGGCAGAGGAGAGTTAGATAATCACCACAAAACATAGATAGACTCGAAGAGGAGGAGAAGAGCAATGCGTGGCCACAAACGGCTTGTCAATCAGAGTTCCGGAGAGAAAGTTATGATGATTTGAAGATCAAAGAGAGTTAGGGTTTCTCTCTTCTCATCTCTCTATCTTCATTTCAGCAACAACCACACTAAATGAGGGTTGTGGTGGCTGAATGTCTTTAAGTTAAGGCTTAATATATGTTGGGCTTGGATCTACTTGGGCCCAATTCACTTGGTTTAGTCCGTTGGCCCAACTTTAGGCAAAAACCTTTAAGATTAGTGCTTTAAATCGCATTTTAAGTATTTCTACCTTCCCTAATTATAAATCCTAATCTCTTAACCTCATTTACTTATAATCACTTTTCTCAGCTGCAGTACCAGACAGATCTCAGCCGGTATTGCCGGTCAAAATTTCAGTGCGCGTTTTTACACAGAAAATTATGTTTTCCGACTCCGAAAAATTCACTGAATCCGAATATCACATTTAAATTATCAAATTCTGATTGCTAAATTTTCTAACCATATTCACTCTTATTTAATTTATTATTTAATTAATTACGGTTTGACCGGGTTTTACATTCTACCTACCTAACAGAAATTTTCGCCCTCGAAAATTCACTATCAATTCTTCACATAAGAAGACTCATACTCAACCGACCTCTTACCATTATTTAACCATTCTTCAACGTCAATTCTAACATCCCATTCCTAATTCCAGCTAAAGTTGTATCTATCCGTTATACTCTTAGCTTCTTATATGCTTCTCTCAATAACAAACCAAATGTTATGTTCTTCTTACCCTTCATAAAACCTTTAAGTTAAAACTACCGATTGATATCATAACTTAAGATTTCTAAACTTTTCAAGTTCTTTCAGAATTCTGGCAGAATCTCCTCTATAAATTTGGGTTCATCGCCCTTCCCGGTTTCCTTAAAACCAATCTCATTACAATATCAGCATTTCAATTTAATGTTTACCAAATTCATCTTTGAATCTAATCATTATACATTTCAATCTAAATCCAAGGTCATCATGATCATATCGTAATACTTATCTCTCAAACATGACGATTGATACTCACTTATCGCCTAATTCTAATTACACACAGACAATCATTTCCGTATCCACTCCGGAATCGGTCAAAGTTCACAGCTACATTCAATTCAAGTACCTGAGAATCATTACTCGCATTAACCCACTAGAACCTTCAAGTATTTCAAACTTAAGACATTCTAGTCAACTTTACACCTCCTATGCGTAACTATCCTGTGTTACTGCTTCCGCTGTGCTACTCTGATTTCTCGTCTAGTGCTAATCCTATCACTTATTTCCTCAAGTACTAAGCCACAACTTAGCATGACCGACATTCACTAGATTTCTATCTATGATAGTCAAAAATCAAATACCAAATTAATCGTATTTTTAACACGTTGTTACCAATCTTTCACTTACCTTTTCCCGAACCGTCAGATCTAGCGGTATCCTCCGTCGTCATGGTGAACACATGACCCGGCTGTTGGGCCTTAGTAGCATTCCGAGTGGCATTCTCAGGACAGTTCCAAGACATGTGTCCAGCTCCTCCACAACTATAGCAAAGTTCCAATCCAGCTCGACACGGAGTTCCCGGATGATAGATCCCACACCGCCTACAAGTCATCTCATTCTGAGGTTGCTTTCCATACCTCCTCCCTTGATGATTGTTGTTGTTGTTCCTTCGGGAGTTGTTTTGGGCTTGCTGGGGTTGTGGGCTATAACCTGCTCTCTTAAAATCTTGACCCTTGGAGCAAAGTTGATGAGCGGATAATTTATACGCTTTTTGGCATTGTTTTTAGTATATTTTTAGCAGGATCTAGTTACTTTTAGGGATATTTTTAATAGATTTTGTGTTAAATTCACATTTCTGGACTTTACTATGAGTTTGTGTATTTTTCTGTGATTTCAGGTATTTTCTGGCTGAAATTGAGGGACTTGAGCAGAAATCAGATTCAGAGGTTGAAAAAGGACTGCTGATGCTGTTGGATTCTGACCTCCCTGCACTCAAAGTGGATTTTCTGGAGCTACAGAACTCGAAATGGCGCGCTTCCAATTGCGTTGGAAAGTACACATCCAGGGCTTTCCAGCAATATATAATAGTTCATACTTTGGCCAAGAATTGACGACGTAAACTGGCGTTCAACGCCAGCCTTCTACCCAAATCTGGCGTCCAGCGCCAGAAAAGGATCCAAAACCAGAGTTGAACGCCCAAACTGGCACAGAAACTGGCGTTCAACTCCACAATTGGCCTCTGCACGTACAACACTCAAGCCCAAGCCCAAGCACACACCAAGTGGGCCCCAAAAGTGGATTTATGCATCAATTACTTACTCATGTAAACCCTAGTGACTAGTTTATTATAAATAGGACCTTTTACTACTGTATTAGGCATCTTTGAACGCATTGTTCTTAGACCATAGGGGCTGGCCACACGGCCATGCCTGGACCTTCACTTATGTATTTTCATACGGTAGAGTTTCTACACTCCATAGATTAAGGTGTGGAGCTCTGCTGTTCCTCAAAGATTAATGCAAAGTACTACTGTTTTCTATTCAATTCTTCTTATTTCGCTTCTAAGATATCCATTCGCACCCAAGAACGTGATGAAGGTGATGATTATGTGTGACGCTCATCATCCTTCTCCCTTATGAACGCGTGCCTGACAAACACTTCTGTTCTACATGAATTAAGCTAGAATGAGTATCTCCTAGATCTCCTAACCAGAATCTTCGTGGCGTAAGCTAGAATGATGGCGGCATTCAAGAGAATCCGGAAGGTCTAAACCTTGTCTGTGGTATTCTGAGTAGGATTCAATGATTGAATGACTGTGACGAGCTTCAAACTCGCGAGTGCTGGGCGTTAGTGACAGACGCAAAAGGAGGGTGAATCCTATTCCAGCATGATCGGGAACCGACAGATGAATAGCCGTGCCGTGACAGGGTGCGTGAGCATATTATTCACTGAGAGGAGGGGATGTAGCCACTGACAACGGTGATGCCCTTGCATAAAGCCAGCCATGGAAAGGAGTAAGACTGATTGGATGAAGATAGCAGGAAAGCAGAGGTTCAGAGGAACGAAAAGCATCTCCATTCGCTTATCTGAAATTCCTACCAATGATTTACATAAGTATCTCTATCACTATTTTATTATATAATATTCGAAAACACCATTATCACTTTATATCTGCTTGACTGAGATTTACAAGGTGACCATAGCTTGCTTCATACCAACAATCTCCGTGGGATTCGACCCTTACTCACGTAAGGTATTACTTGGACGACCCAGTGCACTTGCTGGTTAGTTGTATCGAAGTTGTGACAATTATGTACTGAGATCAGCGCACCAAGTTGCTCACGTTGCCAGGGATTGTTTGAGCCTGGACATCACAATTTCGTGCACCAAGTTTTTGGCGCCGTTGCCGGGGATTGTTTGAGTTTGGACAACTGACGGTTCATCTTGTTGCTCAGATTAGGTAATTTTCTTTTTATTTTCTTTTCAAAAATTTTTCAAAAATATTTTCAAAATTTTCTCATCTGTTTTCGAAAAAAAAAATAAATAAAAATGTTTTCAAAAATAAATTATTCTATGGCTTCAGAATTTTTAAGAATGAATTCTAGTGTTTCATGAAGCATGTTGGAGCCTGGCTGGCTGTAAAGCCATGTCTCAATCCTTATACTCAAGAGAAGAGCTTCTTTGTCTTTCTTAGCCAATTGGCTGTTGAATGCAAGAAATGTCAGGCGTGTCATGTCTGAGTTACATACTAAAGCTTGGCTGGCTATTAAGCCATGCCTGACCCTTTGATTGGAGCTTTAGAGCATAAGATTCCTGGAATTCATATTAAAAAAATTTTGAATCCTTATTTTTCTTTTTTCTAAATAATTTTCGAAAAATATAAGTTAAAAATCCAAAAAAATCATAAAATAAAAAAAAAATCAAAAATAGTTCATGTTTCTTGTTTAAATCTTGAGTCACATTATAAGTTTGGTGTCACTTGCATATGCATCTTGCATATTTCGAAAATTCATGCATTCATAGTGTTCTTCATGATCTTCAAGTTGTTCTTGGTAAGTCTTCTTGTTTGATCTTGATGATTTTTTGTTTTGTGTCTTTTCATGTTTATCATATGCATTCTTGAATTCTTAGTGCGTAAGCATTAAAGAATTCTAAGTTTGGTGTCTTGCATGTTTTCTTTGCATTAAAAATTTTTCAAAAATATATTTTTGATGTTCATCATGTTCTTCATAGTGTTCTTGGTGTTCATCTTGACATTCATAGCATTCATGCATGCACTCATTGTTTTGATCTAAAAATTTCATGCATTGCATCCTTTTAGTGTTTTTTCTCTTGCATCATAAAAATTCAAAAATCAAAAAAATATCTTTCCCTTTTTCTCTCCTCAAATTCGAAAATTTGGATTGACTTTTTCAAAAATTTTTAAAATCAAATTGTTTCTTATGAGTCAAATCAAATTTTCAATTTGAAAATCTTATCTTTTTCAAAATCTTTTTCAAAAATCAAATCTTTTTCAAAATTCTTAGTTATTTTCGAAAATTTCAAAAATATTTTTCAAAAATCTTTTTCTTATTTTTGTATTAAATTTTCGAAAATAACATAAACAATTAATGTTTTGATTCAAAAATTTGAAGTTTGTTACCTGCTTGTTAAGAAAGATTCAAACTTTAAGTTCTAGAATCATATCTTGTGATTTCTTATGAATCAAGTCATTAATTGTGATTTTAAAAATCAAATCTTTTTCAAAAACTAATTTCTATCATATCTTTTCAAAAAAAAAAAAAAATCTTCTTATCTTATCTTTTTCAAAATTTGATTTCAAAATATCTTCTCTAACTTCCCAACTTCTTATCTTTTCAAAATTTGTTTCAACTAACTAACTAACTTTTTGTTTGTTTCTTAACTTTTTCAAAACCACCTAACTAACTCTCTCTCTCTCAATTTTCGAAAATATCTTCCCTCTTTTTCAAAAATTTCTTTTTAATTAACTAATTATTTTTATTTTTTATTTTTGAAAAAATTTTTTTTTTCGAAAAATACTAACTAATTTTCAAAAACCAATTTTCAAAAATCACTAACTCTTTTTCAAAATAATTTTCGAAAATTATTCCTCACCCATCTCATTCTATTTATTCATTCATATCCTAACATCTCATCTCACATTCCAATCCTCACAGTTGTGTTTCTTCCTTTACATCACATCCTTTATCTCCCCCTCTTCTTCTACTTACAAAGGGATCCCTATACTGTGGTATAAAGGATCTCTATTATTATTATCATTTTTCTGGCCATTCTTCCTTGTCATATGAGCAGGAGCAAGGATAAGAACATTCTTGTGGAAGCAGATCCAGAACCTGAAAGGACTCTGAAGAGAAAATTAAGAGAAGCTAAAATACAACAATCCAGAGATAACCTTTCAGAAATTTTCGAACAGGCAGAGGAGATGGCAGCCGAAAATAATAATAATGAAAGGAGGATGCTTGGTGACTTTACTGCACCTAATTCCAATTTACATGGAAGAAGCATCTCCATTCCTGCCATTGGAGCAAACAATTTTGAGCTGAAACCTCAATTAGTTTCTCTAATGCAGCAGAACTGCAAGTTTCATGGACTTCCATCTGAAGATCCTTTTCAGTTATTAACTGAATTCTTGCAGATATGTGATACTGTTAAGACTAATGGAGTAGATCCTGAAGTCTACAGGCTCATGCTTTTCCCTTTTGCTGTAAGAGACAGAGCTAGATTATGGTTAGATTCTCAACCTAAAGACAACCTGAACTCTTGGGATAAGCTGGTCACGGCTTTCTTAGCCAAGTACTTTCCTCCTCAAAAGCTGAGCAAGCTTAGAGCTGATGTTCAAACCTTCAGACAGAAAGAAGGTGAATCTCTCTATGAAGCTTGGGAAAGATACAAACAGTTGACCAAAAAGTGTCCTTCTGACATGCTTTCAGAATGGACCATCCTGGATATATTCTATGATGGTTTATCTGAGCTATCAAAGATGTCACTGGACACTTCTGCAGGTGGATCCATTCACCTAAAGAAAACGCCTGCAGAAGCTCAAGAACTCATTGACATGGTTGCTAATAACCAGTTCATGTACACTTCTGAAAGGAATCCTGTGAATAATGGGACGCCTATGAAGAAGGGAGTTCTTGAGGTTGATACTCTGAATGCCATATTGGCTCAGAATAAAATATTGACTCAGCAAGTCAATATGATCTCTCAGAGTCTGCATGGAATGCAAGCTGCATCCAACAGTACTCAAGAGGCATCTTCTGAAGAAGAAGCCTATGATCCTGAGAACCCTGCAATAACAGAGGTGAATTACTTAGGTGAACCTTATGGAAACACCTATAACTCAACATGGAGAAATCATCCAAATTTCTCATGGAAGGATCAAAAGCCCCAACAAGGCTTTAATAATGGTGGAAGAAACAGGTTTAGCAATAGCAAGCCTTTTCCATCATCAACTCAGCAACAGACAGAGAACTCTGAACAAAATGCTTCTAATTTAGCAAATCTAGTCTCTGATCTATCTAAGGCCACTGTAAGTTTCATGAATGAAACAAGGTCTTCCATTAGAAATCTGGAAGCACAAGTGGGCCAGCTGAGTAAAAGGATCACTGAAATCCCTCCTAGTACTCTCCCAAGCAATACAGAAGAGAATCCAAAAGGAGAGTGCAAGGCCATTGACATAAGTGCCCTGGCCGAACCTGTGAGGAGAGGAGAGGACGTGAATCCCAAGGAGGAAGACCTCCTGGGACGTTCAGTGACCAATAAGGAGCTTCCCTCTGAGGAACCAAAGGACTCTGAGGCTCATCTAGAGACCACAGAGATTCCATTGAACCTCCTTATGCCCTTCATGAGCTCTGATGAGTATTCCTCTTCTGAAGAGAATGAGGATGTTACTGAAGAGCAAACTGCCAAGTTTCTTGGTGCAATCATGAAGCTGAATGCCAAATTATTTGGCATTGATGCTTGGGACGCTGAGCCTCCCTTGTTCATCAATGAACTAAGTGATCTGGATCAACTGACATTGCCTCAGAAGAGACAGGATCCTGGAAAGTTCGTAATACCCTGTACCATAGGCACCATGATCTTTAAGGCTCTGTGTGACCTTGGTTCAGGAATAAACCTCATGCCCCTCTCTGTAATAGAGAAACTGGGAATCTATGGGGTGCAAGCTGCTAAAATCTCATTAGAGATGGCAGACAGCTCAAGAAGACAGGCTTATGGACAAGTAGAAGATGTATTAGTAAAGGTTGAGGGCCTTTACATACCTACTGATTTCATAGTCCTGGATACTGGAAAGGAGGAGGATGAATCTATCATCCTAGGAAGACCTTTCCTGGCCACAGCAAGAGCTGTGATTGATGTTGACAGAGGTGAAATATTCCTTCAATGGAATGAGAACTCCCTTGCATTCAAAACTCAAGGATCTCCCTCTGCAACCATGGAGAGAAAGCAGGAAAAGCTTCTCTCCAAGCAGAGTCAACCAGAGCCCCCACAGTCAAACTCTAAGTTTGGTGTTGGGAAGCCACAACCAAACTATAAGTTTGGTGTTGAACTCCCATATCCAAACTCTAAGTTTGGTGTTGGAGAGTTTCAACAAAGCTCTGCACATCTGTGAGGCTCCATGAGAGCCCACTGTCAAGCTATTGACATTAAAGAAGCGCTTGTTGGGAGGCAACCCAATATTTATTTATCTAACTCTATTATTATTGTTTTTCATGTTTTCTTAGGTTCATGATCATGTGGAGTCACAAAATAAATATAAAAATTGAAAACTGAATCAAAAACAGTAGAAGAAAAATCACACCCTGGAGGAGCATCTGTCTGGCGTTCAAACGCCATAACAGAGCATAGTTCTGGCGCTGAACGCCCAGAATGGGAGCATCCTGGCGCTGAACGCCCAGAACAAGCATGGTTCTGGCGTTCAACGCCAGAAATGGCAGCAAATGGGCGTTGAACGCCCAAAATGGGCACCAACCTGGCGCTGAACGCCCAGAGTTATGTGCAAGGGCATTTTGCATGCCTAAATTGGTGCAGGGATGTAAAAGCCTTGACACCTCAAGATCTGTGGACCTCACAGGATCACCTCAGGATCTGTAGACCCCACAGGATCCCCACCTACCTCCACTCACTCTCTTCTCTCTTCTCAATCATCCTCTATTCCCAATAAACACTCATCCCTCCTGTCTTCCATTTACCACTCACATCCATACACCCACTACCTTCAAAATTCAACATCTCTCTCCCACCCAATCCCACCCATATGGCCGAATACACACTCCCATCCATCTCTTCCATATCTTCTTCTTCTTTCTTCTTTTGCTTGAGGGCGAGCAACATTCTAAGTTTGGTGTGGTAAAAAGTATAGCTTTTTTGTTTTTCTCCATAACCATTGATGGCACCTAAGGCCAGAGAGGCCTCTAGAAAGAGGAAAGGGAAGACAAAAGCTTCCATCAAGGGTCTATAGCTCAGTGGTAGAACATTTGACTGCAAATCAAGAGATCCCTGAGACACCTCAGGGGATACATTTTCTTCCACACAATTATTGGAAGCAACTAAGGGTGGAACATCAAGAGCACTCCATCATCCTTCATGAAATCAAAGAAGATCTAAAAGCAATGAAGGAGGAGCAGCAAAGACAAGGAAGAGACATAGAAGAGCTCAAGGACATCACTAAGGTGGACTCATTCCTTGTTCTTACTTTCTCTGTTTTTCGTTTTCTATGTTATGTGCTTATCTATGTTTGTGCCTTCATTACATGATCATTAGTAGTTAGTAACTTTGTCTTAAAGATATGAATGTCCTATGAATCCATCACCTCTCTTAAATAAAAAATGTTTTAATTCAAAAGAACAAGAAGTACATGAGTTTCGAATTTATCCTTGAACTTAGTTTAATTATATTGATGTGGTGACAATGCTTCTTGTTTTCTGAATGTATGCTTGAACAGTGCATATGTCTTTTGAAGTTGTTGTTTAAGAATGTTAAATATGTTGGCTCTTGAAAGAATGATGACTAGGAGACATGTTATTTGATAATCTGAAAAATCATAAAAATGATTCTTGAAGCAAGAAAAAGCAGCAAAGAACAAAGCTTGCAGAAAAAAATAGGCGAAAAAAAAAAATATAGAAAGAAAAAGAAAAAGCAAGCAGAAAAAGCCAAAAGCTCTTAAAACCAAGAGGCAAGAGCAAAAAGCCAATAACCCTTAAAACCAAAAGGCAAGGGCAATTAAAAAGGATCCCAAGGCTTTGAGCATCAGTGGATAGGAGGGCCTAAAGTAATAAAATCCTGGTCTAAGCGGCTAAACCAAGTTGTCCCTAACCATGTGCTTGTGGCGTGTAGGTGTCAAGTGAAAACTTGAGACTGAGCGGTTAAAGTCAAGGTCCAAAGCAAAAAAAAGAGTGTGCTTAAGAACCCTGGACACCTCTAATTGGGGACTTTAGCAAAGCTGAGTCACAATCTGAAAAGGTTCACCCAATTATGTGTCTGTGGCATTTATGTATCCGGTGGTAATACTGGAAAACAAAGTGCTTAGGGCCACGGCCAAGACTCATAAAATAGCTGTGTTCAAGAATCATCATACTGAACTAGGAGAGTCAATAACACTATCTGAAATCTGAGTTCCTATAGATGCCAATCATTCTGAACCTCAATGGATAAAGTGAGATGCCAAAACTATTCAAGAGGCAAAAAGCTATAAGTCCCGCTCATATGATTGAAGCTCTGTTTCATTGATAGTTTGGAATTTATAGTATATTCTATTCTTTTTATCCTATTTTGATTTTTAGTTGCTTGGGGACAAGCAACAATTTAAGTTTGGTGTTGTGATGAGCGGATAATTTATACGCTTTTTGGCATTGTTTTTAGTATATTTTTAGTAGGATCTAGTTACTTTTAGGGATGTTTTTAATAGATTTTGTGTTAAATTCACATTTCTGGACTTTACTATGAGTTTGTGTGTTTTTCTGTGATTTCAGGTATTTTCTAGCTGAAATTGAGGGACTTGAGCAGAAATCAGATTCAGAGGTTGAAAAAGGACTGCTGATGCTGTTGGATTCTGACCTCCCTGCACTCAAAGTGGATTTTCTGGAGCTACAGAACTCGAAATGGCGCGCTTCCAATTGCGTTGGAAAGTAGATATCCAGGGCTTTCCAGCAATATATAATAGTCCATACTTTGGCCAAGAATTGACGACGTAAACTGGCGTTCAACGCCAGCCTTCTACCCAAATCTGGCGTCCAGCGCCAGAAAAGGATCCAAAACCAGAGTTGAACGCCCAAACTGGCACAGAAACTGGCGTTCAACTCCACAATTGGCCTCTGCACGTGCAACACTCAAGCCCAAGCCCAAGCACACACCAAGTGGGCCCCAGAAGTGGATTTATGCATCAATTACTTACTCATGTAAACCCTAGTGACTAGTTTATTATAAATAGGACCTTTTACTACTGTATTAGGCATCTTTGAACGCATTGTTCTTAGACCATAGGGGCTGGCCACACGGCCATGCCTGGACCTTCACTTATGTATTTTCATACGGTAGAGTTTCTACACTCCATAGATTAAGGTGTGGAGCTCTGCTGTTCCTCAAAGATTAATGCAAAGTACTACTGTTTTCTATTCAATTCTTCTTATTTCGCTTCTAAGATATCCATTCGCACCCAAGAACGTGATGAAGGTGATGATTATGTGTGACGCTCATCATCCTTCTCCCTTATGAACGCGTGCCTGACAAACACTTCTGTTCTACATGAATTAAGCTAGAATGAGTATCTCCTAGATCTCCTAACCAGAATCTTCGTGGCGTAAGCTAGAATGATGGCGGCATTCAAGAGAATCCGGAAGGTCTAAACCTTGTCTGTGGTATTCTGAGTAGGATTCAATGATTGAATGACTGTGACGAGCTTCAAACTCGCGAGTGCTGGGCGTTAGTGACAGACGCAAAAGGAGGGTGAATCCTATTCCAGCATGATCGGGAACCGACAGATGAATAGCCGTGCCGTGACAGGGTGCGTGAGCATATTATTCACTGAGAGGAGGGGATGTAGCCACTGACAACGGTGATGCCCTTGCATAAAGCCAGCCATGGAAAGGAGTAAGACTGATTGGATGAAGATAGCAGGAAAGCAGAGGTTCAGAGGAACGAAAAGCATCTCCATTCGCTTATCTGAAATTCCTACCAATGATTTACATAAGTATCTCTATCACTATTTTATTATATAATATTCGAAAACACCATTATCACTTTATATCTGCCTGACTGAGATTTACAAGGTGACCATAGCTTGCTTCATACCAACAATCTCCGTGGGATTCGACCCTTACTCACGTAAGGTATTACTTGGACGACCCAGTGCACTTGCTGGTTAGTTGTATCGAAGTTGTGACAATTATGTACTGAGATTAGCGCACCAAGTTGCTCACGTTGCCAGGGATTGTTTGAGCCTGGACATCACAATTTCGTGCACCAAGTTTTTGGCGCCGTTGCCGGGGATTGTTTGAGTTTGGACAACTGACGGTTCATCTTGTTGCTCAGATTAGGTAATTTTCTTTTTATTTTCTTTTCAAAAATATTTTCAAAATTTTCTCATCTGTTTTCGAAAAAAAAATAAATAAAAATGTTTTCAAAAATAAATTATTCTATGGCTTCAGAATTTTTAAGAATGAATTCTAGTGTTTCATGAAGCATGTTGGAGCCTGGCTGGCTGTAAAGCCATGTCTCAATCCTTATACTCAAGAGAAGAGCTTCTTTGTCTTTCTTAGCCAATTGGCTGTTGAATGCAAGAAATGTCAGGCGTGTCATGTCTGAGTTACATACTAAAGCTTGGCTGGCTATTAAGCCATGCCTGACCCTTTGATTGGAGCTTTAGAGCATAAGATTCCTGGAATTCATATTAAAAAAATTTTGAATCCTTATTTTTCTTTTTTCTAAATAATTTTCGAAAAATATAAGTTAAAAATCCAAAAAAATCATAAAATAAAAAAAAAATCAAAAATAGTTCATGTTTCTTGTTTAAATCTTGAGTCACATTATAAGTTTGGTGTCACTTGCATATGCATCTTGCATATTTCGAAAATTCATGCATTCATAGTGTTCTTCATGATCTTCAAGTTGTTCTTGGTAAGTCTTCTTGTTTGATCTTGATGATTTTTTGTTTTGTGTCTTTTCATGTTTATCATATGCATTCTTGAATTCTTAGTGCGTAAGCATTAAAGAATTCTAAGTTTGGTGTCTTGCATGTTTTCTTTGCATTAAAAATTTTTCAAAAATATATTTTTGATGTTCATCATGTTCTTCATAGTGTTCTTGGTGTTCATCTTGACATTCATAGCATTCATGCATGCACTCATTGTTTTGATCTAAAAATTTCATGCATTGCATCCTTTTAGTGTTTTTTCTCTTGCATCATAAAAATTCAAAAATAAAAAAAATATCTTTCCCTTTTTCTCTCCTCAAATTCGAAAATTTGGATTGACTTTTTCAAAAATTTTTAAAATCAAATTGTTTCTTATGAGTCAAATCAAATTTTCAATTTGAAAATCTTATCTTTTTCAAAATCTTTTTCAAAAATCAAATCTTTTTCAAAATTCTTAGTTATTTTCGAAAATTTCAAAAATATTTTTCAAAAATCTTTTTCTTATTTTTGTATTAAATTTTCGAAAATAACATAAACAATTAATGTTTTGATTCAAAAATTTGAAGTTTGTTACCTGCTTGTTAAGAAAGATTCAAACTTTAAGTTCTAGAATCATATCTTGTGATTTCTTATGAATCAAGTCATTAATTGTGATTTTAAAAATCAAATCTTTTTCAAAAACTAATTTCTATCATATCTTTTCAAAAAAAAAAAAAAATCTTCTTATCTTATCTTTTTCAAAATTTGATTTCAAAATATCTTCTCTAACTTCCCAACTTCTTATCTTTTCAAAATTTGTTTCAACTAACTAACTAACTTTTTGTTTGTTTCTTAACTTTTTCAAAACCACCTAACTAACTCTCTCTCTCTCAATTTTCGAAAATATCTTCCCTCTTTTTCAAAAATTTCTTTTTAATTAACTAATTATTTTTATTTTTTATTTTTGAAAAAAAAAAAATTTTCGAAAAATACTAACTAATTTTCAAAAACCAATTTTCAAAAATCACTAACTCTTTTTCAAAATAATTTTCGAAAATTATTCCTCACCCATCTCATTCTATTTATTCATTCATATCCTAACATCTCATCTCACATTCCAATCCTCACAGTTGTGTTTCTTCCTTTACATCACATCCTTTATCTCCCCCTCTTCTTCTACTTACAAAGGGATCCCTATACTGTGGTATAAAGGATCTCTATTATTATTATCATTTTTCTGGCCATTCTTCCTTGTCATATGAGCAGGAGCAAGGATAAGAACATTCTTGTGGAAGCAGATCCAGAACCTGAAAGGACTCTGAAGAGAAAATTAAGAGAAGCTAAAATACAACAATCCAGAGATAACCTTTCAGAAATTTTCGAACAGGCAGAGGAGATGGCAGCCGAAAATAATAATAATGAAAGGAGGATGCTTGGTGACTTTACTGCACCTAATTCCAATTTACATGGAAGAAGCATCTCCATTCCTGCCATTGGAGCAAACAATTTTGAGCTGAAACCTCAATTAGTTTCTCTAATGCAGCAGAACTGCAAGTTTCATGGACTTCCATCTGAAGATCCTTTTCAGTTATTAACTGAATTCTTGCAGATATGTGATACTGTTAAGACTAATGGAGTAGATCCTGAAGTCTACAGGCTCATGCTTTTCCCTTTTGCTGTAAGAGACAGAGCTAGATTATGGTTAGATTCTCAACCTAAAGACAACCTGAACTCTTGGGATAAGCTGGTCACGGCTTTCTTAGCCAAGTACTTTCCTCCTCAAAAGCTGAGCAAGCTTAGAGCTGATGTTCAAACCTTCAGACAGAAAGAAGGTGAATCTCTCTATGAAGCTTGGGAAAGATACAAACAGTTGACCAAAAAGTGTCCTTCTGACATGCTTTCAGAATGGACCATCCTGGATATATTCTATGATGGTTTATCTGAGCTATCAAAGATGTCACTGGACACTTCTGCAGGTGGATCCATTCACCTAAAGAAAACGCCTGCAGAAGCTCAAGAACTCATTGACATGGTTGCTAATAACCAGTTCATGTACACTTCTGAAAGGAATCCTGTGAATAATGGGACGCCTATGAAGAAGGGAGTTCTTGAGGTTGATACTCTGAATGCCATATTGGCTCAGAATAAAATATTGACTCAGCAAGTCAATATGATCTCTCAGAGTCTGCATGGAATGCAAGCTGCATCCAACAGTACTCAAGAGGCATCTTCTGAAGAATAAGCCTATGATCCTGAGAACCCTGCAATAGCAGAGGTGAATTACTTAGGTGAACCTTATGGAAACACCTATAACTCAACATGGAGAAATCATCCAAATTTCTCATGGAAGGATCAAAAGCCCCAACAAGGCTTTAATAATGGTGGAAGAAACAGGTTTAGCAATAGCAAGCCTTTTCCATCATCAACTCAGCAACAGACAGAGAACTCTGAACAAAATGCTTCTAATTTAGCAAATCTAGTCTCTGATCTATCTAAGGCCACTGTAAGTTTCATGAATGAAACAAGGTCTTCCATTAGAAATCTGGAAGCACAAGTGGGCCAGCTGAGTAAAAGGATCACTGAAATCCCTCCTAGTACTCTCCCAAGCAATACAGAAGAGAATCCAAAAGGAGAGTGCAAGGCCATTGACATAAGTGCCCTGGCCGAACCTGTGAGGAGAGGAGAGGACGTGAATCCCAAGGAGGAAGACCTCCTGGGACGTTCAGTGACCAATAAGGAGCTTCCCTCTGAGGAACCAAAGGACTCTGAGGCTCATCTAGAGACCACAGAGATTCCATTGAACCTCCTTATGCCCTTCATGAGCTCTGATGAGTATTCCTCTTCTGAAGAGAATGAGGATGTTACTGAAGAGCAAACTGCCAAGTTTCTTGGTGCAATCATGAAGCTGAATGCCAAATTATTTGGCATTGATGCTTGGGACGCTGAGCCTCCCTTTTTCATCAATGAACTAAGTGATCTGGATCAACTGACATTGCCTCAGAAGAGACAGGATCCTGGAAAGTTCGTAATACCCTGTACCATAGGCACCATGATCTTTAAGGCTCTGTGTGACCTTGGTTCAGGAATAAACCTCATGCCCCTCTCTGTAATAGAGAAACTGGGAATCTATGGGGTGCAAGCTGCTAAAATCTCATTAGAGATGGCAGACAGCTCAAGAAGACAGGCTTATGGACAAGTAGAAGATGTATTAGTAAAGGTTGAGGGCCTTTACATACCTACTGATTTCATAGTCCTGGATACTGGAAAGGAGGAGGATGAATCTATCATCCTAGGAAGACCTTTCCTGGCCACAGCAAGAGCTGTGATTGATGTTGACAGAGGTGAAATATTCCTTCAATGGAATGAGAACTCCCTTGCATTCAAAACTCAAGGATCTCCCTCTGCAACCATGGAGAGAAAGCAGGAAAAGCTTCTCTCCAAGCAGAGTCAACCAGAGCCCCCACAGTCAAACTCTAAGTTTGGTGTTGGAGAGTTTCAACAAAGCTCTGCACATCTGTGAGGCTCCATGAGAGCCCACTGTCAAGCTATTGACATTAAAGAAGCGCTTGTTGGGAGGCAACCCAATATTTATTTATCTAACTCTATTATTATTGTTTTTCATGTTTTCTTAGGTTCATGATCATGTGGAGTCACAAAATAAATATAAAAATTGAAAACTGAATCAAAAACAGTAGAAGAAAAATCACACCCTGGAGGAGCATCTGTCTGGCGTTCAAACGCCATAACAGAGCATAGTTCTGGCGCTGAACGCCCAGAATGGGAGCATCCTGGCGCTGAACGCCCAGAACAAGCATGGTTCTGGCGTTCAACGCCAGAAATGGCAGCAAATGGGCGTTGAACGCCCAAAATGGGCACCAACCTGGCGCTGAACGCCCAGAGTTATGTGCAAGGGCATTTTGCATGCCTAAATTGGTGCAGGGATGTAAAAGCCTTGACACCTCAAGATCTGTGGACCTCACAGGATCACCTCAGGATCTGTGGACCCCACAGGATCCCCACCTACCTCCACTCACTCTCTTCTCTCTTCTCAATCATCCTCTATTCCCAATAAACACTCATCCCTCCTGTCTTCCATTTACCACTCACATCCATACACCCACTACCTTCAAAATTCAACATCTCTCTCCCACCCAATCCCACCCATATGGCCGAATACACACTCCCATCCATCTCTTCCATATCTTCTTCTTCTTTCTTCTTTTGCTCGAGGGCGAGCAACATTCTAAGTTTGGTGTGGTAAAAAGTATAGCTTTTTTGTTTTTCTCCATAACCATTGATGGCACCTAAGGCCAGAGAGGCCTCTAGAAAGAGGAAAGGGAAGACAAAAGCTTCCATCAAGGGTCTATAGCTCAGTGGTAGAACATTTGACTGCAAATCAAGAGATCCCTGAGACACCTCAGGGGATACATTTTCTTCCACACAATTATTGGAAGCAACTAAGGGTGGAACATCAAGAGCACTCCATCATCCTTCATGAAATCAAAGAAGATCTAAAAGCAATGAAGGAGGAGCAGCAAAGACAAGGAAGAGACATAGAAGAGCTCAAGGACATCACTAAGGTGGACTCATTCCTTGTTCTTACTTTCTCTGTTTTTCGTTTTCTATGTTATGTGCTTATCTATGTTTGTGCCTTCATTACATGATCATTAGTAGTTAGTAACTTTGTCTTAAAGATATGAATGTCCTATGAATCCATCACCTCTCTTAAATAAAAAATGTTTTAATTCAAAAGAACAAGAAGTACATGAGTTTCGAATTTATCCTTGAACTTAGTTTAATTATATTGATGTGGTGACAATGCTTCTTGTTTTCTGAATGTATGCTTGAACAGTGCATATGTCTTTTGAAGTTGTTGTTTAAGAATGTTAAATATGTTGGCTCTTGAAAGAATGATGACTAGGAGACATGTTATTTGATAATCTGAAAAATCATAAAAATGATTCTTGAAGCAAGAAAAAGCAGCAAAGAACAAAGCTTGCAGAAAAAAAATAGGCGAAAAAAAAAATATAGAAAGAAAAAGAAAAAGCAAGCAGAAAAAGCCAAAAGCTCTTAAAACCAAGAGGCAAGAGCAAAAAGCCAATAACCCTTAAAACCAAAAGGCAAGGGCAATTAAAAAGGATCCAAAGGCTTTGAGCATCAGTGGATAGGAGGGCCTAAAGGAATAAAATCCTGGTCTAAGCGGCTAAACCAAGTTGTCCCTAACCATGTGCTTGTGGCGTGTAGGTGTCAAGTGAAAACTTGAGACTGAGCGGTTAAAGTCAAGGTCCAAAGCAAAAAAAAGAGTGTGCTTAAGAACCCTGGACACCTCTAATTGGGGACTTTAGCAAAGCTGAGTCACAATCTGAAAAGGTTCACCCAATTATGTGTCTGTGGCATTTATGTATCCGGTGGTAATACTGGAAAACAAAGTGCTTAGGGCCACGGCCAAGACTCATAAAATAGCTGTGTTCAAGAATCATCATACTGAACTAGGAGAGTCAATAACACTATCTGAAATCTGAGTTCCTATAGATGCCAATCATTCTGAACCTCAATGGATAAAGTGAGATGCCAAAACTATTCAAGAGGCAAAAAGCTATAAGTCCCGCTCATATGATTGAAGCTCTGTTTCATTGATAGTTTGGAATTTATAGTATATTCTATTCTTTTTATCCTATTTTGATTTTTAGTTGCTTGGGGACAAGCAACAATTTAAGTTTGGTGTTGTGATGAGCGGATAATTTATACGCTTTTTGGCATTGTTTTTAGTATATTTTTAGTAGGATCTAGTTACTTTTAGGGATGTTTTTAATAGATTTTGTGTTAAATTCACATTTCTGGACTTTACTATGAGTTTGTGTGTTTTTCTGTGATTTCAGGTATTTTCTAGCTGAAATTGAGGGACTTGAGCAGAAATCAGATTCAGAGGTTGAAAAAGGACTGCTGATGCTGTTGGATTCTGACCTCCCTGCACTCAAAGTGGATTTTCTGGAGCTACAGAACTCGAAATGGCGCGCTTTCAATTGCGTTGGAAAGTAGACATCCAGGGCTTTCCAGCAATATATAATAGTCCATACTTTGGCCAAGAATTGATGACGTAAACTGGCGTTCAACGCCAGCCTTCTACCCAAATCTGGCGTCCAGCGCCAGAAAAGGATCCAAAACCAGAGTTGAACGCCCAAACTGGCACAGAAACTGGCGTTCAACTCCACAATTGGCCTCTGCACGTGCAACACTCAAGCCCAAGCCCAAACACACACCAAGTGGGCCCCGGAAGTGGATTTATGCATCAATTACTTACTCATGTAAACCCTAGTGACTAGTTTATTATAAATAGGACCTTTTACTACTGTATTAGGCATCTTTGAACGCATTGTTCTTAGACAATAGGGGATGGCCACACGGCCATGCCTGGACCTTCACTTATGTATTTTCATACGGTAGAGTTTCTACACTCCATAGATTAAGGTGTGGAGCTCTGCTGTTCCTCAAAGATTAATGCAAAGTACTACTGTTTTCTATTCAATTCTTCTTATTTCGCTTCTAAGATATCCATTCGCACCCAAGAACGTGATGAAGGTGATGATTATGTGTGACGCTCATCATCCTTCTCCCTTATGAACGCGTGCCTGACAAACACTTCTGTTCTACATGAATTAAGCTAGAATGAGTATCTCCTAGATCTCCTAACCAGAATCTTCGTGGCGTAAGCTAGAATGATGGCGGCATTCAAGAGAATCCGGAAGGTCTAAACCTTGTCTGTGGTATTCTGAGTAGGATTCAATGATTGAATGACTGTGACGAGCTTCAAACTCGCGAGTGCTGGGCGTTAGTGACAGACGCAAAAGGAGGGTGAATCCTATTCCAGCATGATCGGGAACCGACAGATGAATAGCCGTGCCGTGACAGGGTGCATGAGCATATTATTCACTGAGAGGAGGGGATGTAGCCACTGACAACGGTGATGCCCTTGCATAAAGCCAGCCATGGAAAGGAGTAAGACTGATTGGATGAAGATAGCAGGAAAGCAGAGGTTCAGAGGAACGAAAAGCATCTCCATTCGCTTATCTGAAATTCCTACCAATGATTTACATAAGTATCTCTATCCCTATTTTATTATATAATATTCGAAAACACCATTATCACTTTATATCTGCCTGACTGAGATTTACAAGGTGACCATAGCTTGCTTCATACCAACAATCTCCGTGGGATTCGACCCTTACTCACGTAAGGTATTACTTGGACGACCCAGTGCACTTGCTGGTTAGTTGTATCGAAGTTGTGACAATTATGTACTGAGATCAGCGCACCAAGTTGCTCACGTTGCCAGGGATTGTTTGAGCCTGGACATCACAATTTCGTGCACCAAAAGTCCTTTCCTCGGTTCTGTTGAAAAGGTCCCCTGTGACTTCCTCTTTCTGCAGCCACCTTTTTCACACACTCTTCAGCAACCCTGCCCTTATTCACCAACTCTGAGAAAGTTCTGATCTCCATTGGTCCCACTGAACTTAAGATATCGCTCCTGAGCCCTACTTCATACTTAATGCACTTTTATTCCTCGAAGTCTCCCGGAGTTTCCTGACACATGCGGGGAAACCTGAATAGCTCCTCAAATTTGTCTGCATACTCAGACACGGACATAGCACCCTGCTTCAACTGCAGTAACTCCAATTCCTTGGCCGTCCTGGCAGCATTTGTAAGAACCGCAACTAATCAACCGGTTAATTAAGTGATTAATTGCCCAAATTAGATTCCAAAAAGTTAGAGAGAGAATTTGGAGATTTAAAGGTAATTTTTGGACTCAGTGAGTCTTTCTGAGTCAGAAAATGTGCTTTCTACGAAAAACCGTGAAAAATTGCAAACCGGTAGTTGAACCGGTTGAACAGGTTCAAGTCTACCTGGTACCGCACGAGAAAAGTGAAAACCGTCAAAAAACCTTAGAAAAACATTAGAAATGGAAAACTGGGCTTTAATTTTAAAGATTTGGCCCGAAGTTAGGCCAAACGGGCTAAAAACACTAACGGATTGGACCGGGCCCAAGTTGGGCCCAAGCCTAACATATAAATACACTTAAATGAACCCATTTCAGCCACTTTCACCCTCATAACCTAAACACAACAGCAGCTGAAGTGAGGAGAGAGGTGAGAGCTTTTCACCATTGTTACTATTCACTTCAAACTTCCCAAGCTCATATCTTGAGCTACGGAGCTCCGATCGCCGCACCGTTTGCGGCTACGCATTCCTTATGAAGAGCTCTACAAAACCCACCCAAGAAACCCTCAAGGTAATCACGAAATCTTCCCAGTTTCTCTCTTCAAAATTTCGGGTTTTATTAGAGTTTTGGGTTAAATGGGTTTTTATGATTTTGGATGTTTAGGTTTGCTCTAATCCTTGCTTAGCTTTGGATTTGTGTTATCAAATCTGTTGGGAAAGATAAAAGCTCTTAAACCCTTGTGAGATTATGCTTATGTTGAACCCTAGGTTGATTTGTGGTGATTTATATGTATATAGTTTGATTATTGTGGCTTTGGGAGCTTTTGGAACTTATTTGTGCTTGTTGGAGTGGATTTGAAAGCTTAGATTATGGTTGGAAGCTTGTTGGTGCTCATTTTGAGTTTGGGTGCATAAAGGGAATCGGCCAAGGTATGGTTTCGGTTTCCTCTATGTAGTATATAATATTCATGGACACTTAGGTTAGTTGACCCTAAGATAGGATTGAATGTTGTTGGTGTATGAATGATTATGTGTAAATTGATGTTAATTGTTGGTATCCTTGGAATATTGTGATTAAGGATGATTATGGAGAATTGTTGGTGTTAATGAGTATTGATGATTAGTGTTGTTGATGAGGTTGTTGGTATTTAATGATTGATGATGAATAATGATGTTGTTGGAATTTAATGATTATACAGGTTGATGAGGGATGTATGATTTATTGTTGTTGATGAGGGTTTGTTGATGTGGTTGATAATGGATGATAAATATTGATATTTTTGGTAATTGAAGGTGAGTGTTGGGATTGTTGATAAATGGTTATATTGATGTTGATAATATGATGTTGGAGTTTGATGTTGAAATTAATAATGATGATGGTTAGTAAGGGTATTATTATGTATTTGATAGTGAGAATTGATGATTATATATGGTGGAGTGGTAAATTGGATATGGAAAATGGTAAATTCTGATATGTGATAGAATTGATGTGGTTTTGGTTGGATTGGGTTATGAAAGTTGGTAAATTGAGATTCTTGTGAGTCTTGGTAAAAGTTGACTTTTTGTGAACTTTGTCTAATTATAACTTATGCCTTGGTTTTCAAAATCTATTGAAATTAGTTTAGCATTAAAGCTTATTGAAAACTGTTCGAATCGATATAAAGTTTGTAAAAAATTGGAATTTGGAAGAGGAAGTTATGATCATTCAAAGTTGGTGTTAAAAATCTGAAATTTTCCAAAGTTGCAGAATTTCATTACTTCTGATATGTGCGGGTGCACACGTCCTGTTTCTCAAAAATTTATTTGTTTTCAACTATTTTGCCTTTTCAACAAAGTTGTAAGCTTCTATAACAACATTTTAAGACGTTTGGGCCTAGTTTTGAGTATTAGAACATGGGATATAAATTAAGGGCTCTAGTACATGATTTTAAGGTAAATTAGAAAACGGAGGCCTAGGTTTCTGGCGTGCTGAGAATGGTTTGACGTTAGGTGAAGGATGATTGGTATATGAGATGAGGAATGATAGACTTTTGGTATTTGGAAACTGAGTTATAAAGGGACAGTGGTTGAGATGAGTCGGGGACTCAGATTGAAGTGATGGATCTATGTATGCTGAAAATACTTTTGAAAACCATTGAAATAATATTTTTACATGATATTTTGAGACGCTATGCGCCTGGCAGGGACGGTGGTTAATCCCGCCTGTCGAGGTAGTGGCGGCGGCATAAGGACGGTGGTTAATCCCGCTTACGTTGAGATGTGAGGTCTGAGGCAAGAATATCCCGCTCGCATCCCTTTGGATCTATAGGGCGAGCAGGCGCCGGTACCTGGACAGTGATCCGGGCACTATATCTCGGGGGTTCCCATATGAGAAATCCGAAGGGCAACGTCTCCATGGAGATGTGTCGGGTTGGCAGTTGAACCGACAATGTGATATCACAGCCAGTAGGGCAGGCATTCATCATATGCATTTCCTATCTGCTTGTATGCTTTGTCTACTTGTAATGGTTTGCCTAATTGAATAACATGCTTACTTGCTATCTGAATTATTTGCCATATATGCTACTACTTGTGCTTTACTTGCTTTGAACATTATCTGTGTTTTCTGCTGGGATTGAGGAGGTTCGGAAGGCGGTGGCGATGGGATCGCATGGAGGATTGGTTGGTGAAGGCTGTGGGACAGCGGTGTTTGGTTAGAATAGAAATCCCTTAAGATAGATAACCTGGTTTATTTAAGTCAAGTTGGTATATTATGCTTAAATGTTTTAGAATGCTTTAAGTTGAATCTTGTGATTGATATGAAGCTTAGGATTGCCTTTGGCGTCCCGAGGTCTTATATCCTATATCACTGGGACTGTTACCATACTGAGAACCGCCGGTTCTCATACCATATTGTTGTTGTGTTTTTCAGATGCAGGTCGCAACCCACCTCGGTGAGTTGCTTTGGTTGGTGACAGAAGCAGAGAATCTTGGATCATTTTGGAGTTCTTTTTGGTTTATTTTGTTTATACATCTCTCCTTTTGTATTTTGTTTTGCCTAGAGGCATGTATTTGAGAGAACAAAACTTGTATAAGCTGTTTTCACTGTATGGTTTTGTATATCAGTATATGGCTAACCGGCTTAAACTCTGCGAGTCGTGACTAGTTCCCTATGATATTATATACTTATCTTTTGTTATATCTTCTCTGTTTCTTATGCCTTAAGCTAGTAGCTCCGTTAGTACGTTTGTGCTTCGAAATTCTGTTTTTGAGCTATATCTTTCATCGGGCTTCTAGATTATACTATTCTTTATATATATATGTATATATTATGTATGAGTTTAGAACTGTCGTAATCTCTGATTGACCTTGGCTTTACGATGCGAGGTAAGGCTTAGGCTAATTAGGGTGTTACAGCATTCGGAAAGTACTTCTTATGAATTCCACCTGGAAGGCATCCCAAGTGATAGGGTCACCACCCTGCTGCAGGAGATGTCGGGTTCCTAGCCACCAATGCGATGCTTCCCCAGTGAGCAGATAGGTAGCAAATTTAACACACTGCTCTTCAGGTACCAACTATGCTTGCAGTGCTCGCTCCATAGCCTGAAACTAGGTATCGGCTTCAGTCAGGTTGGTAGTTCCTTTGAACTTGGGTGGATTAACCTTTAAGAAGGTTGCTAGTGTCATTGGGCCCTGAGCTCCACCATCGCCATTGCCATTATTGTTCATCTGTTGCCCAAGAGCCGCTGCAGTGGCCTGCATAGAAGCAGCCATATTCTCCAACGTCGCCATAAAGTTTACCGGGTCATTTGGGTTGATTCTCGGTTCCTGAGCACTAGTACGACCTTGACCGCGTCCACGCGGCGCCATTTGGTTCCTGTTCACACAAAACAAGTGATATCAAGGTGATCAGTCTCAATATCTCAAGTAAAGTGCTTCAAATTACCAAAGGTGCACTCATGAACTTCATGATAGACGTATCAGTTAGATACCCTAACTAGCACAGACACAGACTCAGAGTATGCATTGAAGCATAAGCAGTTCCATCCCTCAGGCTCACGAGGATGAACTGCTCTGATACCATAATGTAATACCCTAATATCCAAATCCTTATGCTCGAGTCATAAGTCAATGATAATAAGGTGGTACGACTCTCAAGATGGATTTTCAATACATAATTATAAGTATAATTGAAAGGAGTATTAATCGAGAAGCCTGAAAAGAGTAAGAATAAAATCGCGAAGTCGTATCACTCACGTATCGATAACTAAAAGATAAAGCGTGAAGCCAAAAGCGATATATAAATAAAGGCATAAAGGAGAGTAAGAGAAAGACAGTATATAGATATATAACATAAGTAAATAGCCACTAGTCGCGACCCGCTAAGTTTAGGCCGGCTAGGGTACAGTATGAAAGTAGTTGACAACAGAAACTCCTAATCTCTCCCAAAAGAAACATAAGAGCCTCTATAGGCAAGTTCAAAAGAGCTCAATACATAATAAAGCTTTTCAAATAAAGGTGGAGAGATTCTATGTAAATATTAAGTAGAGAATGTAAAGATATTCGCCATCTCTCAGATGAACCACAGCTCACTTCTGAGCACCTGAACCTGTATCTGAAAAAAAAAGAGATATATACGGAATGAGAACCCCCGACCCATGGGTTCCCAGTACGGTAAAAGTGCCAAATAAATACAATGCATTGCAATAAAAACTCACTAAGCATCCTAAACTTCCTTTCACCAAATATTCACCCTATGTTCTCACTAGTCCATAAACAGGCAACTGTCATAAGGGAATGCTAAATCTGATTGATATCTTTCTTGCTTCCCAACTTTCTAACTCTTCAAAAAATCAGAATCAGAATCATAAGCCAAACCATCACCAGTTATTTTGTCTCAATAATTCTATAGCATTACCTCTTATCCTCACCTGGAGCAAGTGAAATCACATCACTGCCTCTACCCAGGGAGCTCAAAGTATCTCATTATCAACCTGGAGCAGTGAAATCACTTCACTGCGTCTACCCAGGGAGCTCAACTTCCTCATTCAATAATCATCATCATTATTCAATTATATCATCAATTCATCTCGTCAAGAACAACCCTCAGCGTCCACTGACACCAGCATGAGGGACCTCTTAGTTGTACAAACACAAGCAATACAGGCAAGTAATACACTATTAAAGTACAAGTAGAACAAGTAGCACATAATCAGGTAACATAGCATATATGATATAGAAATCTAAAATAAATAGGCAAACCCAAACAATTCAAACATATGCAAATGATGTATGCCTGCCCTATGGCTGACGAGTCTCATCTGTCGGTTATAAAGCCAACCCGACAAGTCCTGATAGCTAACTGGTGCACGAAATTGTGATCTCAGGCAACGGCGCCAAAAACTCTGTACGCACGTCTTAATAAATTGTTTTTCATTCACAATTTCGATACAACTAACTAGCAAGTGCACTGGGTCGTCCAAGTAATAAACCTTACGTGAGTAAGGGTCGATCCTACGGAGATTGTTGGTATGAAGCAAGCTATGGTCACCTTGTAGATCTCAGTCAGGCGGATATAAAATAGTTATGGAGTTTTCGAAATTTATATAATAAAATAAGGATAGAAATACTTATGTAAATCATTGGTGAGACTTTCAGATAAGCGCATAGAGATGCTTTCGTTCCTATGAACCTCTGCTTTCCTACTGTCTTCATCCAGTCAATCCTACTCCTTTCCATGGCTGGCTTTATGTAAGGACATCACCGTTGTCAATGGCTACTTTTTATCCTCTCTGGAAAATGGTCCGATGCGCTGTCACTGCATGGCTAATCGTCTGGAGGCATCACCCTTGTCAATGGCTGCATCCCATCCTCTTGTGAAAATGGTCCAAATGCTCTATCACAGCACGGCTAATCATCTGAGGTTCTCGATCATACTGGAATAGGATTCACCCTCCTTTTGCGTCTGTCACTACGCCTAGCACTCGCGAGTTTAAAGTTCGTCACAGTCATTCAATCCCAGAGTCATACTCAGAATACCACAGACAAGGTTTAGACTTTCCGGACTCTCATGAATGCCGCCATCAATCTAGCTTATACCACGAAGATTCTGATTAAGAGATCCAAGAGATACTCATTCAATCTAAGGTGGAACAGAAGTGGTTGTCAGGCACGCGTTCGTGGGGAAATGATGATGATTGTCACGTTCATCACATTCAGGTTGAAGTGCGAATGAATATCTTAGAAGCGGAATAAATTGAATTGAATAGAAAAACAGTAGTACTTTGCATTAATCTTTGAGGAACAGCAGAGCTCCACACCTTAATCTATGGAGTGCAGAAACTCTACCGTATGAAAATACATAAGTGATAATGGTCCAGGCATGGCCGAATGGCCAGCCCCCATGAAAGTCTAAGATAGCATAAAACTGATCAAAGATGTCTAATACAATAGTAAAAAGTTCTATTTATAATAAACTAGCTACTAGGGTTTACAGAAGTAAGTAATTAATGCATAAATCAACTTCCGGGGCCCACTTGGTGTGTGCTTGGGCTGAGCTTGAATGTTACACGTATAGAGGTAAATCTTGGAGTTGAACGCCAGTTTGTAACGTATTTCTGGCGTTCAACTCTGGCTTGTGACGTGTTTCTGGCGTTTAACTCCAGATAGCAGCGTAGAACTGGCGTTCAATGCCCTTTTATGTCATCTAAACTCGGCCAAAGTATGGATGACTATTAAATATTGCTGGAAAGCCCTGGATGTCTACTTTCTAACGCAATTAGAAGCGCGCCATTTTGAGTTCTGTAGCTCCAGAAAATCCACTTTGAGTGCAGGGAGGTCAGAATCCAACAGCATCAGCAGTCCTTCTTCAACCTCTGAATCTGATTTTTGCTCAAGTCCCTCAATTTCAGCCAGAAGATACCTGAAATCACAGAAAAACACACAAACTCATAGTAAAGTCCAGAAATGTGAATTTAACATAAAAACTAATGAAAACATCCCTAAAAGTAACTAGATTCTACTAAAAACATACTAAAAACAATGCCAAAAAGCGTATAAATTATCCGCTCATCACAACACCAAACTTAAATTGTTGCTTGTCCCCAAGCAACTGAAAATCAAATAGGATAAAAAAAAGAGAATATACTATAAATTCTAAACTATTAATGAAACATAGCTCCAATTAAATGAGCGAGACTTGTAGCTTTTTACCTCTTGAATAGTTTTGGCATCTCACTTTATCCATTGAAGTTCAGAATGATTGGCATCTATAGGAACTCAGAGTTCAGATAGTGTTATTGATTCTCCTAGTTCAGTATGATGATTCTTGAACACAGCTATTTTATGAGTCTTGGCCGTGGCCATAAGCACTTTGTTTTCCAGTATTACCACCGGATACATAAATGCCACAGACACATAATTGGGTGAACCTTTTCAGATTGTGACTCAGCTTTGCTAAAGTCCCCAATTAGAGGTGTCCAGGGTTCTTAAGCACACTCTTCTTTTGCTTTGGACCTTGACTTTAACCGCACAGTCTCAAGTTTTCACTTGACACCTTCACGCCACAAGCACATGGTTAGGGACAGCTTGATTTAGCCGCTTAGGCCAGGATTTTATTCCTTTAGGCCCTCCTATCCACTGATGCTCAAAGCCTTAAGATCCTTTTTATTACCCTTGTCTTTTGGTTTTAAGGGCTATTGGCTTTTTCTGCTTGCTTTTTCTCTCTATTTTTTTTTCTGCAAGCTTTGTTCTTTGCTGCTTTTTCTTGCTTCAAGAATCATTTTTATGATTTTTCAGATTATCAAATAACATGTCTCCTTGTCATCATTCTTTCAAGAGCCAACATATTTAACATTCTTAAACAACAACTTCAAAAGACATATGCACTGTTCAAGCATTCATTCAGAAAACAAAAAGTATTGTCACCACATCAATATAATTAAACTAAGTTCAAGGATAAATTCGAAACTCATGTACTTCTTGTTCTTTTGAATTAAAACATTTTTCATTTAAGAGACGTGATGGATTCATAGGATATTCATAACTTTAAGACATAGTTACTAACTACTAATGATCATGTAATAGGACACAAACATGGATAAGCACTTAACATTAAGAAAATGAAAAACAGAAAATAAGAACAAGGAATGAGTCCACCTTAGTGATGGTGGCGTTTCCTTCTTGAGGAACCAATGATGTCCTTGAGCTCTTCTATATCTCTTCCTTGTCTTTGTTGCTCCTCCCTCATTGCTTTTTGATCTTCTCTTATTTTATGAAGGATGATGGAGTGCTCTTGATGTTCCACCCTTAATTGTCCCATGTTGGAACTTAATTCTCCTAGGGAGGTGTTGATTTGCTCCCAATAGTTTTGTGGAGGAAAATGCATTTGAGGCATCTCCGGGATCTCATGGTGATGAGCTTCATGTGTCTCTTGAGATCCATGAATGGGCTCTCTTGCTTGCTCCATCCTTTTCTTAGTGATGGGCTTCTCTTCCTCAATGGGAATGTCTCCTTTTATGAAAGCTCCAGCTGAGTAACATAGATGGCAAATAAGATGAGGGAAAGCTAGCCTTGCCCCAGGAGGGGGCTTTTCGGCTATTTTGTAGAGTTCAAGGGAGATGACTTCATGAACTTCTACTTCCTCTCCAATCATGATGCTATGGATCATGATGGCCCGATCCACAGTAACTTCAGATCGGTTGATAGTGGGGATGATGGAGCGTTGGATGAATTCCAACCATCCTCTAGCTACAGGCTTGAGGTCCAGTCTTCTTAATTGAACCGGCTTGCCTTTGGAGTCAATCTTCCATTGAGCTCCTTCCACACATATGTCCATGAGGACTTGGTCCAACCTTTGATTAAAGTTGACCCTTCTAGTGTAGGGGCGTGCATCTCCTTGCATCATAGGCAAGTTAAATGCCAATCTCACATTCTCCGGACTAAAATCTAAGTATTTTTCCCGAACCATTGTAATATAATTCTTTGGGTTTGGGTTCTTACTTTGATCATGGTTCCTAGTGATCCATGCATTGGCATAGAACTCTTGAACCATTAGGATGCCGACTTGTTGGATGTGGTTTGTTAGAACTTCCCAACCTCTTCTTTGGATTTCATGTCGGATCTCCAGATACTCATTCTTCTTGAGCTTGAAAGGGACCTCGGGGATCACCTTCTTCTTGGCCACAACATCATAGAAGTGGTCTTGATGAGCTTTGGAGATGAATCTTTCCATCTCCCATGACTCGGAGGTGGAAGCTTTTGTCTTTCCTTTCCCTTTTCTAGAGGATTCACCGGTCTTGGGTGCCATCAATGGTAATGAAAAAATAAAAAGCTTATGCTTTTACCACACCAAACTTAGAATATTGCTCGCCCTCGAGCAAGAGAAGAAAGAATAGATGAAGAAGAAGACAAAAATATGGAGGAGAGGGGGGAGGGGTGTATTCGGCCAAGAAGAGAAGATAGGGTTGTGTTGTGTGAAAATGAGGAAGAATGGAGGGCTATATATAGGGAAGGGAGGGGGGGTAAGGTTCGGCCATATAGGGTGGGTTTGGGTGGGAAATTAATTTTGAATTTTGAAGGTAGGTGGAGTTTATGAGGTAGGTTTATGGGGAAGAGTGGATGGATGTGAGTGGTGAAGTGGTGATAGGAAAGGGAGATTGAGGTGATTGGTGAAGAGTTTTGGAGAAGAGTGTTTATGGGATTATGTGAAAGAGGGGTGAGAAGAAGTGAGTGGAGGTAGGTGGGGATCCTGTGGGGTCCACAGATCCTGAGGTGTTCAAGGATTTACAACCTTGCACCAAATTGGGCATGCAAAATGCCTTTGCACACAACTCTGGGCGTTCAGCGCCAGATTGGTGCTTGTTCTGGGCGTTGAACGCCCATTTATTGCCCATTTCTGGCGTTGAACGCCAGAACCATGCTTGTTCTGGGCGTTCAGCGCCAGCTCTTCTCCAGGGTGTAATTCTGGCGTTCAAACGCCCAGATGCTGCCCATTTTGGGCGTTCAGCGCTAGAACCATGCTCTGTTCTGGCGTTGAACGCCAGCCAGATGCTTCTTACTGGCGTTTAAACGCCAGTGAGATCCTCCTCCAGGGTGTGATTTTTCTTCTGCTGTTTTTGATTCCATTTTCAATTTTTATATTTATTTTGTGACTCCACATGATCATGAACCTAATAAAACATGAAAAAACAATAAAATTAGATAAATAAAAATTGGGTTACCTCCCAACAAGCGCTTCTTTAATGTCAATAGCTTGACAGTAGGCTCTCATGGAGCCTCACAGATGTTCAGAGCATTGTTGAGACTTCCCAACACCAAACTTAGAGTTTGGATATGGGAGTTCAACACCAAACTTAGAGTTTGCTTGTGGCCTCCCAACACCAAACTTAGAGTTTGACTGTGGGGGCTCTGGTTGACTCTGTTTTGAGAGAAACTTTTTATACTTCCTTTCCATGTTTACAGAAGGATAACCTCGAGTTTTAAACACAAGGGAGTCCTCATTCAATTGAAGGACTAGTTCACCTCTGTCAACATCAATCACAGCTCTTGTTGTGGCTAGGAAGGGTCTTCCAAGGATGATGGATTCACCCTCATCCTTCCCAGTATCTAGGACTATGAAATCAGCAGGGATGTAAAGGCCTCCAACCTTTACTAACACGTCCTCTACTTGTCCATAAGCCTGTTTTCTTGAATTGTCTGCCATCTCTAATGAGATTTTAGTAGCTTGCACCCCAAAGATTCCCAGTTTCTCTATTACAGAGATGGGCATGAGGTTTATCCCTGAACCAAGGTCACACAGAGCCTTTTCAAAGATCATGGTGCCTATGGTACAAGGTATTAGGAACTTTCCAGGATCCTGTTTCTTCTGAGGCAATGTCAGTTGATCCAGATCACTCAGTTCATTGGTGAACAGGGGAGGTTCATCTCCCCAAGTCTCATTACCAAATAAATTGGTATTCAGCTTCGTGATTGCACCAAGGTACTTGGCAACTTGCTCTTCAGTAACATCCTCATTCTCTTCAGAAGAGGAATACTCATCAGAGCTCATGAATGGCATAAGGAGGTTCAATGGAATCTCTATGGTCTCTAGATGAGTCTCAGATTCCTTTGGTTCCTCAGAGGGAAGCTCCTTATTGATCACTGGACTTCCCAGGAGGTCTTCCTCCTTGGGATTCACGTCCTCTCCCTCCCTTACAGGTTCGGCCATGGTGATCAATTCAATGGCCTTGCACTCTCCTTTTGGATTTTCTTCTGTATTGCTTGGGAGAGTACTAGGAAGGATTTCAGTGATTCTTTTACTCAGCTGGCCTACTTGTGCCTCCAAATTTCTAATTGAGGACCTTGTTTCATTCATGAAACTTACAGTGGCCTTGGATAGATCAGAGACTAAGTTTGCTAAATTAGAAGTATTTTGTTCAGAGTTCTCTGTCTGTTGCTGAGTGGATGATGGAAAAGGCTTGCTATTGCTAAACCTATTTCTTCCACCATTATTAAAGCCTTGTTGAGGCTTTTGTTGATCTTTCCATGAGAGGTTTGGGTGATTTCTCCATGAGGGATTATAGGTGTTTCCATATGGTTCACTCATGTAATTTACCTCTGCTATTGCAGGGTTCTCAAGATCATAAGCTTCTTCTTCAGAAGATGCCTCTTGAGTACTGTTGGATGCAGCTTGCATTCCATTCAGACTCTGAAAAATCATATTGACTTGCTGAGTCAATATTTTGTTCTGAGCCAATATGGCATTCAGAGTATCAATTTCAAGAACTCCTTTCTTCATAGGCGTCCCATTACTCACAGGATTCCTCTCAGAAGTGTACATGAACTGGTTATTAGCAACCATGTCAATGAGTTCTTGAACTTCTGCAGGCGTTTTCTTTAGGTGAATGGATCCACCTGTAGAAGTATCCAATGACATCTTAGCTAATTCAGACAGACCATCATAGAATATATCCAGGATGGTCCATTCTGAAAGCATGTCAGAAGGACACTTTTTGGTCAGTTATTTGTATCTCTCCCAAACTTCATAGAGGGATTCACCTTCTTTCTGTTTGAAGGTTTGAACATCCACTCTAAGCTTAATAAGCTTTTGAGGAGGAAAGAACTTGGCTAAGAAAGCCGTGACCAGCTTATCCCAAGAGTTCAGGCTATCTTTGGGTTGAGAGTCCAACCACACTCTAGCTCTGTCTCTTACAGCAAAAGGGAAAAGCATGAGCCTGTAGACTTCAGGATCTACTCCATTAGTCTTAACAGTATCACAGATCTGCAAAAATTCAGTTAAGAACTGAAAAGGATCTTCAGATGGAAGTCCATGAAATTTGCAGTTCTGCTGCATCAGAGAAACTAATTGAGGTTTAAGCTCAAAATTGTTTGCTCCAATGGTAGGGAAGGAGATGCTTCTTCCATGTAAATTGGAATTAGGTGCAGTAAAGTCACCAAGCATCCTCCTTGCATTATTATTATTTTCGGCTGCCATCTCCTCTTCTTGTTCGAAAATTTCTGAAAGGTGCTTGCTGGATTGTTGTAATTTAGCTTATCTTAGTTTCCTCTTCAGAGTCCTTTCAGGTTCTGGATCTGCTTCAACAAGAATATTCTTGTCCTTGCTCCTGCTCATATGAAAAAGAGGAAACAGAAAAATAATAATAGGGATCCTTTTTACCACAGTATAGAGGTTCCCCTGTGTGAGTAGAAGAAGAAAAGAATGTAATGTAAAGAAGGGAAGAAGAGAAAATTCGAACACAGATGGAAGTTGGGGTTCGAATTTTGGTGAGATGAAGTGTTAGTAGATGAATAAATAAATAGAAGGAGATGAGAGAGAAAGAGGATTTTCGAAAATAATTTTTGAAAAAGAGTTAGTAATTTTCGAAAATTAAAATAAAAAATTAAAATAATTAGTTAATTAAAAAGAATTTTTGAAAAAGAGGGAGATATTTTCGAAAATTAGAGAGAGAGAGTTCGTTAGGTAGTTTTGAAAAAGATAAGAGACAAACAAAAAGTTAGTTAGTTAGTTGAAATAAATTTGAAAATCAATTTTGAAAAGATAAGAAGATAAGAAGTTAGGAAAGATATTTTAAAATCAAATTTTTGAAAAAGATATGATTTTGAAAAAGATAAGATAAAAAGATATTTTTGAAAAGATATGATTGAAATTAGTTTTGAAAAAGATTTGAATTTTAAAATCACAATTAATGACTTGACTCACAAGAAATCACAAGATATGATTCTAGAACTTAAAGTTTGAATCTTTCTTAACAAGTAAGTAACAAACTTGAAATTTTTGAATCAAAACATTAATTGATGATGTTATTTTCGAAAATTATGTGATAAAGATAAGAAAAAGATTTTTGAAAAAGATTTTTAAAATTTTCGAAAATAACTAAGAAAAATGAAAAAGATTTGATTTTTGAAAAAGATTTTGAAAAGATAAGATTTTTAAATTGAAAATTTGATTTGACTCATAAAAACAACTAGATTTTAAAAAGTTTTGAAAAAGTCAACTCAAATTTTCGAAATTTATGAGTGAAAAAGGGAAAGATATTTTTTTTGATTTTTTTGAATTTTTAATGATGAAAGAGAAAAACATGAAAAAGACTCAATGCATGAAAATTTTGGATCAAAACAATGAATGCATGCAAGAATGCTATGAATGTCAAGAAGAACACCAAGAACACTTTGAAGATCATGATGAACATCAAGAACATATTTTTGAAAATTTTATATGCAAAGAAAACATGCAAGACACCAAACTTAGAAATCTTTCATGTTCAGACACCATGAATGCAAGAATGCATATGAAAAACAAGAAAAGACACAAAACAAGAAAACATCAAGATCAAACAAGAAGATTTACCAAGAACAACTTGAAGATCATGAAGAACACCATGAATGCATGATTTTTTTTTTGAAAAATGCAAGATGAACATGCAATTGACACCAAACTTAAAATCTGACTCAAGACTCAAACAAGAAACACAAAATATTTTTGATTTTTATGATTTTATAATTTTTTTTTGAATTTTTGTATATTATTTTCGAAAAACATATAGAAAAAAAGAAAATAAGGATTTCAAAATTTTTAATATGAATTCTAGGAATCTTGTACTCTTAGTCTAAAGCTCCAATTTGAGGGTTAGGCATGGCTTAATTGCCAGCCAAGCTTTAGTATGTAACTCAGACATGCCACAACTGACATTCCAATTAACGTGCCTCTATGCTGATGGTTGGAAGCCCCTATCCTAAAAGAATTAGGCATGACTTTACAGCCAGCCAGGCTCTAACATTTTTCATGAAACTCTAGAATTCATTCTTAAAAATTCTGAAATAATTTTCGAAAACAGATGAGAAATTTTTGAAAGATTTTTGAAAAATTTTTGAAATTTTTTTTTGAAAACAAAATAAGAAGAAAATTACCTAATCTGAGCAACATGATGAACCGTCAGTTGTCTAAACTCGAACAATCCCCGGCAACGGCGCCAAAAACTTGGTGCACGAAATTGTGATCTCAGGCAACGACGCCAAAAACTCTGTACGCACGTCTTAATAAATTATTTTTCATTCACAACTTCGATACAACTAACCAGCAAGTGCACTGGGTCGTCCAAGTAATAAACCTTACGTGAGTAAGGGTCGATCCCACAGAGATTGTTGGTATGAAGCAAGCTATGGTCACCTTGTAGATCTCAGTCAGGCGGATATAAAATAGTTATGGAGTTTTCAAAATTTATATAATAAAATAAGGATAGAAATACTTATGTAAATCATTGGTGAGACTTTCAGATAAGCGCATAGAGATGCTTTCGTTCCTATGAACCTCTGCTTTCCTGCTGTCTTCATCCAATCAATCCTACTCCTTTCCGTGGCTGGCTTTATGTAAGGACATCACCGTTGTCAATGGCTACTTTTTATCCTCTCTGGAAAATGGTCCGATGCGCTGTCACTGCATGGATAATCGTCTGGAGGCATCACCCTTGTCAATGGCTGCATCCCATCCTCTTGTGAAAATGGTTCAAATGCTCTGTCACAGCACGGCTAATCATCTGAGGTTCTCGATCATACTGGAATAGGATTCACTCTCCTTTTGCGTCTGTCACTATGCCCAGCACTCGCGAGTTTAAAGTTCGTCACAGTCATTCAATCCCAGAGTCCTACTCGGAATACCACAGACAAGGTTTAGACTTTCCGGACTCTCATGAATGCCGCCATCAATCTAGCTTATACCACGAAGATTCTGATTAAGAGATCCAAGAGATACTCATTCAATCTAAGGTGGAACGGAAGTGGTTGTCAGGCACGCGTTCGTGGGGGAATGATGATGATTGTCACGTTCATCACATTCAGGTTGAAGTGCGAATGAATATCTTAGAAGCAGAATAAGTTGAATTGAATAGAAAAATAGTAGTACTTTGCATTAATCTTTGAGGAACAGCAGAGCTCCACACCTTAATCTATGGAGTGTAGAAACTCTACCGTATGAAAATACATAAGTGATAATGGTCCAGGCATGGCCGAATGGCCAGCCCCCATGAAAGTCTAAGATAGCATAAAACTGATCAAAGATGTCTAATACAATAGTAAAAAGTTCTATTTATAATAAACTAGCTACTAGGGTTTACAGAAGTAAGTAATTGATGCATAAATCCACTTCTGGGGCCCACTTGGTGTGTGCTTGGGCTGAGCTTGAATGTTACACGTGTAGAGGTAAATCTTGGAGTTGAATGCCAGTTTGTAACATATTTCACAAATCTCAAATCAACCTCGACTGGGAGCAAGTGGGGGCTAACCACTGCATCTACCCCAGGAGTCTCAAAACCAAACCCAGAGCAAGTGGAATCACTTCTTTGCATCTACCCAGGCAGGTATGTCTCACCATATCCCAGAGCAAGTGGATCAATGCCACTGCATCTATCCAGGCAGGTGTCTAAAAGTTCAACCTGGAGCGAGTGGAGTCACCACTATTGCCGCTACTACCCTGGCGTCACAATCTCTGACCCGGAGCAAGTGGAACGAACCACAACCCTTGCGTCTGCCCGGGGAGCCTCTATACTAACCAACCTGGAGTAAGTGGGGCGCAACCACAACCCTTGCATCTACCCAGAAGGTACGTTCTCATATGCCCAGGAGGAACCAAGGAGGAGATTCTAACCTCCCACCATCTCGCTGGGGGAGATTTTACAATACCAGGAGGAACAAGAAAGGGGATCCTCACCTTCCTTCATCTCTCTGGGGTCGCACTTTCGAGAAAGAGAGCTCAAGATAAAACAATCATTCAAAACCATATTTTCATTTCCAGCCATAATCAATATTTATCATAGCCATCCAGCTCATAACATAACCCATAACCAGCCAATAATCATTATTAAATATAGCCCTTTGGCTCACGGCATCACCCTCAGTAACTCATACAATCATCATTACTCATCATTCATCATTGATTCTCACTTTACTTCCTCCACAATTTACCACATGTCCTAGCTTCTTTTCATTACTAGGCATACTATAAGGCTTTAAGACTTAAAAGTCTGAAATTCGGCTTTAAAAACTCAAAAACAACTTTTGCTGAAAACAGGGTCACGCATGCGCGTCGCCCATGCGCACGCGTGAAAGTCAGAAGAACAAAGTGACACGTGCGCGTCGCTCATGCACACGGGTGGATAGTAGAAAAGTAAGGTGACGCATACGCGTCAGCCATGCGTACGCGTGGGTGCGTTTTGTGCTACTCGCACAAAACCAGCACAATACCCGCACAACTCTCTGGATTTTCTACGAGGCATTCGCATCCCTTCAGCGACGCATACGCGTCGGCCAGGCACACGCGTGGGTGAGTAAAAATCGAGATTGACGCGTGCGCGTCGGCCACGCGTGCGCGTGAAAGCACAATTTTCCAAAATTTTTACTAAGTTAAAAAGCTGCAGAATTACACTTTCAAACCCCAAACTTCCAACATACATAACTTCTTCTACAATATCCCTTTTTCAACCATTTCTGAACCGTTGGAAAGATCATTGAATAAACTTTCATAAAAATCCAATTTTGAAGAATTCCAAACTCCGTGGACTGGGTTACGGACCGCCAAAGTTGGTCAAAAATAAGTTTCTACCCAAAATAGAAATAACCAATTTTTCCAATGTTCACAAGCCAAATTCATTTTCACTCATCCAAATGACCACAACCCAACCACATTCATATAATTACACTCAACCAAAACCAAACCTACCTCATCTATACAATTTCACCCAAAACTATCAAATTTCTCACCTCAATTCCTCAAACCTTATTATTCAATAATCAAACCAATTATTCAAGCATCCAATATCTAAAATCCATCCAATCTCTTATATCATCACACAACACACATATCAACTTATCTTCCTTACCTCTTTCTGGCCTCCGACCCAAAATTGATAGCCTCCGGCCCAAATTAAAAATTTAAATGCATATTCCACAAACCAATATTCATTATTCAATTCATTAAATTCTCAACACACCAAACATACAAATTCACACAATTCTCAACTCAATCATCAATTCTCATTACATAATAACTATACATATTAGTACCAACTATTTGCACAATCCAAACTTAATCCTAGGGGCATCTAGCCTAGGAATTCTCATCACACCACACGGTACTTAAATGAAACTTAAACCGTACCTCTTGTAGCCAAATTAATTGAGCTCCTTCGTGGAAGTCTCCATCAAACCTTAGCTCTAAGCCTCACCAATCAACTAGTTAAGAAATTTAATAAACGAATTACGTTGCAAGTACAGTTCTTAACCAACTAAGATCCACCTTTTCAATTTAAAAGGGGTTATCACAAAAATTAAAATTAAAAATACTGGGAGTATGAGTCCCAGGTCGTCTCCCAACGAGTTGCAGGAAAGAGTGCTAATTTATTAATTAGAAATTTTCCAGAAGGTTTGAGTTGGATAATGAGTAATTAAAATAATTGTAAATTAAAGCAATAAAACTAAGAATTATTATTAATATAAAAAGCCTTGACTGGGGAGTTGATTAATCGGAAGTTCTATCCTTGTTGGAATCTTCTCAAGTGTAATGTAAAGCGGTTGTTGTTTTCACTTAGTTAACCCTTACTGAGTAAAGGAAAGTCAAGTGATTGGACTGATTCTTATCCGCAGATCCTAGTCATTTCCCTTGGGAAGGTCTAGCGTTAGTAGATATAGAATTAGCCAACAATATTCAAATTAACTAAACACTCGAGCATTCCAACTCAAGTGTCTCCTCTTAATCAACCCCATGTCAAGTAGAAAATCTACTCCATTGACATGGAATTAATATTCATAAAAATATAAAAAGACATAATAAATTAAATAAAATAGAGAATTAAAATTAATTAAAATTAAAAGTAACTCTATATATTATTAAATTCAAAATGCAACATACTTAATTGAATAGGGTCAGTGAGCAATGAATAAAAGTAAAGGAATAAGGAAATAAACTAAAATAATGTCTTCACAGAGGTAATGATTCTTCAGCATCCAAAAATCCAAAGCAAAAGCATAAACTACTAATGTAAAGTTATCTAGATTCAGATCTAAAACTAAGAGTAATCCTAATCTCAATGTATCTGAATGTGTGTGGATGCGTGTTGAGTTTCTGCATGTTCCCTAGCTTTAGTCTGTGTTTCTGGGCCAAAACTGGGTCAAAATGTGGCCCAAAATCGCCCCCAGCGTATTCTGTTATTTTTGCAGATCGCGCAGGTCACGCGTACGCGTCATTCATGCAGACTTCAATCTACGCGTTTGTGTCAGGCACGCGTTCGCGTTGCTGCGATTTCTTCTTTTCGCGCGCTCACGTGAGCCATGCGCTCGCGTCATTGTTCGCTGGTCATCTCCTTAGTTTCTTGTGTTCCTTCCATTTTTGCAAGCTTCCTCTCCATTCTCTAAGCCATTCCTACCCTATGAAGCCTGAAACACTTAACACACGGATCACGGCATCGAATGGGATAAAGGAGAGTTAAAATACATAATTAAAAGATCTCTAGGAAGCAAGTTTTCAACCATGGAATAATTTTGGGAAGGAATTGTAATATCATGCTAATCTTATGAATAAGTGGGTAAAGACTTGATAAAACCACTCAATTAAACACAATATAAATCATAAAATAATGATTTATCAACCTCCCCACACTTAAACATTAGCATGTCCTCATGCTTAGCTTAAGGAGATAAAATAAATGAGTAGAGAAATGTAAAACTCATGCAATGCAATGCAACCTATATATATGAATGCAACTATATGATTCTTGTCTACTTAGTTAAAATAAATAAGCTCTTCAAGACAAATATAAATTAGATTTCACTAATTCGATTTATATAGTAAAAACAGGTAACATTGTAAGAAGACAGCTCATGAAAGCAGGGAACATATAATTAAGCACTGAACCCTCATTGATGGTGTATGTGCACTTTAGTCTCTCAAGTGTATAGGGTAATCACTCTACTCTTCTCTAATCATGCTTCCTAAACTTTGTTTTTTACCTAACCAATCAACAATATTTAATGTATCAATGCAACATCATGAGGTCTTTTTCAAGGTTGTAATGGGGCTAAGGTAAGGGTAAGGGTATACATATGGCTAAGTGAGCTATAAATTGAATCTTTGACTAACCTAAGCTTTCACCTAACATACATATACTCTATGTAATTCCAGAATCATGCCTAGCTACCCATAATTTTCACTTTTGCATTATATACTCATGTATTAACTTTTTCTTAAATTTTTATCACATATGCATTGATCTTTGAACTTAACTTAACTTAGAATTGGGGTAATTTTTTCCCCTTATTTATTTACTTAATTACTACTATACTATTATTATTATTTTTTTTATTAATATTAATATTAAGAAAATAAACATAGCTTATCAATGCATATGAATTTTTAATTTTTTTTTGTAGTTTCACATGAGCAGGTACCCAAATTCCCATTATTTTATCATGACACATTCCCTTATTAACCCATGTTCCCACAATTTTCCCATGCTTAATTTACACACAATTTCTATCTTAAGCTAACCAAAGATTCAATTGGGATATTTAATTGTTTTTCTGCTTAAAGCTCGTAATGTGGTAAAATATAGAACAAATGGGATTAAAAAGGCTCAAAGTGGCTAACAAAGATAATTAAAAGGGTAGCTTATTTGGGATAAGTGAGCTTAAACGAATAATGGCCTCTATCATATGCATGCATATAAATACATTAAACATTTGACATATAGGATGAAACAAAATAAAGATTACAATCATAGAGAAGTAAACACACAAGAATAAAATATTTATGGTTAAATAGTGTAACCATGTAATTAGGCTCAAAATCTCACTGGTTGTGTGTTCTTAGCTTTTTAAACTATGTTCCAAATACAACTTCAAACAAATTTAACACAAAAGATTTATTTTAAATTAGTGAAAATTTTCAAAAATAGGGTCTCAAAAAGAAACTTATTATTTTTTTTTTCAATCAAGTAGAACGTGCATGCAACTAATTATTACTATGAAATTATCTTATCCTAAACAAAAGAAAAATTAACTAAATATCCTATATTATTGGTGTTTAAAGGAGAAGAAATTACCTCCGGAAGTCAGGTACTGACCGACCTCCCCACACTTAAGGCTTTGCACCGTCCTCGGTGCCATCTGTCAGGAACAACGGGGGGCTGGTAGCAGCATCTCCACCGTCGGGACCGTCGTGGCTCCCTGTGCTGGTAAATGAAGTGGAGTCCGGGGTGTCTGGGTCTTCTCTAGGTGGTTGGTTACCAACAAGAAGCTCCTTGAGGCATGTAAATCTGCGCTTGTTACGGTGCTCTCTTTGCTTTCCTTTCCGGTCAAGCCGGTCTAGCCTCTCAAGTATCTGGTTGAGCAGTTGATTTGTTGAAGGTTCTTGTGGTGTTGAAGGAGGAGTGTCTTCTGCTGGTTCTATGCTCCTGTTGATAGTGGCTGCTGGAGGTCTGATATACTTCTCATTAGGGACGTATTGATCATCTTGTGGAATCATGGCCTTGGTATCCCCAGCTCTATAGGAGACTCCGGCTGCTGAGACGAGATCTGAAACCAAGGTGGGAAAAGGTAAGTTGCCTGCAATCTGTACGTGTGCCATAGCATGCTGAATGTGTCTTGGTAAATTGAGGTGCTGGTCTGTAAGGATACACCAGAGTAAAACAGCCATGTCTGCAGTGAAGGAGGACTCGTGAGTGCTCGGAAAGACGTAATGGGACATGATTTGTGCCCATACTCGAGCCTCCAAGGTAAGTGCTGAAGCCAATATGCCCTTAGGTCGGGAACGATGGTATCTGTAGATCCATCTGCTGCCAGGTTGTGCGATAACTCTGAGAACGGCGTCCCAGTTAAATTGGTATGTCTGACACTTGAGTGAGGCTTCTTGGAATGCGTCCAATCCTTTTGGAACAGGGGGAAGATCTAAAGCTTGTTGAATGGATTCTTCTGTTATAGGGACTTGCTTTTGACGGACATAGACAGACTGCATGGTTGGCATGTGAAAATTTGAGTAGAATTCAACTACCCATGATAGATTAACCTGCCGTGGCTGTCTCCGTAGGAATTCCCATTGTCTTCACTCAATGCGGGGCTCAATAATGTCAGCAATGCAGGTTGGGAGGATGAGAAGGTGCTCATTGTTATAGTTTCTTTCAGCCAGGATGGGGAACATCTGCTCACAGTAGTGGTTAGTGAACCGCGCAGTATCCTTTGCTGGGAAGGCTTTCTCTTTTTCATCGACCTTGATGATCCTCTTGATTTGTTTTGTTGAAGGTTTCACCGCTATTGAAGATGGTTCTGCCATTAATGTTCTTTTTGTTCCTCTCCTTGCTGGTGGTTTGGGAGTAGCTTTCTCTTTACCTTTCTTGGTGGCCATCCTGAAAAAGAGAAGAGAAAGTAAATTGTAAAGCTAAGGGTTCGAGCAAGGGAGCAAATATCAAGGGTGATAATCAATGCACGGTAAAGAAGGATGTCGTTAACACATGGTCTAGACTACATGTGAAAAGTTCACCAAAGGTGATATAGCAAGTGCATGTGATGTCAATTAAATGCAAGATGTTTATTGACATGCTGGCAAAGGCATGATTAGCATAGATCGAGCATTTAATGTCCAAGTTAGATTACCAAGCCTTTCAAACTAATAATCTGTTTATATTGACAATTATATTTAATTAATAAAATATAAAAGGGATTTTGTGAAAAATAGGTATTAAAGTAGTAGAATAGAATAATTTAAAATAATACATAGTGCCATACAGGCTTTTTCACAAACACTTGGCATGCATGGTAAATATGTTATTGGAAGTAGGAATTTGAACATGCAAGCAATCCCTTATGAAAAGTAATATATAATTGTCAAACAATTCCACAATAACTCACAAGCAAAAATTATAAAAGAAAAGAATCACCTAGTTAAATTGCTAACACCAATTAAAGGAATAAAAAAGAAAAGAAAGAGAAAGAAAATATAGATAATGAAAGTAAAAAGAAAAAAAAAACATAAATAAAAATAATAAAGGAAAAGTAAAAAGTAAAGAAAGAAAGAAAAGAACCTTGATAATGGATGTGAAAAATAAGGAAGAAGAAGGTAAAAAGTGACAAAGAATAAGGAAGGAAGAATGAAGAAGAAAGAAATAAGAAGGGGATAAAAAAAATTAGGATTTGGGGAAGAAAAGATAAGATATTTTGGCTGATGTGGAAATTCTGTGCGCCGCACACACGCGTCTGCGTGGTGGGTGATATTTGTCAAGTGACGCGGACGCGTGGATCACGTGGTCGCGTGACTTGATTTGTGCGAATGGCGCAAGGACAGCCATGCGTTCGCGCAACTCTCTGTCTTCGAACCCATTTTGCCAAATTTTAGAGTAACGCGATCGCGTGGTTGACACGATTGCGTGAATGGCCATGTTTTTAGGACAACGTGGCCGCGTGGGGCACGTAGTTGCGTGATGGAGCTGGTGCTTCCAGCATCATTCCAACCCAGCTCCATCATAACTTGCTGCCATACACCTCTTTTACGTCGATTTTTAGGGGCACGCGTTCGCGTGGGTGACGTGGACGCGTCATTGACGCGGTCGCGTGGGCATGATTGTGCCTAAGGCACGCCTCCAGCCACGCTTTCGCGTGACTTTCTGTTCAATTTTCTTTTCTTCAAAACGCACATGTGACGCGGACGCGTCAGCGACGCTTACGCGTCGCGTGCAGTTTTTTTTTTTTTAAGAAATGCAGAATGCTAATGCAAACGTGAATGCAGACTATATGTAGTAATTATAAGAAGAGTCATTAACACCATGAAAAGAGAAATAAAGTGAAATAAATCTAAGACTGAAACTGAATAATCATACCGTGGTGGGTTGTCTCCCACCTAGCACTTTGCTTTTACGTCCTTAAGTTGGACGCTCGTTAGGCTCATTCTGCTTCTGTTGGTGGTTCTTCCAAGAGGAAAACCTCTAGTTCTTTGTTATTTTTCATCTTCTCACCATGATAAAGCTTCAGGCGATGTCCATTGACCTTTAAGAATTTGGAGCTAGAAGGATGACGCAGGTGGAAAACTCCATATGGCTCTGCTTTTTCTACTCTGCATAGACCTTCCCATCTTGACCTTAGTTTACCTGGCATAAGCCTCAGTCTGGAGTTATAAAGAAGAACTAACTCCCCTGGTATGAATTCTCTCCGTTTTATGTGCTTGTCATGGACAACCTTCATCTTTTCTTTGTATCTCCTGGAGTTGTCATATGCTTTTAGGCAAAGATTCTCCAATTCTGCTAGTTGTAGCTTTCTTTCAGCACCAGCTTTCTCAAGATTCATGTTGCACTCCCTAACAGCCCAGAAAGCCTTGTGTTCCACCTCCACTGGAAGGTGGGAAGCCTTTCCGTATACTAAGCGGAAGGGGCTCATCTCAATGGGTGTCTTATATGCTGTTCTATATGCCCAGAGTGCATCTTGTAGCCTGGCACTCCAGTCCTTCCTGTGAGGTTTTACTATCTTCTCCAGAATACGTTTTATCTCTCTGTTAGAGACTTCTGCTTGTCTATTGGTTTGGGGATGGTAAGCTGTTGCTACTTTGTGAATTATCCCATGCCTCTTCAGTAATCCTGTTAGTCTCTTGTTACAAAAGTGAGTGCCTTGATCACTCACGATTGCTCGTGGTGATCCAAAATGACAAATAATATGGTTTTTAACAAAGAAAACAACAGTGTTAGCATCATCAGTACGGGTAGGAATTGCTTTCACCCATTTAGAAACATAATCTACAGCTAACAGTATATAAAAGTAACAATTTGGAAATGGACCCATGAAGTCAATGCCCCAAACATCAAAAATTTCACAGAAAAGCATAATCTGTTGAGGCATCTCATCCCTCTTGGATATATTACCAAATCTTTGGCATGGAAAACAGGATTTACAAAATTCAGCAGTATCTTTAAAAAGAGTAGGCCACTAGAGTCCACAGTCTAGAATTTTTCTAGCTGTTCTTTGAGGGCTAAAATGTCCTCTACTCTCAGATGAGTGGCAGGCCTCCAAAATAGACTGGAATTCTGATTGAGGCATACACCGTCTAATTACCTGGTCAGCACCACACCTCCACAAATATGGATCATCCCATATAAAATATTTAGACTCGCTTTTCAGCTTGTTTCTTTGATGCTTAGTGAAGTTTAGAGGAAAAGTGTGGCTAACTAGATAATTAGCTACAGATGCATACCAAGGAACTATCTTAGATACTGCATCTAAGCTATCAAATGGGAAATTATCATTTATAGGAGTGGAATTATCCTTAATGTGCTCAAGGCAATTCAAGTGGTCTGCTACTAGATTCTGGTTACCACTCCTATACTTGATTTCTAAATTAAATTATTGCAGCAGCAGTATCCAACGTATTAGTCTTGGTTTGGACTCCTTTTTAGCTAATAGATATTTTAGTGCTGCGTGGTCTGAGTACACTACTACCTTAGTACCAAGTAAATAGGCTCGGAATTTATCCAGAGCAAAAAAAATAGCAAGAAGCTCTTTTTCAGTAGTAGTATAGTTAGATTGAGCAGCATCTAAAGTTTTAGATGCATAAGCGATTACAAAAGGATCCTTACCTTCGCGCTGAGCCAGCGCCACTTCTACTACATGGTTGGAAGCATCCCACATAATTTTAAATGGATGACTCCAGTATGGTCCTCTTACAATTGGAGCTTGAGTCAGAGCGATCTTCAGCTTATCAAATGCCTACATACAATCCTCATTGAACTCAAACTCAATATCTTTCTGCAACAATCTGGATAAAGGCAGTGCTACCTTACTGAAGTCCTTAATGAATCTCCTGTAAAAACTTGCGTGGCCAAGGAACGAAGGACTTCCTTCACGGAGGAGGGGTAAGGCAAACTAGAAATAACATCCACCTTTGCTGGATCTACAGAAATACCAGTATTAGACACAACATGTCCTAGTACAATTCCTTGTTTCACCATAAAGTGACATTTTTTAAAATTTAACACAAGGTTCGTACTAACACACCTGTCTAATACTCTAGATAAACTATCCAAGTAAAGGCTAAATGAATCACCATATATGCTAAAATCATCCATAAAAACTTCCATACAGTTCTCAATAAGATCTGAAAAGATACTCATTCTTTATTGTTGTGACTCCAGACTTCTTAGGCACCATTTGTACTGGGCTGATCCATTCACTGTCTGATATGGGGTAAATGATATCTGCTTCAAGTAGCCTGGTCACTTTCTTCTTGACAACTTCTAAGATAGTGGGATTCAATCTTCTTTGAGGCTGGCGGATAGGCTTTGCTCCCTCTTCTAAGAATATTTTATGCTCACAAACTTGGGGACTGATGCCTTCTATATCCGCCAAGCTCCATCCAATAGCTTTCTTATGTTTTTTCAGCACACTGAGCAGTTGCTCCTCTTGTTAAGAGGTGAGTTCCTTTGCAATGATGACTAGAAACTTCTGCTTGTCCTCAAGGTAAGCATACTTGAGGTGTGGAGGGAGGGGCTTTAATTCTAATTTCTGCTCATAGCTAGGCTCTGGATCATCCAGAACTGGTGATAATGGTAAAGGGTCTTCATTGTTTTCAGAAAGTGTCCCCACACTTGGACCTTGCTCCATGTGCTTCTCTTCCATTTCTTCTTGGTGAACTTCAGCTACAGTTTCATCAATAATGTCGCATTGGAAGATAGAATGATCTTCTAGAGGGTGCTTCATAGCTTTATTTAAACTGAAACTCACAGTTCTGCCATCTATCTCAAAGGAATAAGTTCCTGAGAAGGCGTCAAGCTTGAACTTTGAAGTCTTTAGGAATGGTCTTCCAAGCATGATTGATGATGGTCTTCCTGAGTCATTAGGGGGCATTTCCAGGATATAGAAGTCAATAGTAAATATGAGCCGCTTAATGCTCACTAATACATCTTCAGCAATTCCAACTACTGTAATAATGCTTTTATCTGCTAACACAAAATGAGCTGCCGACCTTTTTAAGGGAGGGAGGCTCAAAGTATCATATATAGACAAAGGCATTATACTAACACACGCTCCTAAGTCACACATGCAGTCAGAAAATATTACACCTCCAATGGTATAGTTAACCATACATGGACCTAAATCACTACATTTTTCAGGTATACCCCCCATTAAAGCAGATATAGAACTACCTAAAGGAATAGTTTCTAATTCATTAATTTTATCTTTATGTATGCATAAATCTTTTAGAAACTTTGCATATTTAGGTACCTGCTGGATAACATAAAAAAGGGAACAGTTACCTCAATCTTTTTGAATATCTCTACCATTTTGGGATCAAGTTCCATCTACTTTCTGAGCTTCTTTGCAAAGTTTGGAAATGGGACAGGGGTGGTATTACTTGCAGCTTCTGCATCCTTTGATGTTTCATTCTGTGGTTGAGCTGCTTCTGCTTCAACTATGTTTTGTACGTCCTCTTCTTCTTCAGCATCTTCCACTTCCACCACATCCTCAGCTGGGACGTGTTCTGGTGAGCTTGGCTCCTCATGGTTCCTCTCCTGCAATGTGGTTCCGGACCTCAAAGTGATGGCACTGATGCCACCCTTTGGATTAGGTAGGGGTTGAGAAGGAATCCCACTGGAGCTTGAAGGTTGGTTAGTGGAATTATGTGATGAATCTAATCGGGAGACGAGAGCTTGTAAAGTGGCAGTCATACCATTTAAAGTAGAGTTCAGCTGTGCTTGCATGTCTTGTTGCCCTTGTGCAAGAGAACGGAGCATCTCGTCATTTGATGAGGAATTGGAGTAAGTGATCTGAGGAACCTGCTGTTGGTTGTGCTGGGGTCCTTGGGGCTGTCTTAGGTGAGGTGCTCTGTAAGGTTAATTCTGATTCTGCTGTCTGTTGTTATTATTGTTATTCCACCTCTGGTTTCTATTGTTATCTCTAACTCCTCTGTTATAGTTGTCCCTCCAACCTTGGTTGGAGTTGTCTTGCCATCCTTGGTTATAGTTTCCACCTTGGTTGTAGTTGCCACCCTGTTGATTGTATCCTTGATTTGGGCGGTCATAGAAGTTATGAGTGGCTGCCACAGTGTTGTCTTCCTGTTGGAGCTGCGGACATTCATTAGTATAATGACTATAATCAGCACAGATCCCACACACTCTTTGTGGAACCAATTGTTGGCTTTGCTGTGGTGGGGAAGGCTGAGCTTTATGTGTTTGTTGTTAGTTTAACTGCATCTGTTTCAGGAGGTTGGTCATTTCATATATACTCTGGGTAAGAGCAGTAGTTTCAACGCTAGAGGATATCTCTGCAACAGCTTTTGAGTGGTTACGCCTCTGCCTGTGATCAGTTGCCATGCTTCATCTGCGGTCCTGTACTTTTTCAGGGAACCATTACTAGCACTATCCAGTGTAGTCTTATCCTGGGGGTTCATGCCTTGAGTGAAGTAGCTGATTAATACTAATCTATTGATCATGTGATGGGGGCACGCATCCAGGAGATTGTTGAAGCACTCCCAATATTCGTAAAGAGTCTCAGATTCACCCTGAACAATCATTGAAATCTCTTTCCTCAATTTATCAGTAACTTCAGCTGGAAAGTATTTTTCCAAAAATTCTCTTCTAAGCGTATCCCAGTTAGTAACAGTTGCTTCAGGTTGGGTGTAGTACCATTCCCTCGCTTTTCCCTCAAGAGAAAACGGGAAAGCGGTTAATAGAATAGAGGTTTCATCTGCACCATGATGCCTAACAGTAGAACAGGCTGTCTAGAAATCCCTAAGGTGCTTAATAGGCTCTTGAGCAGGTAAGCCATGAAACTTGGGCATCAAGTTGATTAGTGTAGTCTTCAGTTCAAAATCTGCAGCCAAATTTGGATGACGCACTTGATACGGTTGCAGTGTAAAATCTAGGGCTCCAGCTTCCTGGAGAGTAATCCTCCTAGGTGCTGCCATGTTACCTGCACGTGAATCAACTGAATCAGTAGTAAATGAACTTGTCTCGTTCTCAGATGGCGGTTCAGATTCGCCCTCAGATGAGACTGGTGAATCGATAACAATTACTTCACCACCCTCAGAGGCTAACCGACGTCGAGCTCGCCTAATACGTGAAAGAGTTCTTTCAATTTCAGGATCAAAAGCGGCTAAGCTCGGATCAGGCAATGAACGCGTCATTCAATGAGAAGACATATAGCTCATGGTAACAAAATAAAAATAAAATATGCAAATAAAATAAAATATGTACACTAATTAATAATCTAGCACACTATTGTAACTTCCCGGCAACGGCGCCAAAAATTGATGGTGGCGGAAATCGACCAGTTAAAAAATTTAATAAACGAATTGCGTTGCAAGTACAGTTCTTAACCAACTAAGATCCACCTTCTCAATTTAAAAGGGGTTGTCACAAAAATTAAAATTAAAAATACTGGGAGTATGAGTGCCAGGTCGTCTCCCAATGAGTTGCAGGAAAGAGTGCTATTTTATTAATTAGAAATTTTCCAGAAGGTTTGAGTTGGATAATGAGTAATTAAAATAATTGTAAATTAAAGCAATAAAACTAAGAATTATTATTAATATAAAAAGCCTTGACTGGGGAGTTGATTAATCGGAAGTTCTATCCTTGTTGGAATCTTCTCAAGTGTAATGTAAAGCGGTTGTTGTTTTCACTTAGTTAACCCTTACTGAGTAAAGGAAAGTCAAGTGATTGGACTGATTCTTATCCGCAGATCCTAGTCCTTTTCCTTGGGAAGGTCTAGCGTTAGTAGATATAGAATTAGCCAACAATATTCAAAATAACTAAACACTCGAGCATTCCAACTCAAGTGTCTCCTCTTAATCAACCCCATGTCAAGTAGAAAATCTACTCCATTGACATGGAATTAATATTCATAAAAATATAAAAAGACAAAATAAATTAAATAAAATAGAGAATTAAAATTAATTAAAATTAAAAGTAACTCTCTATATTAATAAATTCAAAATGCAACATACTTAATTGAATAGGGTCAGTGAGCAATGAATAAAAGTAAAGGAATAAGGAAACAAACTAAAATAATGTCTTCACGGAGGTAATGATTCTTCAGCATCCAAAAATCCAAAGCAAAAGCATAAACTACTAATGTAAAGCTAATCTAGATTCAGATCTAAAACTAAGAGTAATCCTAATCTCAATGTACCTGAATGTGTGTGGATGCGTGTTGAGTTTCTGCATGTTCCCTAGCTTTAGTCTGTGTTTCTGGGCCGAAAACTGGGTCAAAATGTGGCCCGAAATTGCCCCCAACGTATTCTGTTATTTTTGCAGATCGCGCAGGTCAAGCATACGTGTCATCCACGCATTTGCGTCATTTAGCGATTTTCCTTGTCACGCGTTCGCGTCGTCCACGCGTTCGCGTTATTCGTGTAGACTTCAATCCACGCGTTTGCGTCAGGCACGCGTTTGCGTTGCTGCGATTTCTTCTTTTTGCGCGCTCGCGAGAGCCATGCGCTCGCGTCATTGTTCGCTGGTCATCTCTTTTGGTTTCTTATGTTCCTTCCATTTTTGCAAGCTTCCTCTCCATTCTCTAAGCCATTCCTGCCCTATGAAGCCTGAAACACTTAACACACGGATCACGGCATCGAATGGGAAAAAGGAGAGTTAAAATACATAATTAAAAGATCTCTAGGAAGCAAGTTTTCAACCACGGAATAATTTTGGGAAGGAATTGTAATATCATGCTAATCTTATGAATAAGTGGGTAAAGACTTGATAAAACCACTCAATTAAACACAATATAAATCATAAAATAATGGTTTACTGATGTCAGGGCATTTTTGCCAGTTTCACTGACCTTTTCTTTACTGTTTTAGGGTAGTTTCATGCATTTCCTTAGGAAATAAGCTAGTTTTGGGTAGATATTCACTTACATCTTGATTCAAGCATACATTGAGCACTTTACATGATTTCATGAGGATTTTGCATGAATTTAAGGACAAATTGGATGTTGCATTTCCCATGACTTGGACTAGAACTTTGATGCACTTTATTGCTTGATTTCAGGACAAAGGAAGCAAAGAAGAACCACATTAGTAGCTACGTTAGTTACACTAACGTTAACACTAACGTGGAATGGGAGTAACTTGCAAAGTTAATGAGAAAAGTAATTACCAATAACGCTCTCGAAGCCATCATTGTCCACGTTAAGAGTCACGTTAACTAAGTTAATGTGAACTCTAATGTGGAAGAAAGGAAATAGAGCCAACGTTAGTGACACTTAACATTATCACTAACGTTGGACCAAGCTCATAAGTGGCCACGTTAGTTGCCACGTTAACTTAGTTAACGTGGCCTCTAACGTTAAGAAGTAAAGGGGAAGCCAACGTTAGTGACATTCAACTTTGTCACTAACGTTGGCCAAGTCACAATAAGCCACGTTAACTTCCACGTTAACCTAGTTAACGTGGAAGCTAACGTGAGGAGACAAAGTGGTCGACAACGTTAGTGACACCAAACATTGTCACTAACGTTGGAAGGAACCCACACAAGCCCCAATAAGCCACGTTAACTCCCACGTTAACTTAGTTAACGTGGAAGTTAACGTGAAGAAGGGAGGTGATCGCCAACGTTAGTGACACCCAACATTGTCACTAACGTTGGAGTTAGCCCACATAAGCCACTATGAGCCACATTAACTCCCACGTTAACTTAGTTAACGTGGAAGCTAACGTGGATAAGGGAATGATAAGCCAACGTTAGTGACACTCAACTTTGTCACTAACGTTGGAGATGGCTAGCATGGCCACGTTAGAAGCCACGTTAACCTAGTTAACGTGGACTCTAACGTGAGAAATAGGGGTACATTGTAACGTTAGTGACAATGGTAAGTGTCACTAACGTTCTCGAAGGTTGGCAAGCCTACGTTAAAAGAGCCACGTTAACTAAGTTAACGTGGACTCTAACATAGGGAAGGAGGGACTTCTCAACGTTATTGGGAAAGGCAAGTCCCAATAACGTGTGCGAAGGACAAAGAGGCAACGTTAGTGGTAACGTTTGTGCCACTAACGTTGAAGATAACGTGGCTCTTACTTGGGTGAGGAACGTTAGTGAAAAAGGTGATTGTCACTAACGTTCTCGAACCCATATTTTCACTGAACGTTAACACCACTAACGTCCTGAGATAAAGTCTCTGCCCACTTCACACTTTCTCTCTGCAAGTAAAGCCAAGCCCAATGAAGAAGAGAACTGCTTCAAACTCAAGATCCAAAGGCCCATACCCAAGACTTGAAGAGCCAACTAGAAGAACAGAAGAGTAGTATATATAGGAGTAGCTTTGAATTAAATTGGGGAGTTGGAAATTATAGGGAGCCTCTTGGCATAGAACTACTCTCTGTATTTTACTTTCTCTGCACTTCTAGTTTCATCATGTATTCTCCATCTTTGTTTTCATTTTCCAGAGCTATGAACAACTAAATCCCTTTCATTGGGTTAGGGAACTCTGTTGTAATTTGATGGATCAATACTAGTTTTCATTATTCTTCTTCTATCTTTTCTCTTGATTTTCCTTGAAAGCTTTCGATCTTCATCCAATTGGGTAGTTATCTTGGAAAAGAAGCTATTCAAACTTGGATCTCTTCTGAACCTTGAAAGAGGAATGAAGAGATCATGCTAGAAATGCTTTCTCATGCTGGACCAAATTGGGTTTGGATGGATATGTGACTATAATCCTCTCAACACTTGATTTGGGAAATGCATGTGGTATAATCAGTGACCATACTTCATCTCTTCTCATGAGCAATTGACCAAGAAATTGGCTATTGATCAAGATTTGAGAGATTGAATTACAAGAAATTGTAATTCAATCACTTAAGATTGCCAAGGAGATCAATGAGTGCATTGATTGAGGAAGAGATGAAAATGAAATTGATCCGGAGAATGCAACATCTCCTGAGCCCAATGAACCCCCCATTTCTGATCTTACCCATTCTCTTTAATTTTTTTCATTTACTTTTATGAGCAATTCCCCCATTCCCATTTAAGATTCTGTAATTTACTTTCCGTCATCTACATTCAACTCTTATTTCTAGCATTTACTTTTCTGTTATTTAATTTCCCGCCATTTAATTTTCTGCAATTCTCAACTCAAATTCTGATTCGCTCAACTAGGACATTCCTCTAATTAAAGTTGCTTGATCAATCAATCCATGTGGGATTCGACCTCACTCTATTGTGAGTTTTTACTTGACGACGAATTTGGTACACTTGCCGAAGGGAAATTTGTTATGAGACAAGTTTTCCGTGCATCAAGTTTATGGTGCCGTTGCCGGGGATTAATTGTGCATCAACAATGATTAAATTGGAGGATAACTAGATTGAGCATTTTATTTTTGTTTGATTTAATTTTCTGTTTGAGTCATTTACTTTCTGTTTTAGTTAATTTTTTTCCCTTCCCCCTACTTTACTTTTTCTTTGTTATTTACCATTCATTTCACTAACCCACTAACTGTTTGATATATTGCATCACTCACACTAACAGTCATTCTGACAGATATACTTTCTGCACCTATTCTCTTTGCTTGTACTTGTTGGTTGTATGACAGGTAGAAGAAGCGGGGCTTCAACTTCCTTTAATTCTGAACCTGAGAGAACCTTCCTTAGACTAAGGAGGGAGGCAAGAGAAAAACGTGTAGTTGGTGCTGAAGAAGAGGAGGAACACTTTGAGGAATACTTTGAACCAAACATGGAAGAAAACATGGAAAACCATCGTGAAGAAGAAGCTCACAACCATGGCGAAAGAGGACGAGCAAATCATGCTGGGGAGGATAGAAGAGTTTTAGGCTCTTACATCAATCCAAACCCAGGAAACTATGGAAGTAGCATTCAAAAGCTAACCATCCACACCAACAATTTTGAACTAAAACCACAGCTCATCACCCTTGTGCAGAACAACTGTTTGTTCGGAGGAAGTGTCCAAGAAGACCCCAATCAACATCTAACCACCTTCCTGAGAATATGTGATACAGTGAAGTCTAATGGTGTTCATCCTGACGCCTATAGACTGCTCTTATTTCCATTCTCACTCAAGGATAAGGCAGCCAAGTGGCTGGAGTCTTTTCCAAAGGAGAGCTTGACAACTTGGGAAGATGTGGTGAACAAATTCTTAGCAAGATTTTACCCCCTCAACGAATCAATAGGCTGAGAGCTGAGGTCCAAACTTTCAGGCAACAAGATGGTGAGACTCTATATGAAGCATGGGAGAGGTTTAAAGACCTAACAAGGAGGTGCCCACTAGATATGTTCAATGAATGGGTGCAGCTGCACATTTTCTATGAAGGGCTCTCTTATGAGTCAAAGAAGGCCGTAGACCATTCATCCGGAGGATCTTTGAACAAGAAGAAGACCATTGAGGAGGCCATAGATGTCATTGAAACTGTAGTAGAGAATGACTACTTCTATGCTTCCGAAAGAGGAACACGAGAGGAGTGATGGAACTAAACAATGTAGATGCTCTGCTGGCCCAAAACAAGCTCATTACCTAGCAGCTGGCTGACCTCACCAAGAAGATGGAGAGGAACCAAGTAGCAGCAATCGCCACTTCATCAACAACCCAAGAAGGAGTGAATGAAGAAGCAGAGGGTAGTCAGGAGCAAGCCAACTACATTGGGAATTCACCTAGGCAAAACCATGATCCATACTCCAAGACCTACAACCCTGGATGGAGGAATCACCCAAACTTTGGGTGGGGAAATCAACAAGACCAAAGCCTTGATCAAAGACGCCCAAATCCCAACAATGCAAGCCACCAACATTTCACATCTAGACCATATCAACACCCCAATAACAACACCTCTCCACATCCACATCAAAACCAAAATAACTTACCTCATTCTTCCATCTCTAATCACGATCTACAATCATTTGATAACAGACTCTCAAGGATTGAGAATCTACTTGAAGACATAGGTAAAGAGATTCAAGACAACAAGGTGTTCAAGGAGGAAGTGCGAGCCAGTTTCAAGAACCAGGGAGACACAATCAAGAGGTTGGAATCTCAAGTGGGGTATCTCTCTGAGAAAATTCCCAAACCCACAGATGGATTCCCAAGTGACACAGAGAAGAATCCGAGAGGTGAAACAAAGAAAGTAAGATGGGAAGATTGCAAGATGGTCACTATAAGTGATAAGGAGACTGAGGACAAGCCAAACAAGTCGGCAGAACAACCTGGAGACACCTCAACAGAGAAGGAGGAAAAAGATCACCAAGAACCAGAAATCTCACAACAGGAGCTGCTGAGACTTTATGCACCTTTTCCCCAACTACTCAAGGGTGCCGTTGAGAAGAGAATATACTCAAGATTTCTTGACTTGTTTGCATCTCTGCATGTCAACATACCATTCATCAAGACTATTCAACAAATGCCCGCATACATCAAGTATATGAAGGAGCTGCTTCCCAGGAAAAGCTCACTCAAGGGAGGCCAAACTATAGTGATGAACAAGGAGTGCAGTGCCCTTATTCAACCACAGTTGCCTACGAAAAGAAAAGATCCAGGGAGTTTTCATGTCCCCTGTGCCATAGGGGAAATAATGTTTGATAGAGCACTCTGCGATTTGGGAGCAAACATCAACTTAATGCCCTTATCCTTGGTGAAGAGGTTGCAGATCAATGAGATATTGCCCACAGATGTAGTCATCAGGCTGGCTGACAAAACTCAAAAACAAGCAATAGGGGTGGTGAAAAATGTGTTGTTAAAGGTTGGGAAATACTTTCTTCCCACAGACTTTGTCATCTTGGACATGGAAGAGAGTCACACTCACCCAATCTTATTGGGAAGACCATTCCTAGCTACAGCCAGAGCACTCATAGATGTGGAGCGAGGGGAGCTAATATTGAGGATCCATGATGAACGACTCAGCTTTAATGTCTTCAAACTCTCACAAGAAGCAGACCAAGAAAACAAAGAACCAAGCAAAGATCATAATGAGATGCTGACAGAGGAAGCAAGCACTGAAGCACAACCAGCCCATCTGGGAAAGCCCTTGGTTGATGAACAAGGAAATAAGCAGTTGTCACAACTCAAGGAAAAGCTGGAGGAACCTAAACCACCAGAGACATGTGAAGACAACAACAAAATTTCCTTAGAAGAAGAAGTCACCAAGAGCAAGGCAACATCAAAAGGGACAAAGAAGAAGGTACCAAGGGGGTGGAGGAACAAAAAGATCCCTACGGAAGACTTCTCTCCAGGAGATAAAGTGATCTCAGCTTACTTCCCAGATATCCCCCCTAATCTCCCCACTGTACCATCTCAGCTACCTAAGGTCTTCACTATCAACAGAGTTCTCTCCTTGGAACATGTAGAGATCATTGATACAACCAATGGATATAAGTCCAAGGCAAGAGGGGAGGACTTGAAGCATTATCAACCTCTCTGATGAAGGAGAAACGTCAAGCTAGTGACGCTAAAGAAGCGCTTCATGGGAGGCAACCCATGTTTTATGAGCTTTTACTAGTGAATAAGTCAATATTCATGAATTCCAACCCAAACTTGACAAACACTTGGTGAAATCCTGATATTGCAGTATATAGTGAAGAACAAGTTTGGTGTTCAAAGCGTGCCAAGAAAGCATGAATGCAACTGAGAACATGCTAGTCTTGGAGCTTTGAACAGAACTTTTCATCACAGTACTCCAAACTAAGTTTGGTGTCACCCCATGGTGCCACCAATTTGCATATAAGGATACACAGTTAGTTAGTTAGTTGGAGTTCATGAATAAACAAAATCTTTTCTTCTTGTCATTAGTTTAGCCGTAAAGTTTAAATACTTTTTAGGACATTAATTTTTCTTATTTTATAGGGAAAAGGAGAGGAGCATTGAAGGAGATTGATTGGACAACTAAATGAGAAGGGTTCGGCCACTTCATGAGGAGAAACTACACACTTGTTCTAAAAAGGGAAGGCATTGGAAAATGTTGCCATGCAACATTGAAAAGAATGGGACCCTTGAAGACCGAGCAATCTCCATCATAAAGTGATGATCCTTGTCCTTTCTCCATGCACAACCCCAACCGTCCATCAAACAACCACTCCATCAATCCACACCCTCCATTCACTCACAACCTCTCTATATAAGTGATCCTTGTTCCGTACCCCACTCTGCACACCTCTCCATTTCGGATTCCCCTTCACTCCCTTCATTACACTCAACCCTAAACAACCAAAAGTCTCCACACCATTGCCAACTTCACACGTTAACCCTCATTCATGGCATCTTCGAGCTCTAAAAGAAGGAAGGGAAAGGAACCTATGGAGCAACACCCGTATGATGAAAAGAGATTTAGAAGCTTGCACCATGCATTGCAATACGGGTGGATGGTGGATAAGGAGATCATTTATGAGCTGGGATTTCAAGTTAGGAAAACTGAGTGTCCCGAAATCACAAAGAAGGTAGAAAAGAGAAGATGGGAGCTTCTCACTGATCCGGTCATTAAGGTGAATGCAAATCTTATAAGAGAGTTTTATGCAAATGCGGTTCGATATGATAAGGCAGATGAGTCATATACAAGCTTTGTGAGAGGAAAGATTGTGGATTTTGGTCCCATGAGTGTCATGAAGGCATTAAAACTGCGGTCCATACCGTTTGAAGAAGAGAGTTATCATTCAAGAATGGACAACAACCCTAATCATGACCAGATTGTGCAAGACATTTGTGTACCAGGAGCTGACTGGGAAAGATATGCAGATAGGAGACCAAGGTTCATCAAGAGAGCAGATCTTACTCCGGAGGCAAAGGGGTGGTTCGAAATTGTAAGGAGGTCCATCCTCCCAGCAGCGAACAACTCGGAGGTGAATCTCAAGAGAGCCACACTGGTACACTATATACTCAAAGGAGGAGAGATCAAGGGTCATGAACTCATAGCAGAAGGCATTAGAAAAATGGCAGAGAAAAGCGACTCAAGAGGAACGTTAGGTTACCCCAGCACTATTTACCGACTGTGCAAGAAAGCTGGTGTGGTGTTTGAAGATGAGGACCCCGTGTGGATAAAAGAGGGCATTCCAATAACCGTTCGATGAATGCATGCTACTGCATCCCCCCTGCCTCAACGGAAGCAAAGGAAGAGGACAGCCCCTCAAGTAGAGGAAGGACAAGTCTTAGAGGGGCAAGCACCAGCCACCTTGGATATGCACGAATTGCAGAAAGCCATTGATGGGCTATCTCGACAATATTTGGAAAGCCAAGGAGCACAGAGAGAGCTTCAACTACAGATGATGGGGCAGCAAGAGGAGTCACTCTCAAGATGGATGACTCAACAAGGGGAGTGGCAAAAGCAAATGATGGATCAGCAACTGAGTCAAGGGCAACAATGGAGTGAAACATTCCACAGGATGGAACAAAGGCAAAATGAGCAACAAGAATCCATCCAGAGGCTAATCAACATCCAAGCACATCAAGGTGCACATATACATGAGATGCATCGAAGACAGATAGAACAGGCAGAACTTTTGGACGAGCAAAGGGCATTTGCAGAAGGAGTTTACCTGAGCGGGACTGGGCATCATATAAATACTCAAGCCAGGCTTGGTTACTTGGTAGGACAGCTGCCTATATTGCATCCAGGAATCACAAGGTATGAAGAAATGAGGGATGAATTAGCACGAGAAGAAAGATAAAAGGTGGAAGAGAGTCATGAATCAGTGAGGAAGGCACTTGAGGATTGGAAGCAAGCAAGATTGGCACGGATGCGAGGGAATGCAAGAGGACACAAAGAAGACAAACAAGGAGGAAAGCATGGGCATCCACAAGAGTAAAAGGTGGTGACGTTCCTTCTTTGGTCCATCTTTTTCTATGCTTTGAATAAGGAAGATCTTGTATGAAATAGAACTTGCTTCCATGTTATGTTTAAACCTTTTTAAATTCTGTCTTTTAAGTTTTTGTGTTGAAAAGGTCTATGTTTGCTGGTCTTTATGTCATTGCACTCTTACTTTGCTTACTTGTATGTTTGTCCCTTTAAATCAAATGAAAGGAGAATGAGTGTTTTAAAAGACCAGAGAGGAGTTCATACTATGAAGTAAGTTCATGAGTTTATAGTGTGATCATAAGTTAGCTAAGTTGGTTCAACCACAAGGTGAGAAGACAATTATCTGTCATGAATACTATGCTTTGAACACACCCTATGGGACTAGCTAAATAAGAAGATCCTAATAAGAAAAAGGGAAAGAACAATAAAGGTTGAAAAATAAAAGAAAAAGAGTAAGCAATAAGGCTATGCACCAATAGTTTTAATCTTGAGGCATGTGTCTGTGGTGCTCCTGTGTGAGGGATCTACTTGGATGAATAAGCTCTTAGGGGTGCCTTATCACTTGGTAACTTGGGTTAACTAACTCGGGATTATCAGCTGAAAGTCCACTATCAAGAGTAACCCTCAATACAGAGCATTTAGTAACCCAAAGAGGTGCTGGACACCAAGGTCTCAAGAAAAGAAAATAAATAAACTATGTGCCTGTGGTGTGTATGTATGGGGGAGAGACTTGAGCAAGTAAGTCCTTAGGGGTGCTTCAACACCTAGCACCTTGAACCAACTGGTTCGGGAGTGTTGGCTGAAAGCTTATTTTAAAGAGTTGCCCCCTTATAGAGCACTTAGCTTAAGAACAAAAATAAGCCCTGAAATAATAACAAAAGGATCAATGAATAAAAGTCTCATGGGATGCAATCACAGTGAGTATTCTAGGACATGATAAAGGTCTAAAAGCCAGGAATGAACCTAAGTTGCTATGCATGAAACCACCATAAAACCAGGGACATGACTTCCACAAGAATGACTCATTTCTCTTAGCATTCCATTCATCATTCTCTTGTTCCAGTACTTGCTTAGGGACAAGCAAGCTTTAAGTTTGGTGTTGTGATGCCAGGACATTTTGGCCAGTTTCACTGACCTTTTCTTTATTGTTTTAGGGTAGTTTCATGCATTTCCTTAGGAAATAAGCTAGTTTTGGGTAGATATTCACTTACATCTTGATTCAAGCATACATTGCGCACTTTACATGATTTCATGAGAATTTTGCATGAATTTAAGGACAAATTGGATGTTGCATTTCCCATAACTTGGACTAGAACTTTGATGCACTTTATTGCTTGATTTCAGGACAAAGGAAGCAAAGAAGAACCACATTAGTAGCTATGTTAGTTACACTAACGTTAACACTAACGTTAACACTAACGTTAACACTAACGTGGAATGGGAGTAACTTGCAAAGTTAATGAGAAAAGTAATTGCCAATAACGCTCTCGAAGCCATCATTGCCCACGTTAAGAGTCACGTTAACTAAGTTAACGTGAACTCTAACGTGGAAGAAAGGAAATAGAGCCAACGTTAGTGACACTTAACATTATCACTAACGTTGGACCAAGCTCATAAGTGGCCACGTTAGTTGCCATGTTAACTTAGTTAACGTGGCCTCTAACGTTAAGAAGTAAAGGGGAAGCCAACGTTAGTGACATTCAACTTTGTCACTAACGTTGGCCAAGTCACAATAAGCCACGTTAACTTCCACGTTAACCTAGTTAACGTGGAAGCTAACGTGAGGAGACAAAGTGGTCGACAACGTTAGTGACACCAAACATTGTCACTAACGTTGGAAGGAACCCACACAAGCCCCAATAAGCCACGTTAACTCCCACGTTAACTTAGTTAACGTGGAAGTTAACGTGAAGAAGGGAGGTGATCGCCAACGTTAGTGACACCCAACATTGTCACTAATGTTGGAATTAGCCCACATAAGCCACTATGAGCCACATTAAGTCCCACGTTAACTTAGTTAACGTGGAAGCTAACGTGGATAAGGGAATGATAAGCCAACGTTAGTGACACTCAACTTTATCACTAACGTTGGAGATGGCTAGCATGGCCACGTTAGAAGCCACGTTAACCTAGTTAACGTGGACTCTAACGTGAGAAATAGGGGTACATTGTAACATTAGTAACAATGGTAAGTGTCACTAACGTTCTCGAAGGTTGGCAAGCCTACGTTAAAAGAGCCACGTTAACTAAGTTAACGTGGACTCTAACATAGGGAAGGGGGGGACTGACAAAGCCCAATTTGACGGTTTGTTTTGCATTGAATTTAGAGTATTTTGATAACCTTTTGTCACATTTAGCCTAAGAATTAGCATGGTTTTGTTATCTCTCCCATATTTGTGCTTAAGTGTAAAAACATGCTTTCTAAGCCTTATTTTGATGAATTCTAGTTCTTCTTTGATTCCATAAGATGCCTTGATGTGTTTGCTAGTAATTCCAGGATTGAAATAGGCTAGGCATGAATCAAAGGAAGCAAGGAAGAAAGCATGCAAGTGGAGAGAAGCACAAAAAGTCAAAGAAGCAAAGTCAGCCGTGCACGCGTACGCGCACAAGGCGCTCGCGCGCACATTGCGAAACAGGCCAAGGACGCGCACGCGTACCATGCGCGCACGCGCCGATGATAGCACATGACCTCATTAATGCAACACGTGCCTGGCGATTTGAGAGGTTTTCTGAACCCATTTTTGGCGCCAAATTGCTAAGGGAAAGGAATAAAAGGATGAAGGATTAAGGGGAAGGCATGAGGAGAATGATCATCATCACTCCCAACCACTAATCATTTTTAGTTTAGTTTAGTTTTGAGAGTTAGTTTCTAGAGAGAGAAGCTCTCACTTCTCTCGAGAATTAGGATTAGGTTTAGTTTAATAATCTTAGATCTATATTTTAATTCATGCTTTCATCTCCTTCTACCTCTCAATTCTTTGTTGCTACATTCATCTTCTTCTATTCTTTAGTTGTAATTTCCTTTATGTTGTTCTTATGTTTTGTTGTAGATCTACTTTTGCTCCTTCTATTTTCTTTCAATTCAATTAGAGGTAATTCATAATAATTGTGTTCCTTTTGATTGTTGTTGTTAATTCCTTGCCATAATTGTTGTTAGATTCTATTTTTGTTATCAAATTACTTTGCTTTTCTTTTATGCCTTCTAAGTGTTTGATGAAATGCTTGGTTGGATTTTAGTATAGATTTTGTTCCTCTTGGCTATGGTAGAGTAATTAGTGACGCTTGAGTTATCTAATTCCCTTGTTGATTGATAATTGGAGAGATTGCTAATTGATTTAGATACCACTAAAGCTAGTCTTTCCCTTGGGAGTTGGCTAGGACTTGTGGAATCAAGTTGATTCATCCACTTGACTTTCCTCCATTATTAGAGGTTAACTAAGTGGCAGCAATGAACAATTCTCATCACAATTGAGAAGGATAACTAGGATAGAACTTCTAATTTTCACACCTTGCCAAGAGCCTTTTATAGTTTATTTTCATTGCCATTTACTTTTCATGCTTCTTATCCAAAACCCCAAAATAACTCATAACCAATAACAAGACACTTTATTGTAATTCCTAGGGAGAACGACCCGAGGTCCAATACTTCGGTTTATAAATTTTAGGGGTTTGTACTAGTGACAAACAACTTTTTGTATGAAAGGATTATTGCTTGGTTTAGAAACTATACTTTACAACGAGATTTTATTAGTGAATTTCTAAACCGTCAAAAATCCATTCATCAAAATGGCGCCGTTGCCGGGGATTGCAATGGTGTTATGTTATTGGTTATTGTACATATGTGAATAGTGTGAATATGTTTGCTTGTGTTAGCTCTTGCTAGTTTTAGGATTTAATTTTCTTGTTTCTTATTTGATTTTTGTTTTCATTTTCTTCTTGCTATCATGAATTCTCACCTTGGCTATGAGTTTGGTTATCAACATGTTGTAGGAAATGAGGACTATAATGAAGATGTGTATCAAGAATGGGATGACCAAAGGTGGGAGGAGCCATATGCATATGATCAATCTTCATGGCAACAACCTCCACCAATGCACTATTAAGAAGAGCCATTCTATGATGCATACCAATCCAATGGCTATGGTGAATCATCTTGTGACTTCCAAGCACCGCCACCATATGCCTATGAATCTCATCCTCAACATGACCCTCAACCATTCTCACAAGCCTCTCATCACCAAGCACCACCCTATGATCCATATCCATCATATAACCAATCATCCATACCATATTTTTATGGCCATTATGAGCAAGAACCTCTAGAATCACCACAACCATATCAAGATTACTCCCAAGAACCACCTCAATACTCATCATCTCCATACCTTTACCAAGAAGAACCACCTTCCTACCATGAACCCTCCCTCCAAAATAATGAACCTTCCTACCCACCCCAAGTCCCAATAGACGATCCTCTCACTTTGTTACTTCAAAGACATGAAGCCATGAAGCGGGATACACTTGAATTTGTGACCAATTTGACCAAGGTGGTGCACACTTTAGCCCACCAATGCTTGAATACTCAAGGTACCTCCGTGACCACATGTGAAAAGTCAAAAGAAGAGCAAAGTATGAAGGTGAAATTGGAAAATTCGGTGGAGAAAGAGGAGTCAAGTTTTGTGTTGGAACAATTGGAGGAGCCTATGATCATTGAAGAAAAGGAAGAGGTGGTTGAAGATTTAGGAGATGTTGAAAGTCCAAGGGAATGTAGTCTCATGGAGCACTCTTCCAAGGAGCTTGATATTGAAGTTGAAGAAGGTGCACAATCTCCAAGACATATCATCGTTGGAGACTTGGAAGGGGTTTATCAAGAAATGGATTCAATCATAGATGAATTGATCTCTACAATGGAATCCTCTCCCATTGGACATGGAGTTGAAAGTATAAAAGAGTGTGCACAACCTCCCATACCCTTGGTGAGCAATGAGAAAGAGAGCTACCAAGAGGATACCATTAGCATGGTGTATATCGAAATTGAAGAATATGAAGAGGTTGACCAAGAAATGGATTTATTCATCAATGAGTTCCTATCCAAAATTGAATCACCTCCCATTAGGCAAGAAATCAAAGTTCTTGAAGACAACACCAAGCTATGTGATAAAAGGGAAAAGGTTGGAATCAAGGAAGCTCGCAAAGAGGTGGAAATACACAAAGAAGAGCACAATGAAGTAGACCTTGCATGGTCTAAGTGTGGGGAAGCCTCTCTCCCCAAATTACCATCCAATACAACTTTCAAGTGGGTAAAATTCTTATCCATAAGCTTTACTTTCTCGCTTGAATATGGTTTGCTTGAAAATGATGGTCAACTTAGAACTCTTTGTGGAATTAAACGTAAAAACGAGTTGTGTAGTGGTTGGAAAATAGGCGTTAAGCTTATCAAGGCCAAGGCCTCAAGGTATAGGGATGATGTCAGGACACGGATTGCTTTATATGGATCTAGGAGGAAGCATTGGTGGAGTAAAGAGAATTCTCTGTGTCAATCACCTTTATGTCAACCGCTCATCCGACAAAACCATGAAACTCAACTAACGGATGGGTGTGAAGACAAGATATGGGATCCCGGTTCGCTACGTGAAGACCAACTATGGGGACTCATATCCTGGGTAGAACTTTGCCCAAGCTTGATGAAAAGGGTTGGAAATTCTGTCAACCAATTGAGGAGCAAAGATCCTTGGAGATTCAAGGATGAGTACAAACATAAGCCACCATGACAATAAGCATCTCAACATGTCCAACTTAAGGACTTAAACTAAAAGTGCTAGGTGGGAGACACCCCACCATGGTAAACTCTTTCCATTCTCTTTTAAATTTGCCTAATAAGTGAATTGAGTTACCATTGTAGGTAGATGTTTCACATACTTTGTTTGTACAACTCAATTGTTAGCCTAGTCACATGTATGTTGTGTTTCGTAGTAGATGAATAATGTCAAATTGCATTTTTGCAAATTGTGTGATGGTTGATTGAATAAAGAGCTGTCAGTAGTCTAGGGAGCTCCTGGGCATAATTTTTCTGCTTAAAAAAAAAAAAAGGGGGCGTGGACGCGCGCGCACAACGTACGCGTACACGTCCCGACGCGCATGCACCACGAGCCACACTCCAGAGAGTTGGGCCTCCCTTTGGCGAACATTGTGCCTTGAGCCCAACATTGACCCACGCGGACGCGCACCTGCCGCGTCTGCACCGATTTTTTTGCTGCAATTGATTGAACCAAACCCCAGAGAGTTAAGCCATTTCTGGGCTAGCTCTAGGCCCCAGGCCCAACCCGATCTGCGCGAGCGCATGCATCGCGCCAGCGCGCCATTTCACAATTCCTCAATGTACGCGGACGCGCACTTGCCGCGCGCGCGTCCTTGCGTGGTGCCACCAAACTAGGCCATGGACCAGAGAGTTGGGCGTGCCTCAAGCCCATTCTAAGCCTCAGGCCCAATCTCATGTACGCGTGCGCGCAAGGTATGCGCACGCGCCCCTGCCTAATATGCCACCCCACGTTAGCGCGCACTGTACGCTCACGCGTGGTTCTCCATTCCCCTCAATGCACGCGGACGCGTACTTGCCGCGTGCGCGCAAATCTAGTGGCGCGACTCCCAGGCCATTCTCCAGAGAGTTAGGCCTGAGTTAGGCCAACTTTAAGCCCCTAGCCTAACTCCATGCACGCGTGCGCGCACGGTACGCGCACGCGTCCTTCCCTATTTTGCTCATCCCCGCTTAAGCGCGTTGTACGCGCACGCGTAGGGCCCACGTTCTCTCAATAGACGCGGACGCGCAAGGTGCGCGCGCGCGCCGATTCAAAAATAGGGATAACCCTAGCTCGCGAAGCACATTGCGCAGTCGCGCACCCCAACCCCCTTTCTCTCTAACGTTCCATTTTCCCCTCCCACCATTCTTCACCTTCCTCCTCTCCTGACCGACCGACCTCCGGCGAGCGCTCCGACCACCATCGCCGCCGCCGCCATCACTGCCATGCCCTCTTCTCCTTCCCCTTCTCTCTTACTTCTCTTACTCCTCTTTGTCTCCGTTCTTCTCCGCCTCTGTGCTCACCGCCGATCCCGCCCATCACCGCCGGCGACAATCACCGGCAACCCCTCTCTCTTTCTCCATCAACACTTTCTTCTTCACTCTCTCCATCTCTCAGCTCCCCTGCTCTACTTTCCCTCTGCCCTCAGTTTCACCCCATCACCGTCCCTCCTCCCCTCTGGCCAAACCACCCCGCCAGCCGTCTTCACCGCCACTGTTGACGGCGGTGCCAGGTTCTGCCTCTGCTGCCCCTGCCTTATCGTCGCCCCCCTTTCCATTCTCCGTCTTTCCCGGCTCCCAGGTTCCTGCTCCATTTCTGTTAATTCTTTTCTATTTTTCCTTTTCATTTGTTCATTTATGTTAGTCCCTAGAATTGCATGTTAGTTAGCTAAATTCGAATTTTGTATGTTAGGTTAGATAGATATAATTGCTGCTAGGTAGCTAGGGCTGGATAGAGGATTCTAGGCCTGATAATTGCTCCGTATGTGCATATCTGCTGCTTGCTTCCTTGAGTACGGTATGTTGGTTTTGGGTTGATATTCCATGCAATATGTGTTGCCAAATAGTATCGGTTTGCTGCTGTGCTAATTGTGCGTGATTGATGTCAATTTTTGTGCTAATTGTGCTATTTTGCTATCCGAGAACGTCCAATTTTAAGCCGGAATGCTGTCTGATTTTCAAGGAAATTAGTTTCATCTTGATCTTTATTTCAGTTTTGGGCACATTTCCGTTTCCTTTTTGACTTCCCGGATTTGCACAATCATTGTGAACATGAACCGCAACTTCTCGTTCAAATTGAGCCTATATATCATCATATCACTAATCCACTTTTCTAACTTACTAATCCCTTAACCGTTTCACTTCCACTCACCTTTAACCCTCTTTAACAATTCTTTCAAAAAAATATGATGATATTATTGCCTTTTGAATATGAGATGTTGCCTTTAATGAAGATTACAGTCTTGGGTCATTCACTTATGCTTACTTGTTCACTTTTACATATTCAGCGCAACATCATGATTGCTCTTTGATAATTGTATCCTGAACATGCCTTCTTTGTTACATGCTAAATGTTTTATATATTCTATCATATTTTTCAGGATGTCGGATAAAGGCAAAGCCATAGCCACCGCCTCTAAGAAGAGAAAACACTCTACCCCCTCCATTCCTTCCATCTACAAGAACTATGCTAAGAATCCATTGCATGACGAGGATAAAGAGAATCAGCAGTTGCCTTCTACCAATCCGGACAAATTCCCCAATCTCTACTGTGAGCTTCGGTTCTCTAGATATCGAACAACGAAGCTAAATATTGAGAAGAAGTTGCTCCTACCTAATGATGTGAGACGACGCATTACCGGTCGGATCCTTGAGTTAGGTATTGACTTTGTTGACCGGGATTTGGGTGACATAAATATATCTTGGGTGAAGGAATTCTACTGCAACTTCTTCCGTCCGACTTTGGACTCAGTTCAGGTGCGGGGTAGAGAGATTATGGTCACCGAGACCGCCATTGGGGAGGCATTACATTGCCGACACATTCCGCATGACCAGTGTGCCCATCATCAGGCTGAGATAGCCATCCATACCATGACTTTTGATTATGAGGCGCTTCGGCGCGTGATTGGGATACCGGATGCTTCATGGGTTATGGATGCGGGCAACACCAAGCCAAAGGGGATGTTATTCACTCATTTGACTAGGGAGGCCAGGACTTGGCAGATGATCTTCGCCCACTACGTCCTGCCTACCACCCACTTTTCTGAGGTCCCCATGGAGATGCTTCTGCTGATCGGGTGTGTTATGGAGGGGAAGGATGTCTCCTTCCCTAGACTTATCCGACAGTGCATGTGGCGGGCGCATATTCGTGGCCTACTTCCATTTCCTACATTGGTCACGAGTATGGCAGCCTTAGCTGATGTCCCGTGGTCAGATGATGATGTGCGACCACCACCAGCTGATGCAGATGACAGGGAGGTTACTATCCCCTGGGGTGTTTGGGTGCACGAGAAGCCACCTGCTAGACGCCGCTCTCGGGCTAGAGCTGTCATAGGGACACCTTCACCACCAGCCCCTACAGCTGGCCCATCATCTTCTACACCCGCAGCTCCTTCACCATCTACAGGCCCTCCAGCAGCACCTGAGCCTACCTATCTCCTGGTCCAGCATCTCTTCCGGTTCTTAGAGCGAGAGCGACACCATGTCAGACGCCGTTTGGATCGGATGGACCAGGCACTTATCTCTCTGGGCGCTGAGCTACCTCCGCTTCCCGATTCTCCGGCCTCCGATGAGCTGGATCATCAGGAGGAGGACGCGGAGGCGCCGGTTCAGCAGGATGCCCCTGACACTACAGAGCCACCTCAGACACAGGAGACTCAGCCGGTCCCACAGCCACAGTCAGAGCCAGAGCCTATCGTTGTACCTCCCACTGATCCTCCGGTTTAGCATCGAGGACGATGCTTGATTTTAAGTGTGGGGAGGGCACCGGTAGCATTATCTGGGAACCGGTGAACTTTTCAGCCTAGTTATCCTATTTTGCATATCTTTGTATATATTTTGATGCCATTTCTAGTTTGCTTTGGATACTTTTATTGCTTATTTTGGATCTTAGATATTTTGATGCTTTTGGATATTTTTAGATCTTTTGGATGATAGATTCCGTACTTTTAGTTGGATTCTTCTTTATACATTTTGTTTATCTTTGTTTTTAGTTTGCGGTTGTGATTAGAAATCATGTTTTAAGTGAAACTTAGGCACCCTTTTTGCATAATATATTGGTTCTAAGTGAAAAAGGAAAGGGTGAACTAAGAAAATTTTTGAACTTTTCAATCACAACAATGCTTAGTCAAACATTGAGGTTTTTCAAGGAGTTTAAATATAGGGCATTAACCCAATTGATTGAAAAAGAATTTTTGAAACTTCCTTGAATTTCATACCTTGTGAAGCATGTATTGAATTGAGAACACGAGCTTGTGAGACTTGAGCCTATTGATGTGGTTACATTTTATAACCACTTATTTTCCATTCTTGTGTGAAATTGTTCTCTTTCCATGATTGTGATCCTTGATTTGCTTGATTCTATATATCTGTTTATTTCTGGTGTTTGTGCATTTATATGATTGAGGCCATTATTTCATTTGCCACTTACCCAAATAGCCAACCTTTTACTCTCCATTGTTAGCCAATTTTGAGCCTATGCTTAACCAACTCATTCTTATTTTAGCTCATTACAAGCCCAAGGCGGAAAACCAATGAAAAGTCCTTGTTTGGATCTTTGATTAGCCTAGGCTAGTGAGAGTGTGTATTATTCAAGTTGGTGAGGCTTGGGAACATTAGATGGGATAAAAAGGGGCAATACACTTTTATGTTTAGGAATTAGGCACATATTCATGTATTGATCAAATGTAGAGACCTTATGCATTGATGTTCTTGTATTTAGTTTGAAAGAAGAAAAAGAAAAAAAATATATATATAAAGGAAAGAAAAAAAAATGATGAAAAGAAAAATAAAATGAAAGAAAAAAAAATAATAAAAGGGGACAAAATGCCCCAAAGTGAAGTCAATAAAAAGGAATCAATGCATGGGTGTTGTGAATCAAATAAAAAAAAAATGCATGAGTATGTAAGAAAAAGTGAAGAATGGGTAGTTAGAATAGCTCGCATTTGTATAGGTCATTAAATAGGTTAGGTGGGAAAGTCTATGCTAATCAAAGATTCAAATCCTAGTCCACTTGACCATAAATGATCCCACCTTGACCCTAACCCCATTACAACCTAAATGAAAGACCTCATGATGAATGTATGCATGCATTGAATAAATGTTGATTGTTAGAAGAAAACCAAATTTTGGAAAACACGATTAGAAGAGAATTGAGTGAATTAACCCTTAAACACTTGAGTGAATAGAGCGGATACACATCCGGTGAGGGTTCAAAAGTTCAATCACATGTGTTCACCTATATTATCTATATTCTTGCAAGTTTGAACTCTTTTTAACAATTTAATACAATTGTGGTTTGGACTTAGTCCTTACTACCTAGCTCTTGCGCTTACACATGCTCTCTTGGGAATTGATTTGTTTGAACTAAGCATTTCCAATTGCTTTAGATAGTTGCATTTAGATAGGACTCATATAGTTTAGTTGCATTCAATAAATGTCATAACCCTTAGTTCCTTCTTATTTTAGCATGAGGACATGCTAAGGCTTAAGTGTGGGGAGGTTGACAAACCCTAATTTGACGGTTTGTTTTGCATTGAATTTAGAGTATTTTGATAACCTTTTGTCACATTTAGCCTAAGAATTAGCATGGTTTTGTTATCTCTCCCATATTTGTGCTTAAGTGTAAAAACATGCTTTCTAAGCCTTATTTTGATGAATTCTAGTTCTTCTTTGATTCCATAAGATGCCTTGATGTGTTTGCTAGTAATTCCAGGATTGAAATAGGCTAGGCATGAATCAAAGGAAGCAAGGAAGAAAGCATGCAAGTGGAGAGAAGCACAAAAAGTCAAAGAAGCAAAGTCAGCCGTGCACGCGTACGCGCACAAGGCGCTCGCGCGCACATTGCGAAACAGGCCAAGGACGCGCACGCGTACCATGCGCGCACGCGCCGATGATAGCACATGACCTCATTAATGCAACACGTGCCTGGCGATTTGAGAGGTTTTCTGAACCCATTTTTTGGCGCCAAATTGCTAAGGGAAAGGAATAAAAGGATGAAGGATTAAGGGGAAGGCATGAGGAGAATGATCATCATCACTCCCAACCACTAATCATTTTTAGTTTAGTTTAGTTTTGAGAGTTAGTTTCTAGAGAGAGAAGCTCTCACTTCTCTCGAGAATTAGGATTAGGTTTAGTTTAATAATCTTAGATCTAGATTTTAATTCATGCTTTCATCTCCTTCTACCTCTCAATTCTTTGTTGCTACATTCATCTTCTTCTATTCTTTAGTTGTAATTTCCTTTATGTTGTTCTTATGTTTTGTTGTAGATCTACTTTTGCTCCTTCTATTTTCTTTCAATTCAATTAGAGGTAATTCATAATAATTGTGTTCCTTTTGATTGTTGTTGTTAATTCCTTGCCATAATTATTGTTAGATTCTATTTTTGTTATCAAAATTACTTTGCTTTTCTTTTATGCCTTCTAAGTGTTTGATGAAATGCTTGGTTGGATTTTAGTATAGATTTTGTTCCTCTTGGCTATGGTAGAGTAATTAGTGACGCTTGAGTTATCTAATTCCCTTGTTGATTGATAATTGGAGAGATTGCTAATTGATTTAGATACCACTAAAGCTAGTCTTTCCCTTGGGAGTTGGCTAGGACTTGTGGAATCAAGTTGATTCATCCACTTGACTTTCCTCCATTATTAGAGGTTAACTAAGTGGTAGCAATGAACAATTCTCATCACAATTGAGAAGGATAACTAGGATAGAACTTCTAATTTTCACACCTTGCCAAGAGCCTTTTATAGTTTATTTTCATTGCCATTTACTTTTCATGCTTCTTATCCAAAACCCCAAAATAACTCATAACCAATAACAAGACACTTTATTGTAATTCCTAGGGAGAACGACCCGAGGTCCAATACTTCGGTTTATAAATTTTAGGGGTTTGTACTAGTGACAAACAACTTTTTGTATGAAAGGATTATTGCTTGGTTTAGAAACTATACTTTACAACGAGATTTTATTAGTGAATTTCTAAACCATCAAAAATCCATTCATCAGGGACTTCTCAACGTTATTGGGAAAGGCAAGTCCCAATAACGTGTGCGAAGGACAAAGAGGCAACGTTAGTGGTAACGTTTGTGCCACTAACGTTGAAGATAACGTGGCTCTTACTTGTGTGAGGAACGTTAGTGAAAAAGGTGATTGTCACTAACGTTCTCGAACCCATATTTTCACTGAACGTTAACACCACTAACGTCCTGAGCTAAAGTCTCTGCCCACTTCACACTTTCTCTCTGCAAGTAAAGCCAAGCCCAATGAAGAAGAGAACTACTTCAAACTCAAGATCCAAAGGCCCATACCCAAGACTTAAAGAGCCAACTAGAAGAACAGAAGAGTAGTATATATAGGAGTAGCTTTGAATTAAATTGGGGAGTTGGAAATTATAGGGAGCCTCTTGGCATAGAACTACTCTCTGTATTTTACTTTCTCTGCACTTCTAGTTTCATCATGTATTCTCCATCTTTGTTTTCATTTTCCAGAGCTATGAACAACTAAACCCCTTTCATTGGGTTAGGGAGCTCTGTTGTAATTTGATGGATCAATACTAGTTTTCATTATTCTTCTTCTATCTTTTCTCTTCATTTTCCTTGAAAGCTTTCGATCTTCATCCAATTGGGTAGTTATCTTGGAAAAGAAGCTATTCAAACTTGGATCTCTTCTGAACCTTGAAAGAGGAATGAAGAGATCATGCTAGAAATGCTTTCTCATGCTGGACCAAATTGGGTTTGGATGGATATGTGACTATAATCCTCTCAACACTTGATTTGGGAAATGCATGTGGTATAATCAGTGACCATACTTCATCTCTTCTCATGAGCAATTGACCAAGGAATTGGCTATTGATCAAGATTTGAGAGATTGAATTACAAGAAATTGTAATTCAATTACTTAAGATTGCCAAGGAGATCAATGAGTGCATTGATTGAGGAAGAGATGAAAATGAAATTGATCCGGAGAATGCAACATCTCCTGAGCCCAATGAACCCTCCATTTCTGATCTTACCCATTCTCTTTAATTTTTGTCATTTACTTTTATGAGCAATTCCCCCATTCCCATTTAAGATTCTGCAATTTACTTTCCGTCATCTACATTCAGCTCTTATTTCTAGCATTTACTTTTCTGTTATTTAATTTTTCGCCATTTAATTTTCTGCAATTCTCAACTCAAATTCTGATTCGCTCAACTAGGAAATTCCTCTAATTAAAGTTGCTTGATCAATCAATCCCTGTGGGATTCGACCTCACTTTATTGTGAGGTTTTACTTGACGACGAATTCGGTACACTTGCCGAAGGGAAATTTGTTATGAGACAAGTTTTCCGTGCATCATTTACCACTGGGCTTGGATCCACTTGGGCTCAATTCACTTGGTTTAGTCCGTTGGCCCAACTTTGGGCCAAAACCTTTAAGATTAGTGCTTTAAATCGTACTTTAAGTATTTCTACCTTCCCTAATTATAAATCCTAATTTCTTAACCTCATTTACTTATAATCACTTTTCTCAGCTGCAGTACCAGACAGATCTCAGCCAGTACTGCCGGTCAAAATTCCAGTGCGCGTTTTTACGTAAAAAACTATGTTTTCCGACTCCGAAAAATTCACTGAATCTGAATATCACATTTAAATTATCAAATTTCGATTGCTAAATTTTCTAACCATATTCGCTCCTATTTAAGTTATTATTTAATTAATTATAGTTTGACCGGGTTTTGCACTTCTTAATATTTGTGGAGATATGATAGACTCATTTAAGTTTCATTTAAATTAAGTTGTAGCTTCATATCACTTCATATGAATTATACACCTGAAAGTAATGCCCTGTTTTGGTAAAATTGTTTCTGCAAATTCCAGCCAGCAACCTACCTTCTGGGTAACATAATTACTTCTCTAAAATAGGTATGAATTTGAAATTTAGACCATTAAACTAGACACACATATCTTTAACATTCTTTTAGTTTCAATTCAAAAAGTTAAATAAATCAAAAGTTATATAGATTGAGAGAAATTGTTCAATAATTTAGAAGATAGCATTTTCTACATAAAGTTTCAGTATTTGAAAATCATATCTCTCAATCTATATGGCAAAAATTTTTAAAACTTTTATGGGATAAAGTAGACTTCTTGAATTCTATTAGAAAAATATTTTGGTACAGAATACAAGTCTATATTAGCCCCAGAATACAAGTCTACAAGTCTATTTCAGAACTTCTGCAGCAAGAATACTTAATTTTCAACAACCAAATTTGATCCTCTAACATTTCTAACCTATACCAATCAATAATTCTCATTACTCATTACCATATCTACATAACTTATGCCATAACTCAGCCCAAGAGCCTCATTTCCATATACATCAAGAATTTACACAATTTACATAATATGATCACACTTTCACAATATCAAATTCTACACTACATCTAACAACAACAATTCAACCAATTCCTAGTATACTAACAGAATTTCAGCAACATATTACAACATCAATTATATTAGATCATCATCATAATAAAATACAACTAACATTTACATATAGCTAATCTATAATCCTAACCCTTATCTTTCTTTGAGAATTACAAACCAAATTATGCTCATTTGCTTATCTTAAATTAGAAACCCTAACAAACATAATTAAATCATAGGGCCAAATGGCCGAACCTCATATGGAGCAAGAGAAGGATTTTTACTCTTGTAAAGGCTGAGCTTGATTGGTTTGGTTACTAATAAAAGAGATTAAAGCTCAATAAGGTTAGAACTTTCGAATTGGGGAAGAATAGAAAAAACAGAAGTTATTGGTTCTTACCCAGCAAGAAGATTGTTGAAGAAATCAGAAGGGACAAGAGATAGAGCTACTCCTCTGGCTTCAGGTAGCATCTTTCATGGTTGTCCTTCTCTTTTTTTCTGATGGTGATGCACGAAGATGATGATCGATTAATTCTTACATTATTATTTTCAATCACGGGGTTCAAAACTGTAGCCATCTGTTGCGTAAGCATATTGATCAGATCATGGTGGCTATCTTCAATTTGTTGCCTAAACATAGCTAATGATTCAATTATATTAGGAAGTGCTGTTTCAACATGAATTTGTCACGATATTTCTGAAAAATGGATCTACCACCCATTGTTGATACACCTTGTCGACTCAACCCCAAGCCTTGTGTCAGAAGAGCACTTGGCATAATTGGCTGCAAAGATATTGGTACAAACTCTAAATATAGAGGATTATTCATTAAGTACTGATAAGCATTATAGTTAAATCCATTATGATTATAACCTCCTTGCATACCCATTAAAGGATATTTTGGAGGAGAGAGACGATTGTAAAGAGGATTAGTTTTTACTTCTTATTGATACACCTCCTCCTACTCCTCCTATTCTTGGGTTTTAACAACCTTCGTAAGGTGGAGAATAATTTGATGGCAACCTATAGAGAGGCCACACGGTACGTGTAGTCAATGAAATTTCTCCTAGAGCAACAACTGGGGTTGCTCTTTGATTTTTGCTAACGTTTAGAGAGACCGATTTGACCTCTGCATACGTCATGCTAGTTTCTCTAGCATGACCAGTGTCTCCATTCGACCCCTCCGTCGAAGTAGATGCTCTGTCAGACATACTTATTACCTTTTTTCCGCGTAATTACATGCAAATTTAGGCAGTAAAATCAGCCTAAAGTCTTATTGGAAGTGCCAATCAGTTTTGACGGATTTTTGTTCGACTTCGACACAAATTTTGATCAAACTTATTAATGGTAGATGAAATGTAGATCCGATCTCTGTTAACATGTACCTATCAATCTTTTTCATTGGGATGCAACATTGTTATCAATATTTTTATGCTATAGTTTGAGCAAGTTGGTGCACGAAACTGGCTCCGCACATTTCACAAAGATAGGCCGGCAAGTATACCGGGTCGTCTAAGTAATACATTAGGTGAGTGAGGGTCAATCCCACGAGGATTGTTGGTTTGAGCAAGCAATGGTTATCTTATAGATCTTAGTTAGGTGGATAGAAAATATGGTTGTCATGAGAAAACGCATAAAACAGATAAATAAATAAAACGTTACAAGATAGGTGTGAAATCACTGGTTTGAGAACGCTTAAGGCTTCGGAGATACTTCTTCCTTCTAGATCAACTTTTCTCACCATCTACTCCAACTTCTGATTGATTCATTCCATGGTAGGCTGTATATGATTAACGCTGGGTCTGCGGTCATTAATCTCCTCTGCTTCAGATCAAACGCCGGGTTAGCGGTCATCCAATCTGAACAGGGGTGAAGCTCTAGCAGTCCATTTCCTTGGTGATCCTACTTAAAACGCCACAGACAAGGTTGAATCTTCCAGATCAGAGAATGCTGGTTCATTGGTTCTAGCCTATACCACAAAGGCCCTAATCGCCCCGCACCTCGGCTGAACTGATGTCTCGAGAAGTCCCCAATGAAGCCGTGGGTTAGCCATCTAAGAGATGTATAATCAAGCTTGTGGTTCAGTACTATTAGGGGTGAAAAAAGGACAGGCGACCTGCCAAGGGCCTGCAGTCTGGCCTGTGTTTGGCCTGGCATGGTCTGGCCTGTTATAAAATAGGCACAGGTCTAGACTCTTTTAAAAGCCTTAATATGTTAATAGGCCAGGTCCAAGCTCACAAACTAGCCTTATTGGCCTGTCAGGCCTGCCTGAACCTGTTAAATTATAATTAAATATATAAATAATTATTTATCATTAATAAAATTATGAGATATTTTAAATTTGTTATATTTATTATAAATATTTCTGTATATTTTAAATACGTTAAAAGTTTAAAATTTTTTATAAATATTAAATATATGACATATTACATATAAATATTTTTATTAAAAAATAATTTTTTTAAATAATATTTTTATTTTTGTAAAAAAAAATTATAAGGCCTTTTAACAGGCTTCAGGCCAGACCAAGCTGAATAACAGACCAGGCCTAGTACTTTATAAAGAGCCTATAACAGGCTGTAGGCGAGGCTCAGGCCAATTAACTATATAACAGGCCAGGCCTGTTAAGAGTAAATCCTAGCCTGGCCTGGCCTGTTTCCACCCCTAAGTACTATCCCGTCAAGAACTCGCAAGAACCCATGTGAATAGGGATGACGGTCAAGTTACACTCCCAATTCATTAGGATGAAGAACGAAGATACATATTAGAATAGAATCAAGTATAGATTGAAGTAGAAAAGTGATATTATTAATTCATAAGAATCAGCAGAGCTCCTAACCTTAACCTTAGGAGGTTAGTGACTCATGCTGTACAAAGAATAAAGTTGAAAACATGTAGAGTGGGCAAGAGTTTGGTAGAAGATCCTAAGCATGGGTGATCTTCTCCTATATATACTAATCTAATAACTAAGGATTACAAAAATAAGATAAACTAGTATTGTAGTGCGAAAATCCACTTTTCGGGCCCAATTGCTGAGTGTTTAGGCTGAGCCAAGGGTGTTTCCATGTGCTAGGACTCCTTAGTGGCATTGAACGCTGGCTTGGGACTCCCTTTTGGACGTTGGATGCCTGCTGCTTCCTTTTGGGCGTCCAACGCCAGAAAGATGGTGGAGTACTGGCGTTAAACACCAGTTTTAGACCTTTATTTCCAGAGTAAAGTATAGACTATTATATATGTTTGGAAAGCGCTGGATGTTAGCTTTCTATAGCCGTTGAGAGCACGCCATTTGGATGTCTATAACTCTAGAAAAGCTCCTTCAAGTGCATAGAGGTCAGATCCTGATAGCATCTGCAGTCCTTTCTTTGTCTCTAAATCAGACTTTTTCCAAAGCTCCTCAATTTCAGCTAGAAAATACCTGAAATCACCATAAAACAAAAAAACTCAAAGTAGAATCCAAAAATATGATTATTTCACTAAAACCTATGAAAATATAATAAAACTTAAACAAAATATAACAAAAACTATATGAATATGATGCCAAAAAGCATATAAAATATCCGCTCATTAGAACTCCAAACTTAAACTATTGCTTGTCCCCAAGCAACCAAAAACAAGTAGGATTAAAAAGAAGAGAAGGATACAATAAATCTCAGAGTTTTCAATGAAGCTTTGTTCTAATTAGATGAGCAGGACTAGTAGCTTTTTGCTTCTGAAAAGTTTTGGTATCTCACTTTCCTTTGAAGCTCAGAATAGTTGGCATCTTTAGGAACTTAGAATCCAGATGGTATTATTGATTCTCCTAGTTTAGTTCTTTTTTATTCTTGAACACAGCGTCTTTAGAGTCTTGGTCGTGACCCTAAGCGCTTTGTTTTCCAGTATTACCACCGGATACATAAACACCGCAGACACTTAACTGGGTGAACATTTTCGGATTGTTATTCAGCTTTGCTAGAATCCCCAACCAGTGGTGTCCAGAGTTCTTAAGCGCACTCTTTTGCTTTGGATCATGACTTTAACTGCTCAGTCTCAAGCTTTTCACTTGACACCTTCACACCATAAGCATATAGTTAGGGGAGGAGCTCATTTAAACTTTTTAAGCCAAGATTTTATTTCTTTTAGGCCCTCCTCACCATTGATGCTCAAAGCCTTGGATCCTTGCTCTTGCCTTTTGGTTTAAAGAGCTATTGGGTTTTTGCTCTTACCTTTTGGTTTAAAGAGCTATTGGCTTTTTCTTCTTTTTATTATTTTTTTCGCATAAAATAATTTTTTTCTTTTATTTCTCTTTGTTACTTTTTCTTGCTTCAAGACTCAATTTTTGGATTTTTCAGATCACCAATAATATTTCACTTTTATCATCATTCTTTCAAGAGCTAACATTATTAACTCTAACATCAAATATGCACTGTTTATTCATACATTCAGAAAGCAAAAGCAATGCTACCACATCAAATAATTGAACTATTCTTAATATATAACTAAAAATTCATGTCTTTTACTTTTCTTTTTTAGATAAATTTTTTTTAAGCAAGGTGAGAGATGCATGGAATATTTCATAGCCTTAAGACATAAAATAAAGATGATCATACACTAGAAATAGACAATAAGATAAAATACATGGAAAACAAAAAAATAACATAAGCAAATAGGAGATAAAAGGAACGAATCCACCTCTAGTTCTCTTTTACTACATTGCATAGCAACCATGTTTCCCACCTTATGTTAACTAGGTGATGTGAGCCCAAATTCTAGGTGTGTCATTGAGTGATGTGTAAGTTTCATATATCACTTAGTCCATTAAGTTCTCTTGCACATCAATCAGTGTCCATTCGTTATCCAATTCATAATTGCTTGATCTATTGCTTGAATGCTTTCATGCTTCTTTATTGCTTGTTTGGTTGTCTTCACCTACGAGTTTAAAGCATCTCAAGCACACTAGAATGAGTGAAGTGCATGTTCCTTTTTGTGTAACTGTGACATAGCTTTTTATGTTAGTATGTGTGTTCTAAACCGCGCGCAACTTAGAATGCACACTCACTTTTATCCATGTCACACATTGGATCACTCACTTCATTCTAGTGATTACTACCTCATTCCAACTATATAGAATTCCTTGCTTTTGCATTTACTTTTCTTACTATCCTGTCTTCTATTTTTAGTATGAGTCATTATAAGCAACAAAGGAAGTGGAAGAAAGAAAATGTAGCAACCGGTTGATCCACCAGCTGAAGGTGGCAATCCGGCAAGTCGCCGTACCCCCTTTGCTCGTCTGAGAACGCACTGAGGATGGTGCAAACTTTTAAGTGTGGGGAGGTCGTCCGACCGATTCGGCATTTTTGGGTGACAAGTTTCTAATCCCAACACTTGTGTATTTCATTTTTTTTAGGTCTTTTAGGATTTTTTGTTGCACTTTCTTATTTTCCATTCATGTATAATAAGCTTAGTCAAAATAATGAAAATTTTCAAGAAATTTATCTATAGAGCACCCCAATTGATTTGGGTACAAATTTTTCATTGAACTTGCTTGAATTATACATTGTGGAACATGTTTTGAGCTAAAAACACAAGCATGTGAGATTTGAGCCTAATTGTGTGGTTACACCATATAACCACTTATTTTCATTCTTGTGTGCATTATTCTCTTTCTATGATTGTAATATTTGATTTGTTTGATTCTATATGTCCATTATTTTGTGTATGAATGTACTTATATGATTTAGGCCATTGTTTCAAATAGCTCACTTACCCGAATAGCCTACCTCTTATCTTCCATTGTTAGACAATTTTGAGCCTACGATTAACCTACTTTATTCTTAATTTTATCACATTACAAGCCTTAAAGCAAAAAACAATAAATGTCCCTTATTTGGATCTTTGATTAGCTTAGGCTAGTGAGTGTGTATCATTAAAGTCTGAGGAAACTTGGGACATTGGTTGAGAAAAAAGGGTGTTTTGTATTTTTATTAAAAATCATGGGAATTGGGTACACACGCATGTATTAATTATGTTTAAAAATTGATGCTTTGGTATATATTCTAGTTGGAAAAAAAATGAAGGAGAAAAATAAATAGAAAAAAAATAGAAAAGAAAAAAAAAAGAAATAAAAGGGGACAAAATGCCCCAAAGTAAGGTTCAATAATAATCAATGCATATGGGATGTGATAAAAAAAATAATAAAATAAAATAAAATAAAAAAGGGAAAATGCATGAGTGTGTAAAAAAGTGAATAATGGGTAGTTAGGCTTGTATTATATTTTTATACGTTGTTATATAGGTTAGGTGGGAAGCTTCGGTTAATCAAAGATTCAAATTCTAGTCCACTTGACCAAATATAACCTCACATTGACCCTAACCCCATTACAACCTATGGATAAGCCCTCATGATATATGTATGCATGCATTAAATAATTGCTGATTGTTAGATAAAAAACAAATCTTAGAAAACATGATTAGAGGAGAATTGAGTGGATCAACCCTATACACTTGAGCGACTAGAGCAAATACACATCCGGTGAGGGTTCGATGCTCAATTCTTTGTTTCCGGCTTTCATGAGCTTTCTTCTTGCAAGTCTATTTGTACTTCATTTTGGTATTGAATGAGTGGAATTCATGAATAATCATATTATTTTAGCCCTACTTGTTCATATATGTTCTTGGAGTTTGATTTACTTTTAACCAAGTAGGTAGAATCAATTTGCATTTAGTTGCATGCATGTAGATAGGTTTGCATAGTTTCTTTGCATTGAATAAATGTTCATACCCCCTTTTCTTGTCCTTCTTTATTCTTAGCATGAGGACATGCTTGGTTTAAGTGTGGGGAGGTTTGATAAACCCCAATTTTGTGGTTTATCTTGTGCTTAATTTAGGGAATTTTATAAACTTTTCTCACATTTATTCAATGAAATAGCATGATTTTATGAATTTCTCCTAATTTGTGCTCAAGAGTGAAAACATGCTTTTTAGGCCTTAATTTGTTAATTTTAATTCACCTTTAATTCCACTAGATGCCTTGATGTGTTTGTTAGTAAATTCAGGTTGAAAAGGCTAAGAATGGATCAAAAGAGTGAAGAGAAAGGCATGCAAAGTGGAGGATTCATGGAAAATCAAGGATTTGGAGTGCATTCATCGACGCGCACGTGTGGAACGACACGCACACGTGTATATGAAGTCGCAAGACAACACGTACGCGTGACATGACGCGTACGCGTGGGAAGTAAAAATGCCAAATGACGCGTATGCGTGACCCATGCGTACGCATCGTAGCTCGCATGTGACCTCATTAAAGTGAAAATGCTGGGGGTGATTTCTGAGCTTCCCAGGCCGAGATCCAACTCATTTCTGAGCCTATTACATGCAAAATTCAAGAGGAGTCAAGGGGGGCACATAGTCTAGTTTTCATCATGCTTTAGTTAGTTTCTAGAGAGAGAAGCTCTCTCTTTTCTCTAGAATTAGGTTAGATGTAGATTAGGATTTCTCTAGATCTAGGTGTAATTCATTCTTTGATTTGCTTTTCCTTTCTAATTTCTTGTTTCTTTACCTTTGCTTTTCTAGTTTAGCATTTTACTCTTTGTATTTGTTTACTTTGCTGTTGATGCACTCTCGTTTCTTCTATTTTTCTTTAATGCAATTTATGTTTGATTTCTTTTATTGTTGAATTGCTTTGTTGTTGTTAATTTCTTGCAATTGGTAGTTGTAGATTTATATTTCTTGCAATCTTATTTTGCCTTCCTTTTATGCCTTCCAAGTGTTTGACAAAATGCTTGGAAGGATGATAGAGTAGATTTTTGTGTTCTTGGCTTGGGATGGTAACTTAGGTGAACTTGAGTTGCTAATGTCTAAGTGATTAATGATTGGTGTCCATTGACTCTAGCTTCCACTAAGTTAATTAGTGAGGTGACTAGGACTTGTGGACTAGGATTGGTGTAGCTCATTTGACTTTCCTTTACATGTTAGAGGATGACTTAATGGGATTGATCCTTACAATTATCATGTTGTGGTTAGTAACAAGGATAAAGATCCTTAACCATCAACCCTTGCCAAGACCTTTTTATCATTAGAGTTTCATTACTTTCTTGTCATTTATGTTTCTTGTCTCTTATCACAAAACCCCAAAATATGCATCTCATAACCAATAATAAGAACACTTCCCTCCAATTCCTTGAGAGACAACCCGAGGTTTAAATACTTCGGTTTATTTTTATCGGGGTTTGCACTTGTGACAAACAAATTTTTGATTGAGGAATTGTTTGTTGGTTTAGAACTATACTTGTAACAAGGTTTCGATTGAGAAATTCTTTACCGATAGAAAAATTTCCTACATCAGTGACATTGACTGCTGCTCCCTCTAGAGAAGCCAATGGACCGCTTGATCTCTTCTATATCACGCCCTTACTTCTGTTGTTCTTCCCTCATGGCTCTTTGATCTTCTCTTATTTCATGGAGGATGGTGGAGTGCTCTTGATGTCCCATCCTCAGCTAGTCTATGTTGGAGCTCAATTCTCCAAGAGAAGTATGCAATTAGTCCCAATAACCTTGGGAAGAAAAATGCATCCCTTGAGGCATCTGAGGGATTTCTTGCTGAGGCAGCTCCACATGCCCTTGTTGAGGTGCATGGGTAGGCTCTCTAGTTTGCTCCATCCTTCTTTTAGTGATGGGCTTATCTTCCTCAATAGGAATGTCTCTTTCTATGACAATTCCAGCTGAATTGCATAGGTGACAGATAAGGTGGGGGAAGGCCAACCTTGCTAAGGTGGAAGGTTTTTCAGCTTTCTTGTACAATTCTTGAGGTATTACCTCATGTACCTCCACCTCACTTCTAATCATGATGCAATGAATCATGATGGCTCTGTCAATGGTCACTTCTGACCGATTGCTAGTAGGGATGATAGAGCGTTGGATGAATTCCAACCATCCTCTAGCTATAGGCTTGAGGTCAAGCCTTCTTAGTTGGATAGGCTTGCCTTGAGCATCCCTCTTCCACTGAACTCCTTCCACACAAATGTCTGAAAGGACTTGGTCTAGCCTCTAATCAAAATTGACTCTCCTAGTGTAAGGATGTGGTCTCCTTGCATTTTTGGCAAATGGAGCGCCAACCTTACACTTTCCGAGCTGAAATCCAAGAGATGCCTTCGAACCATGGTATGCTAATTTTTGGGAAGTGGGTTCACGCTTGTATCATGGTTTTTTGTGACCCATACATTTGGCATAGAACTCTTGTACCATCAAGATTCTAATTTCCAGAATAGGATTGGTTAGGAATTTCCAACCTTTCCTCTGGATTTCTCGTCGGATCTTTGTGTATTCATTCTTTTTTAGCCTAAAGGGGACTTCAGGAATCACCCTTTTCTTTGCCACTACTTTATAGAAGTGGTCTTGATGAGCTTTGGTGATGAATCTCTGCATCTCCCAAGATTTGGAAGTAGAAGCAATAGCTTTCCCTTTCCTATTTCTAGAGGATTCTCTGACTTTGGGTGCCATAAGTGTGAATAGAAGGCAAAAAGCAAGGCTTTTCCAATACCAAACTTAAAAGCTTTGCTTGTCCTTGAGCAAAATAAGAAAGAGAAGAGTAGAAGAAGAAGAGAATAGAGAGAGATGGAGGGAGATAGGGTACGTCCAAGTGGGGGATTTAGTGTATGAGAGGTGTGTGGATGAAGGGTTATTTATAGGGGTGGGATAGGGTAGGGTTCGAATGAATGGGTCGGAATCGGGTGGGAAATTTTGAATTTAAAGTGGGTGGGGGTTGGTGGGAGTTATAATGGTTTTGGGAAGAGATATGGATGTGATTTGTTGAGGGTTTATAGGGAAGAGTATATGGGAAAGAGTGAAAGTAAGAGAGAGAAGAAGATGGGGTTGGTGGATATTTTATGGGACCCACTGGTCTTGGGAGGCTAAAGAAGTCAAATTCCCTGCCCCTTGTCGGCGTTTGAATGCCCAGCTCCTGCTCCTGGCTAGCGTTCAACGCCAGCTATGTGATCCTCTTAGGGCGTTGAACGCCTATTGGGGGCTTCCTTCATGGCATTCAACGCCAGGTCTCTGCCTCCTTCGAGGCGTTGAACACCCAGTCTCTGACCCCTGGTTGGTGTTCAACGCCAGCTTCATGCTCCTTGGCTGGCATTCAACGCCAGCAATGCTGCTCCTCATGGGCGTTGAACGCCCACTCTGGTCTCCTTGGCTGGCGTTCAACGCCAGCAAGGTACCTGCTCCAGGGTGTTCTGTTTCTAACTCTAACTGTTTCTGTTTCTGTTCTAACTACTGTACATGATCACAAACTTAAACAAATATAAAAATTAAACTGATATACTGAAATAAACAAAAAAAAAAAAAAAAACAGGAATAACTTTAGTTATGGTTGGGTTGCCTTCCAAAAAGTACTTCTTTAACGTCACTAGCTTGACGGTTAGCTCCTTACGGAGATGGATAGGGGCTTAGAATTTTGCCCCTTACAGTGAACTTCTTGCTTGTGCTCTCACGGATAAGTTCCACATGTTCTAGAGAGAGGATCCTGTTCACAGTGTGTGGAATGACTGGATTGTCAGTGAAGATAACTCTCATGCCAGGTGAGAGTCCTTCATTGGGGATTTTCTTATCCCTCCAGCCCTTGGACACTTTCTTCTTACTGCCATTTCTCTCAGAGCTTGATGATCGTTGCCCCACACCAAACTTAGAATTGGTGTCTAGGGCTCTGTTAGGCTCTGTACTGAGAGGAATGGTTGAAGCACTTCATGTTTGTTAATGGTGCTTCCTTCAACTGAGGTAGAATGAGGTTTATGAACCTTGAACACAAGATAGTCCTCATCTAATTGCAGGACTAGTTCTCCTCTGTCTACATCAATCACAGCCTTGGCTGTAGCTAGGAAAGGTCTTCCAAGGATGATGGATTCATCATCTTCCTCCCCAGTATCTAGGATTATGAAATCAGTAGGAATGTAAAGGTCTTCATCCTTTACTAAGACATCCTCTACCAGTCCATAATCCCTTTTATGGACTTGTCTGCCATCTCTAATGAGATTCTTGTAGCTTGTACCTCAAAGATTCCTAGCCTCTCCATTACAGAGAGAGGCATGAGATTTATGCTTGACCCTAGGTCACACAAAGTCTTATCAAAGGTCATGGTACCTATGGTGCAATGAATTAAAAAGCGTCTGGGATCCGGCTTCTTCTGAGGTAACTTCTACTGAACAAAGGCATTGAGTTCTTTTGTTAGCATTGGAGGTTCTTCCTCCAGAGTCCCTGTTCCAAATAACTTTGCATTTAGCTTCATCAGAATTCCTACGTACCGAGCAACTTGCTCCTCCCTAGTTTTTTCTTCCTCATCAGAGGAAGAGTACTCTTCAGATTCTATGATCTTCAACCAAGAATTCAAGGGAACTTCAATGGGCTCCTCATGAACGGTGGGTTCTATCAGTTTTTCAATTGGGAAGTTCTCAATGGGCTTAGGGTCGCCAACTATCCCTATTGTGGCATTCAATGCCAGGACTTGTGTCTCTTTAGGCGTTGAACGCCTAGCTTGCATCCCTTTACTGGTGTTCAACGCCAGATTTTGTGCTGCCTTAGGCGTTGAACGCCCAGTAAGGCCTTCTTTACTGGTGTTCAATGCCAGTGATGGTGCTTCCTTGGGTATTGAACGCCTAGTAAGGACCTCCTTACTGGTGTTCAATGCCAGAGATGGCTCACCCTTGGGCGTTGAACGCCCAGTAAGGACTTCCTTTCTGGCGTTCAACGCCAGAGTATCCCCTTCATATTTGGCTTCAGCTTCTACAGTGATATCCTTGCACTCTTCTCTTGGGTTTACTTTAGTGTTACTTGGGAGAGTGTTAGGAGGGGTCTTAGGGATTCTCTTGCTCAACTGACCAACTTGTACCTCCAGATTTCTGATGGATGACCTTGTTTCTATTATGAAATTATAAGTGGTCTTGAAGAGTTTAAAGACTATGGTTGCTAAGTCAGAAAGGCTCTGCTTAGAAGTCTCCATCTATTACTGAGAAGGTGAGAATGGTATCTGTTGTTAAACTTATTTTGGTTTCTTCCACCTTAATTATTGTTGAAGCCTTGCTGAGGCTTCTGTTGATCCTTCCTTGAAAGGTTAGGATGATTTCTCCATGAGGAGTTGTAGGTGTTTCCATAGGGTTCTCCCATGTAGTTTACCTCTTCCATCATAGGTTGATCTGGATCATAAAGATCTCCTTCATAGGAGGTGTCTTGAGTGCTGCCAGCTGCAGCTTGCATTCCAGTCAAATATTGAGAGATCATATTGACCTGTTGTGTCAAGATCTTGTTCTGAGCCAATATGGCATTCAAAGTGTCAACTTCCAGGACTCTTTTCTTCTAAGCTACCCCATTGTTCACAGGGTTTCTCTTTAAAGTATACATATATTGGTTGCTTGCAACCATTTCAATGAGTTTCTGCGCCTCTTCAGGCATTTTCTTCAAGTAGAGTGATCCACCAGCAGAATGGATATCTCAGATAGACCATCATAGAAGATACCCAGGATAGACCATTCTGAGAGCATGTCAGGAGAACATCTCTTGATCAGTTGCTTGTATCTTTTTCAAACTTCATAGAGGGATTCACCCTCTTTTTGTCTAAAAGTTTAAACTTTCACCCTGAGCTTGCTCATCTTTTGAGGTGGAAAGAACTTGGCCAAGAAAGCATTGACCAACTTTTTCCAAGATTCTAGGCTTTCCTTAGGTTGAGAATTCAACTATATCCTAGCTCTGTCTCTAACAGCAAAAGGGAAAAGAATAAGTCTGTAGACCTCAGGATCCACTCCATTAGTCTTAACAGTGTCACTTGCAAGAATTCAGATAGGAATTGATGTGGATCTTCCAGTGGAAGTCCATAGAATTTGTAATTCTATTGCATTAAAGAGACTAACTGAGGCTTAAGCTCAAAGTTATTTGTTTGAGATTGCCCATTTGACTGCATATTACTTGCTAATTGTCTAAATGCCTTATCTGTTCCTATTTGTAAATCTCTTGTCTGATATAACTGTGTTTGCTATATTATACTCCTGCTGGTGGTTGGGAGGTCTGAAGGAATTGGAAAGGGAAGTATTAGTTAGACTGAAGGATCTTTAGTCAGTTGCCACTTACGGTTTAGTTTGTTTATAAGCTTTGATATTATCTGGAGGAAGTTCTAGGATTGCCTTCGGCTTTCCTCTATTATTATGTATTATATATGTGGAAGCTGTTACCATGCTGGGGACCTCTGGTTCTCACCCATGCGGATTTTGTGGTTTTCAGATGCAGGACGTGAGGTTTCTCGCTGAGGCATGCTGGAGACTTCTGGATTTGCGAAGATCCTTTGTTCTCGGGACTCCGTCTCGGTTTATATATCTTGTTTAGATACTTTTATCTCCACTAAATAATACAAACTGTGATGACTCCTCTTATAGGAGATTTTGGCGAATAGGGTTCTGTATTTGTGTTCCTTTGGGTTTCCTTTGGGGTTTCCTTATTTTATTATATGTATATATATATTGCTATGCTCGGACCGGTTATCTTCGCATCCGGATTTGAGTTTTGATATTCCCGTTTTTGACACTCTTTTGTATATATATAATCTCGCGTTAACTTATCCTTTGCTCGTTGCGTTATCGATCGGAGTGTTGCGCTTTCGAGTTGCAATTTTTGTTTACTCCTTTTTCTACAAAGGCTCCTAGTTATAATCCTTATTCACACTACTATACGTACTAGATTTTGTTTTAGAGGTCGTAATACCTTGCCATCTCTGGATTATGACTTAAGCATAAGACTCTGTATGGTAGGGTGTTACATTATGGTATCAAAGCAGTTCGTTCCTGTAGAGCCTGAGGGACGGACTAACTATGCTTCTGTGCATTCTCTGTATGTGTGTTATGTGCTATTATTATATCTGCTTGATATAATTGGCATAAACATTCATGAGCATGCATTTGGGACTTTGAAGCACTAGACTTCCGATATTGAGACTAATCAACTTAATATCGATTGTTTGGTGTGTATAGGAACCAGATGGCGCTTCGTGGACGCGGTAGAGGTCGTAGGAGCGGTCATACGAATGCTTGTGCGCCAGGGATTAACCCTAATGACCCGGTGAACTTTATGACTGCATTGGAGAACATGGCTGTTGCTATGCAAGCCACTGCTGAGGCTCTTGGTCAACAGATGAACAACCATGGTAATAACGGAGGTGGAGTTCAGGGCCCGATGACACTGGTAAACTTTTTGAAGGTTAATCCACCTAAGTTCAAGGGAACCACTAGCCCGACTGAGGCCGATACATGATTTTAGGCCATGGAACGAGCACTGCAAGCGCAGGTGGTACCTGAAGGGCAGCGTGTGGAGTTCGCTATCTATTTGCTCACTGGGGAAGTGTCGCATTGGTGGCAAGGAATCCGACGCCTCCTGCAGTAGGGTGATGATTATATCACCTGGGATGTCTTCCAAGAGGAGTTCTATAAGAAGTACTTTCTGACTTCTGCCAGGACGGCCAAGGAGCTTGAATTGTTGCAGCTGAAGCAGGGTACTATGTCCGTATCTGAGTATACTAACAAGTTTGAGGAGCTGTTTAGATTCTCTCGTATGTGTCAAGGGACTCCAGTGGAATATGAGGAATGGAAGTGTGTTAAGTACGAAGGAGGACTCCGGAGCGATATTTTTGGTTCGGTGGGGCCAATGGAGATTAGGACTTTCTCCGAGTTGGTGAACAAGTGTAGGGTTGCTGAAGAGTGCGTGAAGAGGGCAGCCACTGAGAAGGGAAGTCACAAAGGATCATTTCCACAGAACCGAGGGAAGAGTTTTGCACCTAGAGGTCCACCTTTCAAGAGGGGAGGTTCCTTTAGGAGGCCTAACAACAACTACTCCCAAGGAAAAAGGTTTGGTAAGCAGCCTCAGAATGATCAAGCTTGTACTAGGTGTGGGAGTCACCATCCAGGAGTACCATGCAAGGCCGGATGGGGTTTGTGCTACAATTGTGGAAAGGCAGGGCATAGAGCCGCAAGTTGTCCAGAGCAGCAGAAGCAAGGTGCTGGGAAAGCACAACAGACCGGTCGGGTGTTCACCACCTCAGCTAGGGGTGCAGAGGGATCCGAGACACTCATTCGAGGTAACTGTGAAATGGCTGGTCAAACTTTAAATGCTTTATTTGATTCGGGAGCATCGCATTCATTCATTATAGTTGAGAAAGCCCATGAGTTAGGATTGAAGATCGTAACCTTAGGTTATGACCTAAAAGTATATAATGCTACCCATGAAGCCATGGCAACTAGGCTAGGATGCCCGAAAGTTTTGTTTAGGTTCAAGCAGCGTGATTTTGTCCATAATTTAATCTACTTACCGATGATCGGTCTTGATCTTATCTTGGGATTGGACTGGTTATCTAAGAACCATGTCCTGCTTGAGTGTTCTACAAAGTCGGTGTACTTTATGCCGGAAGATACAGAAGGGCCGGTTGTGGTGAATAATTATTACTTGAATTCGATGATGGTGAACTGTTCTGGAATCGAATGTCAGGGTATCCTGTTGTTAACCGCGGGTGTTTCGGGTGATGACCAAAGGTTGGATCAGATTCCGGAAGTGTTTCCCGATGATATTGAGGAATTTCCACCTAACCGAGAGGTCGAGTTTGCTATTGAATTGGTGCCTGGGGTGTGACCAATCTCAAGTGCTCCTTATAGAATGTCACCGTTAGAGATGGCTGAGCTAAAGTCTCAGTTAGAGGAATTGTTGGGTAAAAACTTTATCCGACCAAGTGTTTCCCCGTGGGGTGCTCCAGTGTTACTGGTAAAGAAGAAAGATGGAAGTATGCGACTTTGTGTGGATTACAGGCAGCTGAACAAGGTCACCATAAAGAATAAGTACCCATTTCCGAGAATTGATGATCTCATGGATCAGTTACAAGGAGCTGGGGTTTTCTCCAAGATCGATTTGCGATCCGGTTATCACCAGATAAGGGTAAGGGGTGAGGATATCCCTAAGACCGCTTTCAGGACTCGTTATGGTCATTACGAGTACACTGTAATGTCCTTTGGGTTGACGAACGCTCCTGCGGTATTCATGGATTACATGAATAGAGTGTTCCGTCCGTTTCTAGATAAATTCGTTGTTGTCTTCATTGACGACATACTAATTTACTCCAAGACTGAAGAAGAGCATGCGGAACACTTGAGGACCGTGTTGCAAATTCTAAAGGAGAAGAAACTCTATGCGAAACTGTCTAAGTGTGAGTTTTGGAAGGATGAGGTAAAGTATTTAGGTCACGTGGTGAGTAAGAAGGGAATAGCCGTAGATCCAACTAAGGTGGAAGCTGTGATGGATTGGAGGCAACCAACCACAGTAACTGAGATAAGGAGTTTTCTGGGCTTAGCTGGCTATTACCAAAGGTTCATCAAAGGCTTTTTGCAATTAGCCATGCTGTTGACAAAATTAACCCGCAAAGACACTCGGTTTGTTTGAAATCCTGAGTGTGAGGAAAGCTTTCAGGCATTGACGAAAAAGTTGACCACTGCACCTGTGTTGGTGTTACTTGAGCCGAACGAACCATTTGAGGTGTACTGTGATGCCTCACTAAAGGGTCTAGGATGTGTGCTGATGCAGCATCATAAAGTGGTGGCGTATGCCTCACGACAGTTGAGACCTCATGAAGTTAGTTACCCTACGCACGATTTGGAACTCGCTGTGGTCGTGTTTGCCTTGAAGGTGTGGAGGCATTATCTCTATGGGGTTAAGTTCCAAGTCTTCTCCAATCACAAGAGCTTAAAATATCTCTTTGATCAGAAAGAGCTTAATATGAGGCAAAGGAGGTGGATGGAATTATTGAAGGACTACGACTTTGAGTTGAATTACCATCCGGGAAAGGCAAATGTAGTGGCAGATGCGTTAAGTCGGAAGTCGTTATATGTGGCTTGGATGATGCTTCAAGAGGAGAAGTTGCTCAAGGGATTCGAGAGTCTAAAAATTGGTGCTTAAGAAGTATCTGGAACCTTGTGTTTGAGCCGATTAGAAATCTCGAGTGATTTTAAGTCCGAGCTCCTAAAGGCTCATGAAAATGATGAAGCGTTATGGAAGGTGTTACCGGCTATCGAGCAAGGAAAACAGTGGAGAGTATCGGAAGAAAAAGATGGGTTATGGAGATTCAAGGGTAGGATCATTGTGCCGGATGTTGGCACTTTGAGGCAAGATATCTTAAAGGAGGCACACAAAAGCGGATTCTCCATTCACCCGGGAAGTACTAAGATGTACCATGATTTAAAGGTGATGTTTTGGTGGCCAGGTATGAAGAATGATGTGGCGGAATATGTTTCAAAGTGCTTAACTTGCCAAAAGGTAAAGATTGAACATCAAAGACCTTCTGGGATGTTGCAACCTTTAGAGGTTTCGCAATGGAAGTGGGAAAGTATTGCAATGGACTTTGTGTCGGGATTGCCAAGGACTAGGATTGGTTTTGATGCTATCTGGGTGATTGTGGACCGACTGACGAAGTCAGCTCACTTTTTGCCCATTCGGATGACTTACCCCCTTGAGGAGCTAGCTCGGTTATACATAAAGGAGATTGTGAGACTCCATGGTGTACCTGCTACTATAATCTTTGATAGAGATCCTCGTTTCACTTCGAGGTTCTGGGGTGCATTTCAGAAAGCTTTTGGAACCCGATTAGGCTTGAGTATAGCGTACCATCCTCAAACAGATGGTCAATCCGAGAGGACGATCCAAACACTAGAGGATATGTTGAGAGCTTGTGTTTTGGATCAACCGGCGAGTTAGGATCGGTATATGCCGTTAGTGGAGTTTGCATACAATAATAGTTACCATGCGAGCATCGGAATGGCTCCGTATGAGGCATTTTATGGGAGGAAATGTCAATCTCCGCTATGTTGGTATGAAGCTGGAGAGAAAGGCTTGTTGGGGCCGGAGATGATAGCTGAGACCACTGAACAAGTCAAGAAAATTCGAGATAGGATGCTTACGGCGCAGAGTCGCCAGAAGAGTTACGCCGATCAGAGGCGGAAGCCCTTGGAATTTGAAGAAGGAGATCATGTTTTCCTGAAAGTTACTCCAACCACAGGAGTAGGTAGGGCGATTAAAGCGAAGAAGTTGAATCCTCGATACATTGGTCCATTTCAGATCTTGGAGAGGATTGGACCGGTAGCGTATCGGATGGCTCTACCACCTCATCTTTCGAACCTGCACGATGTGTTTCACGTGTCACAGCTTCGGAAGTACACTCCTGATGCTAGCCATGTATTAGAACCTGAGTCGGTTCAGTTAAGAGAAGATTTGACGCTTCCAGCGGCTCCAGTTAGAATTGACGATACTAGTATCAAACGGTTGCGTGAAAAAGAGGTTTCATTAGTCAAAGTGGCTTAGAGTCAAGGCGGTGTTGAGGAACACACTTGGGAACTTGAGTCGGAGATGCGAACGGATTATCCGCACTTATTCTCAGGTAATTGAATTCGAATTTTGTGGGCAAAATTCCCAATTAGGTGCGTAGGATGTAAGACCCGGTTAATTAACGGCTAATTAACCCATAAATGAGAATTTATTCTAGAAAGCCAAAAATGTTATTTTTATGGCTAAATGTGATAGAGGAGAGTGAGACGAGAAATTCGGTACCAATTTTATAGAAATCGGACTAAGATTGGACCGAACGGACCAAACCGGGCCAACCAGACCAAAAGTGGTCCCTTGGCCCAACTAAACTAAACTAAAACCCTAGTTTTCAGCACTCTCTCTCCTCACAACACACAAACACACGCTAAAATTGTTTTGGAGGGGGGAAGGACACTCTCTCAAGTTCTCTCCCTTGGTTGATCTTCAAACCACCATAACTTTTGATCTAGAGCTCCGATCGCCGCACCGTTTGCGGCCACGTGTTCACCGCGAAAAGCCCTACAAAATCCATACAATCAATCTTAAGGTAAGTCACGTTTTGCTCTTCGAAATTCCAGCCCTTGTTTTCGAGTTTCATGGATGAAATGTTGAGATTTTGGGCTCTTTGATGTTATAAGACCCAACTCTCTTGAAGGAGAAGGTTAATCTTGTCTCCTTGGACCTTGGGTGTGGTAAGATTCTCAACCCTAGTGTAATTTGTTGTTCTATGATGTTGGGTATTGAGATGTTGTGTATGGGTATGATGATTGTGGCTTAGGTTGTGTATATGTGAATATTGGAGCTTGATTGGTGATTTTGGAAATCTTGGGAGAGGGTTTTGTGTGATAAAATATGTTCTTGGAGGTGTTGAGACCTTGAGAGCTTGTGGACAAGTGGTTTGGAAGTGCTCCGGTTGAGCTTGGGAAATCGGCTAAGGTATGGTCTCGGTTTCTCGTATCTAATATGTAATGTGGTAGGAAATACTTAGGCTAGAGGCCCTAAGATAGGCATTGAATGGTTGATATTGTTAAATGACTGAGATATATGATGTGATCATATATGTGATTATGAATATTGATGCCTTGATTTTGTGATATATGAGAAAATGCATGTTATGATATATGTTTGATGAATGATTAAGGTTGAATTGGTGGGCGGTACCATGTTGATGGTGAGTATGATGTTGATTATGTATAATGATGGTTGATTGGAAATGGTATTATTGGAAATTGGGATGAGGGAGGATGTATGACATGATATTGTGTTTGTCCTTTAGCCATTTGATTGAGAAGTGTTAAAAGGGTTGGATGGTGATTTTGGAAAATTTGGTGAAATGCCAATGTGTAAGTTGAGGATGGCTTGATGTTGATTTTGGTATATTTTGATTGATTTCAAAGAAAAGGGATGAAATTGGCATGTTTTGATTGATTTTGAAAAGAGTTGAAAGTGGCTTGTTTTGAAAATGGCACTTTATGGTTTTGTATGAAAACATGGTTTTTGGGCATACTTTGATGGGGCATAACTTGGACTATGGATCTCTGATTTGTGCCAAATCTATTTAAAAATGAAATTAGACCCGGGATGTTCATGCTGTTCGAAGAACGAGTGAAAAACGATTTAAAATGAGAAAGTTATGTCCGTCGGAAGATTGGGGGTTGAATCTGTAAATTCTGCAGCTTTTAACTTAGAAAATTTTTTTAGCAGAATGACCCTCCGCGCGTAGAAGCACTTGGCGCGTGCGCGTCGTTCTTCAAGAAAGCACCATCCGTGCGTGTGCGTGGTGTGCGCGGGCACGTCGATGCGCTGCACCAAATGCCCAGCTATTTTTCCGAGAGTTGTGCCAGAGTTGTGCCAGTTTTGTGCCTGGGGCGCAAGAGTACCCACACGTACGCGCACTCCACGTCGTTTGGCTATTTTTCAACCCGCGCGTCCAGGCGTATGATGCTTGCGCGTCGATGAGATTTTGTGGCCATCCACGCGTGCGCGTGGAGTGCGCGTACGCGTGGCCCTATTTTCAATCCAAAGTTGATTTTTGAGTTTTAAAAGCCAAATTTCATACTTCTAAGTCTCCGATCTCACCACTTATATCTTAAATCATTATAATATGCCTAGCAATGAGGCAAGGGGCTAGTAAATGTGGTAACTTGCGAGTGAAGTAAGGGAAAAATGAATGATCAATGAGGATCAAAGATGATTATGTGAGACGCGGAGGATGGCAGTGGAAGTGCTTGTTGTGCCATGGGCCGAAGGGCCGTAATTGTTAATGAATTGGCTGGTTATGGATTTAACCATGAGTCGGATGGCTAGATTATTGCCGTGTTACGGCGGAGCCATGATTATGGCTAAGTATAAATGCATATATGCTGTTGAATGAATTGTGAATGTTTGCACTTCCACCATCGGAGATGAGGGTTTCCCTGGGAGGAAGCAGTGGCTAGCGACCACGTGCTCCAGGTTGAGACTCGAAGCTCTTTTGACCCTATGTCGTAAGTGTGGCCGGGCACTGTGAAAGGCCCGGATGAGCTCGCCCTGAGGGTGATGGATATGGATCATGATTATGATCAAGTTTATGATGAGTATAACTCGAGCTGGGGATGTGCGACAGAGGGACAGTCCAATGGTTAGCTACCAGGACTTGTCGAGTTGGCTCTATAACCGACAGATGATATCATCAGCCACTAGGGACAAGCATTTATCATATGCATACTATATGAATTGTTTGAGATTGCCCATTTGACTGCATATTACTTGCTAATTGTCTAAATGCCTTATCTGTTCCTATTTGTAAATCTCTTGTTTGATATAACTGTGTTTGCTATATTATACTCCTGCTGGTGGTTGGGAGGTCTGAAGGAATTGGAAAGGGAAGTATTAGTTAGACTGAAGGATCTTTAGTCAGTTGCCACTTACGGTTTAGTTTGTTTATAAGCTTTGATATTATCTGGAGGAAGTTCTAGGATTGCCTTCGGCTTTCCTCTATTATTATGTATTATATATGTGGAAGCTGTTACCATGCTGGGGACCTCTGGTTCTCACCCATGCGGATTTTGTGGTTTTCAGATGCAGGACGTGAGGTTTCTCGCTGAGGCATGCTGGAGACTTCTGGATTTGCGAAGATCCTTTGTTCTCGGGACTCCGTCTCGGTTTATATATCTTATTTAGATACTTTTATCTCCACTAAATAATACAAACTGTGATGACTCCTCTTATAGGAGATTTTGGCGAATAGGGTTCTGTATTTGTGTTCCTTTGGGTTTCCTTTGGAGTTTCCTTATTTTATTATATGTATATATATATTGCTATGCTCGGACCGGTTATCTTCGTATCCGGATTTGAGTTTTGATATTCCCATTTTTGACACTCTTTTGTATATATATAATCTCGCGTTAACTTATCCTTTGCTCGTTGCGTTATCGATCCGAGTGTTGTGCTTTCGAGTTGCGATTTTTGTTTACCACCTTGCCATCTCTGGATTATGACTTAAGCATAAGACTCTGTATGGTAGGGTGTTACATCTTCCTTCTAGATCAATTTTTCTCACCATCTACTCCAACTTCTGATTGATTCATTCCATGGCAGACTGTATATGATTAACGCTGGGTTAGCGGTCATTAATCTCCTCTGCTTTAGATCAAATGTCGGGTCAGCGGTCATCCAATCTGAACGGGGATGAAGCTCTAGCAGTCCATTCCCTTGGTGATCCTACTCAAAACACCACAGACAAGGAAGGATCTTCCAGATCAGAGAATACTGCTTCATTAGTTCTAGCCTATACCAGAAAGGCCCTAATCGCCCCGAACCTCGGCTGAACTGATGTCTCGAGAAGTCCCCAACGAAGCCGTGGATTAGCCGTCTAAGAGATGTATAATCAAGCTTGTGGTTCAGTACCATCCTGTCAAGGACTCGCAAGAACCCGTGTGAATAGGGATGACGGTCAAGTTACACTCCCAATTCATTAGGATGAAGAACGAAGATACATCTTATAATAGAATCAAGCATAGATTGAAGTAGAATAGTGATATTCATAAGAATCAGCAGAGCTCCTAACCTTAACCTTAGGAGGTTAGTGACTCATGCTGTACAAAGAATAAAGCTGAAAACGTGTAGAGTGGGCAAGGGTTTGGTAGAAGATCCTAAACATGGGTGATCTTCTCCTATATATACTAATCTAATAACTAAGGATTACAGAAATAAGATAAACTAGTCTTGTAGTGCGAAAATCCACTTTCCGGACCCACTTGGTGAGTGTTTGGGCTAGGCCAAGGGTGTCTCCACGTGCTAGGACTCCTTAGGGGCGTTGAACGCTGGCTTGGGACTCCCTTTTGGGCGTTGGACGCTAGCTGCTCCCGTTTGGGCGTCCAATGCTAGGAAGAGGGTGGAGTACTGGCATTGAATGCCTGTTTTGAACCTTTATTTCCAGAGCAAAGTATGAGCTATTATATATTTCTGGAAAGCCCTAAATGTTAGCCCTTCATAGTCGTTGAGAGAGTGCCATTTGGACTTTTGTAGCTTTAGAAAAGCTCCTTCGAGTGCACGGAGGTTAGATCTTAACAACATCTATAGTCCTTTCTCTGTGTCTGAATCAGACTTTTTCCAAAGCTCCTCAATTTTAGCTAGAAAATACTTAAAATCACGATAAAACACACAAACTCAAAGTAGAATTCAAAAATATGAATTTTGCACTAAAACCTACGAAAATATAATAAAACTTAAACAAAACATAACAAAAACTATATGAATATGATATCAAAAAGCGTATAAAATATCTGCTCATCATAGGTTCACTTTGATTGTGCTGTCATAACTTGCATTTCGGTCTGTGATGCATGCGCATCATGTATTTTTTCTATGCTTTTTCATATCAAAAATTAATTTATCATGCTTAATTATTTATTATTTTTGTGCTTATGTCATATATTGCTTTGATCTCGTTGAATTGATTATTTTTATAGGAAATGGTAGAAAAATAAGCAAAAAGCATAAAACAAGCTCAAACAAAGAAAAGAGGAGCTTTTTGGATACGCTTTGGAACCTTAGGCTGCGCTTTTAAAAGCGTGGCCCATGACCCATAAAGAAGTAGCGCTCTTGTTTGGCGCTCTTGTGAGAGCGCAGCGCTCTCCTGGAGCATACAACACTCTCACCCACGCTCTCCACCATGCTCCTTGGCTAGTGCCAGCATCCTGCCAGCATGACCTTGTCATCTTCCAAGGAGCATAACTTGAGTTGTATAGCTCCAAATGACACACTTTTAAAAGGATTGAAAAGTAGACATCCAGAGCTTTCCAACCATATATAATAGTATTGGGTGGACATTCAATTAAAGCTTTAAAAGATGGTGTTGAAATGGACCTTGAAAGTAGGCCTGGCGCTCACCCTGGCGCTCTTCTTGGCGCTCTTGGGAGAGCGCCAGCATCTTGCCAGCATGACCCTACCCTCTTTCAAGGAGTATAACTTGAGTTGTAGGGCTCCAAATGATGTGCTTCCAGTTGCATTGGAAAGTAGACATCTAGAGATTTCCAACAATATATAATAGTAAGGGGTGGATATTCAATTAAAGCTTCAAAAGATGGTATTAAAATGGACCCTGGAAGCAAGCCTGGCGCTCTTCTTGGTGCTCTCCCAAGAGCGCCAGCATCCTACCAGTATGACCTTGTTATCTTCAAAGAAGCATAACTTGAGCTACAAAGGTCTAATTGATGTGATTTCAGTTGTGTTGGAAAGCTGACATCCAGAGTTATCCAATGATGTATAATAGTCTATAGTGGGCATGAAATTGGAGCACAAACAATGGGCATTTTTAAAGCCCCAAAAACACCAGCATAAAGCACCGAAGTGCTTGGCGCTCATCACTCATGCACGCAGCACTTGCCTCAGCGCTCACACCCCACACTACACCACACTCAACACAAGGCACCAGTGCTCACTCTAGCACTCATGCCAGCGCTTACCCAAGAGCGCCTACACACACTTGCACAGTGCTTGCCCCAGCGCTTGTGCCAACGCTCACCTATGTGCGCCAACAATGTCCTAACACTCATTAGGACGCTCTCCACCCATGCTCACTCAAGAGCATCCACCAAGAGCGTCTACCAACCCTCAAAACTCACCCTTCAATACTCCCAGTGCTAGAACCCATGCTCATTTCCACGCTCGCCAGCAAGCGCCATCGACTCTGGAAATTGAAAAATTTTCAAGGTGCAGTACGCACCAAAACATGCACAAAATGTTGACCCTGGCGCTCGTCTTCAGCGCTCGTTGCACGCCCGTATTGGAGAGTGCCTTCGATACTTTACCAAGAAAAAATTGAGGTTCGTGCGTACGCACACCCTGATGTGCGTACGCACAAGGATGATTTTGCAAGTGTGCGCACGCACAAAAAGAAAAATAGCCAGCGCTCATTCCTCACGCTCAGTAGCAAGCGCCGGACTCTAAAACACACCAAAGGAATGCCCAATATACCAAAAGGACCCCTGGAACATCATTTTTTGGTCACTTAAAATCCACTCAACTTCAAGCAAGCAAGCCAACAAATACCACTCAATCAAGGCCACAAGAATAATCTAGAATAGTTCATTTTCATTTGATTGTAATTTGCTTTCAATTTCATTTAAGTTTGTAATTTAGGGGAGTCCATATAAAGGCTTTAGTTTCATAAAAATAAGAATCAACACTTGGCTGGGAATTTCACTAGGAGGGGTCTTTGGACCCTCTCTTCTCACCCACACTTCTCTCCTCTTCCACTTTCTTGTAAATATTTTAGTTATGAATCACTAACTATTTCCATTGGGAAAGAGAGCTCTATTGTACTTTGATGGATTGATTCATTTTGATTCTTCTTTTTCTCTTCATCTCTCTTTGATTTACTAGAAAGAATTTTGTTCTTCATGTAATCATTCAATTATCTTGGGAAAGAGATTGAACGTATTTGGATTCTATGTGATCCATGGGAAAGGAAATCATAGAATCATACTTGAAACTGTTTCTCACACTTGATTATATTTGGGTTTTGGGTTGGATAATCTACCCATTATTTGGATCTAGGAGAGTGTGTGGTATAATCAGGGACCAATCTTCATCTCTTCTCATGAGCAACTAGATCAAGGAATTGGTAATTGTTCAAGGGTAGAGAGATTGAATCACCAAGGGATTGGAATTCAATCACTCATGATTGCCAAGAGATCAATGAGTTGTATGATTGAAAATGAGATGAAAAACAATTAATCTAGAGAATTCAATATCTCTTGATCACAATGTTCATTTTATTCTTAGTTTTTGTATTTACTTTATAGTCATTTACTTTCTTGCACTTTACTTTCCCGTACTTTACTTTTCTTGTTGTTTACTTTCTTACACTTTATTGCTTTCTTTTAATTTCAAGTCATTTACATTTCCTATTTGCTCATCATCCAACTATGTTTGTCTAACTAGAATAATTAATTAACTATTGATTGCTTAATCTTTTAATCCTCGTAGGATCGACCTCACTCTAAGTGAGTTTTATTACTTGATACGACCTAGTGCACTTGCCGTTAGTTATTATAGAAGATTAATTTTTTCGTATCAGTTTGCAAAATTGACTCCTTACTCTAGTCAACTTTCTTTGTGTAAGATTCATTTTCTCTTTGTTAAGTGGCTCATGTGCCTTCTTTTGTCCATCATCCTCGGACATAAACACTATTTTGCCATCAACATTCATTGCAATGATAGGTATTTGCACTGTTGACATGAAAGTTCATATAAAAAAAGAAAAACTAATAATACTTTAACAAATCGTCTAAAGCACACTTTAACATATCGTCTAAAGCACACTTTAGATGACATATTAAAGTATCATCCATCTAGAGAAATCCATCGCTTTGACAATAACCCTAAATCAAGGAGAGAAATGTCAAAATAATGGTAAATAAATAGAAAAGAAGAAAATGGAGAAAACATTAAATTGATACATTGCATGCTGAAATCGTGTGCACACGCCTACAAGTATCGTCTATTCCTCAGCGTTCTCTTGGAAATGATTCAATTTATAAATTCATTCAAGTAAAATAACACATTCAACAAGGCCAAACTTTGAAAATATACGAGTATCAAATTTAATGCAATGGCTCTTATTTTGACGCAGAAATGGCTTTGCACACTAATGAAGGGCACTGGTTTCTGACTACAGTAGCAAGTCAACCAAAGTTCTATCATAGGAAGTAATCAGGTGTTCTCCTGGTTACGTCCGGCTCTCCCCTCTTGGAGCTGGCTCAAACTACGATTGAGAAAGATATTGATTAAAGCAACAAACTTTAATAAGAATATTAATTTAAAATATATTATATGGGATAAAAATCAAATGCATATTTCAGTTGTTTTCCATTTTCATCCATTGTGTGTGTTTGACTATTCGATGCTTCCTACAATTTATGGTGACTAAAACTAATTACCCAGCAAAATAGCACAAATTAGTTAAAATTTATAATCAAATAAGCAAAACTAACTAGTGACCACTAAATTTACAAACAGAATCACAATAATAATTTCTGAATTTGCAAACAGACTAAAAAAAATCAAACAGCAGTAACAAATAATAAATAGAATAAAAAAATTAGAACATTATGAACAGAATCATACACACAGAAATTGAAATCAGAATCATAAAAATAAATTCCAAAATTTTTTAACCCTCATAAAAAAATCCAAAAAATTCAAACAACGAAACAAACAGAACAAAAAAATAATTAAATGAAATCAATGAAAGGAAGGAATACGGAAAACCTAAACAAAAAATAAGTAGAAAAAATAACTAATTGAGTTCAAACAAATTCATACAACAAGAATATAAAAGGAACACAAAAAAATCAATGAAGCAAATTCATACCTGAGACTATCTGAAGCTGAGGCTCCATTAGAACTCTGGAAGTGGAGGATAAAGAGGAAGACAAAGCACCACGGCGCTGACGACGACTTGACGAGAGAAGAGACAAGAGGAGACGGGGAGAGAGAGCATAGGAACGACACCGGGAGATGGGCTAAGACCGACGGCGACGACTGGGCTGGACGGCGATGGCAGAGACTAAAGAAGAGTAGAGTAGGTGGTGGTGGTTCTGACTTCTGTGGATAAATTTGGAGTATGATGAGTTTACAGGGAAAGTGAATAGAATTAGGGTTTCATTTAGATAAATTTAAAAAATATTTGTGGTAAATGTAAAAAAAATATTATTAAATTTCATGAGGTATATTTGTAATTTATTTTTTGTGCATATTAAAAAAATTCAAAAGATTTGAGCTTACTAAAATTAGACTCCCTAATATTCATATACATTTGTATTTCTTGATCTTTCTTAGCATCAATATGACTAAAAATTTTGCAAAATTTTAATGAGATTTGGGATGTTGAATGAAGTCCCCTTAATTCTTTGCTTCTTCTATTTGTAGAGAAGAAATCCTTATTATGCAGAACTTTTTTTTACCATCATTAATCTTATACTCACGTTTTTGTTTTATTTACTCTCTAAAGTTAATTACTCACGTTTTTACTATGTTTTGAGAGTCAAATAACAGTCTCTACGGTGTGACTAGTCTTTACCCATTAAAATTAATTTTATTTTTTCACATGTTAATTGCATCCCATTCTTTACCGATTCGATTATTTTACTTTTTTTTTCGACCCATTTAATATTTGACCTTCAAATATCTTTGTCGACTTCCATGATGTATCATTTTAATTTGTTGTCAATAGATTGTAACCATTTTTTTTTCTTAACAAAATTTTTATCCATTTTTATAAAAACTTACTCGGATAATGAATATCATCTTATTCCTTCTCGTTGCATTAATCCAAACGTACGAGTCCCTAGCACTATAATGCTAGAACAAACTCCACCAATACAAATTTATGTATGTGAAAACCTAACTCGTTTGACCTATTCATGTATGTTAAAAGTATTGATATTAATGATGATAAGAGATAAACTTAATGTAAGAGTAATCATGATGACAATAACTACCACTATTATTATTATTGTTAGATGTTATGTACAAGAACAATGATAGACCCAAAGAATTTATGTTGGGGTAAAAATAATATATATTATTATTAAAAGATATATTTAAATTTAAAAAAATAAAAGTGTACATTAATTATTTGAATACAAAATAAAAATTAAAAATTATATTAGTAGTTAACTTTTTTCATTTTAAATTTTGAAGGTACTTCTTTTTTTGTTTTCATATTTTGAAAATGTTGAATAATTATTTCATTATTAATTTGATTGAATGTCTCTCTTTCTATATAGCCAAACAATCATTCAACCACTCGTCTTCTATTCGATTACGAAATCGAGTCTTTATGATATTTTAAGAACTTCTTTTTGTTAGAAGAGACTAATAGAGTGATTTCAGATTCTAGTGGTAGCTTTCTATTTCTAATAATAGAGTGACTTTTTTAAAAATATTTTTTCATTATTATTTTTAAAAATAAAAAAATATATATTCTAAATTAGTAAATTGATCAATTCACTTTAGAAATTTATAAGCAACATAATTACATATAATAGAATAGAACGAAAGATAAACAAATAAATAATAAGGATCATTAAATTGAGAATAAAATAAAATATATAAATTCATGAAGAGAATGAAAAAATAGATCAATACCACCTAAACTATAATTGTTTGAATTAAAATTTGTAATTAAAAATATCAAAAAGAGAAACAATAAAATTGAAAAATACATAGAGTCATAAAGAGTTATATAAAACAAAATAGAAAATTTAAAATTTAACTTTTGATGAAGAGAAGATGACCACTAGATAAAGAATAAAAAAAAGAAGGTTAAAAATATGAAACTAAGAAGAAGGTTTAAGAGAATAAAAGAGTAACGGCTGAAATTTAAGAATAGAAGAAGACTAAATTTAATTAGGTTAACTAATAGTTAAAATGATATAAAGATAAAATAAATTTAAAATTTTAAATAATTAATTTTAATTTATTTATCATTTAAAATTTAAAATGAAATATATATATATATATATATATATATATAAACAAAAATGAAATGAGAGTGGGGGCAAGTGCCCCCCATTACTCTACTTAGGTCCGTGCTTGTACAAGGGTAATCCATCTTGCATAGAAAAAAAAGTGGCTACCTGGCTTTAAAGTAAGAGACTGGATTCGATGGTCTCCAAACGTTTGGACCATTAAATGATTTTAGAACAAAATATATTTTTTAAGTTTTTTTTATAATTGTTAAATAGTTCTTATCTAATTTTAATTACAAATTAACTCCATATATTTTATTTAATCATAAAACTATTTTTTATTTTATAAATTATTATTTTATCATTAATTTATTATGTTTATTAACAATAAAAGATAATTGGCTATTCCAATCGATTAAAAGATTATATTTGATACGTGACGTTCGTCCAGGACTGTGAAATCGTGTTTCTTTGAAAATCAATCGATTGGATTATCAAAACAATCGATTGAATTTCAGGTTTCCATAACTCAATCGATTGGACTACAGGTTTTCATCACAAAACAATCGATTGAAAATTGAAAGGTAGCATGGTTTTCGCAAAAATCAATCGATTGGTCATGTTACCCAATTGATTGAACGATGACTAAAATGTGAGTTTTTTATAATTCAATCGATTATTTATACTACCCAATTGATTGAATGCTTCAAAACGAATATGGATTTGCCAAATTCAATCGATTGGTTGTGCTACCCAATCGATTGAAGTGTGTACTACGCCTATTTCAATTTTGTTATCGTTTTTATAAATTATTATCTTATTATTCATCTATCTTATCTTTAAAATTCTATCTTCAATCACATTCACATGCTCAAGTGAATAAGCTCAAGAAGACAATGTTATACGAATGCAAAATTGACATCACAGTTCTAAGATTTGAATATAGCTAAAACCAATCGATTGAATTCGGCAAATCCATATTGTTTTGATGAATTCAATCAATTGGGTAACACAACCAATCGATTGAATTGTGAGATCTCAGGTTGTTTTGAAGCTTTCAATCGATTGAATTATAAAAAACCAACATTTTAGTCATCGTTCAATCGATTGGGTAATATGACCAATCGATAGATTTTTGCGAAAACTGTAATACCCTGACTACCAAAGGCAACGCTTCCGGCTGCGCAACTCTGATAGCTCAGATATTACGATGACACTTATACTATTTAATACTAAAATATGAGCCTGTTTGAAACTTTAAACCGCAATACCGCTCCCAAAAATACTTTTACCATACAACGTACATCCATACATACCATACAACTTACAGAAACTCATAAAGAGTACATACAATTCCTATCCCTCTTACAGAATATATCAAGATAAAGGCGAGGGTACAATAAACCATAACTAAAACAATACAGAGCATCACAACAACAATTAAATAAGCTCTTCGTAACTTCTGCGCCCATATCCTGAAAGGGGAAAAATGTAGGGGGGTGAGAACATCATCCTCGAAAGGGTTCTCAGTAGAGGGTTTTTGGGAATTACTGTAATAGGATACATGAAGATAATCGCACCAGTGATTCATAACCGTCTTATGCCTCTTTTCAAAAACAATGGTTTACAATGAAAGTAAAGTCGGAAATCTTTTCAGAAAGAAGAACCGTTCAATTCTCAAAAACTCAAAAGCCTTTCAAAACGGTTTATCTATGCGGAACCAAAATAGCCTTTCATAATTTTATTCCAAACCAGAAACACAAAACCGAAATCAACCATCAGTTCATCTCTTTCCAACCACGGCCCTAGGCCCAAACAATCCAACCAACAACCAATCACCACAATCCAACAGAGTCCCAGATGCAAACACAGTCAGGAAGTTCAAGCACAAACAAACAGTTATTACAAGTATAACAGTTAGCAATTAATCACATAGGCAAACCAAGTATAATATGCACACCCAACCAATGTCACACAAATGCATATGATGCATGCCTGTCCCTAGTGGCTGATGATATCATCTGTCGGTTACAGAGCCAACCCGACAAGTCCTGGTAGCTAACCATTGGACTGTCCCTCTGTCGTGCATCCCTAACTCGAGTTATACTCATCATAAACTTGATCATAATCATGATCCATATCCATCACCCTCACTGGTGAATATTTATCCATCACCATCACTGGTGAATATTTATGGGGGCGAGCTCATCCGGGCCTTTCACAGTGCCCGGCCACACTTACGACATTGGGTTAACAGAGCTTCGAGTCTCAACCTGGAGCACATGGTGGCTAGCCATTGCTACTACCCAGGGAAACCCTCATCTCCAATAGTGGAAGTGCAACATCACAACTTATCAATATCTCAGCATAAATGCTTTCATTCTCAATCATGGATCAACATCTATCTCAGCCATTCGGCTCACGGTTCAATCCAGAACCAGCCAATATTCATATCATTCAAGGCCATTCCGGCTCACGGTTCAATCCAGAACCAATCAATATGTATAATCATACACAGCCATTCCGGCTCACAACAAAACAGCACTTCCACATTCGAAATCATCAAATTCATGAAACCGACATTTAAGCCATAAATCATTTTCTCAATTCATTTCACTTCGAAATCAAGTTTCAACTCTTTTAAGCCTTTGCTTTAAAGATCTCATTTCTCAAATCTTTTCGGCTCATAAGCCACTTTTACTCAAGGTAAATTCCCCTTTTAAAAACAATGCCACTCTCGGCATCCTCTTTCCAAAACTTTCATAATCATGGCAAGATAAAAGCCTCTTTGAGATATTCAAAATCACCCATCCAACAATGGGATTTTATAACAAAAGTTTCTCGGCAGAGTCCCAAGTCTTTAGGGGAGAATAACATAACTCATTTTGCCAAATTCATTTAAAATCATTAAAACCTTGGCTTTCCGATTTGAGTAATAAAATAAGATCTAAGCCAAACCGAGTCATGTAATCATTTACTTCTTTCAAGCCGTTTCCTTTACTTAGGAAAACCAACTTCAACCCCCATAATAAATTCTAGAATGTTTCAACTATTCAAAATTGTTTTAGTCTTGCAAGAATTCAGAGTTCAAGAGTACTTAAAGCCTTTCTCCAAAACATTTCAAAATGAAACTTGTCAATAGACATTCAAGTTCTTTCAACGTCATTGAAACTCCTCTAATTGAAACCCTCAAGTCAAATTCAAAGGCATTGCCCTTGTCACATTTAAAACAGCTTTAAAACATAAGTTTCATCTAAATAACTTTTTTTCTGAAAGAGATACAATGCCTTTCTTAAGAAGCAAGACTAAATCACAATTTCCTCTTTAATAATTCATTTCAAAAGCATGAATAATCCTTTTCTTGATAATTCAAATAAAATAGTAGAAGTCTTTAACTCATCATTTTTCCAAACAACCTTTCAATAAAGACTCGGATTTTATAGAAATTCCGGCAGCATCTCCCCTAAAACTTGGACTTTGCCACCCGGTTCGGGTCCCAACAAAAACCATTCCACAATCCTTTTCCAACAGCCCAAAATCCAAAATCAATTCAAAATCAAACTAAATCCAACAGTCGCCTCATTGGCACATCTCAAAGAAACCGTTTCAAAATCACACCAATATCAACCGAATTAACTCATTTCCAAAGCTTTAAAGAATCAGTTCAGCGATAAGTCATTTATCAAAACCAAATCAATTAAAGCACCCCAGGCTGAATTTCAAAAGTATTCTATCTTTCACATCATCAGAATAATTGACACGATTCAAACCAATCCTCAACGGATTAAACTCATATTTCAAGCCTTTAAAGAATCAACTCCAAAACATTACATTTCACAAAGCCGCACAATAATTCAGCCAAACAAACATCCATAATCATTCGAGTCAATCAAATAATACATAAGGTAGATACAATCACTAAATACACCATATCTCACATCAGTATCCATATGTAATAATTCCAATATACAAAATATAGTTTTTGGAAAGCGCCCCTACCTCAAAACACAACTCCATAACCCAAACGCCTCATGGAGTCCTTTCCGCCTCAAACCGAACTGATGGCAACCAAAACCTCAGCTCCAAGCCACTTTCGCAACAGTCTCAACAACTCTAATCGCAACATACAACAACCGAACTCAATCTTATAGCAATTAACGCCACAAACCTCAGCGTGAGATAACAGAATAATAACGAAAAAGCTTTCAAATCGAAACGCTTACCGAATCGAAGGAGGAACGGCTGAACCGGAACAATGGCGGTCTTCAAACCGGTTCAGCGGCAGCCCGGCAGCCACCTCAAGCAGCAGTGGAGACGAATTCCGACCATGACAACCGCGACTGCACGACAACGTCATAACCATAAAAACCTAGGAACAGAAAGAATGAGAACCGACTGCAAGGACCCTTACCGGCGGTGGTTTCAGCGGCCAAGGCGGTTTTCTCCGGCGGCCATACAGTGGACTACAACCACAGCGGCAGCGAGGTTTTCCGGCTGTCAGAACTCCGGCAACGCAACAGCAGGGACGTTTTCTGGCGGCAGAGGCTTACCGGCGCAACTCAACACAGGACCAGATAGAGCGGTGGCAGCCTCCAGCAACTCCGGCGAGCTCCCTCAACAACGATAACGGTCGGAGCCTCGGTGGCATTGACGATGGCAGGAACGGCGGGGATAGCTTCGCACGGCACGACGGCACTTGCCCCTTCCCCCACCGCGAGCTCTCTGCCTCTCGCTCTCCATCACGGCGGCGACAGTGAGGGACACGACGATGTGGCTCCAACGGCGCACCACCCATCTCGCGTGTTCGCTGTACGTGATCCCAACGGTAGCAGATCGGCGAGGACGAGCTCCTCTAGCTCGCATACGGCAGCTATTTCCTCAACCCTCTTCTGCGCGAACAGTGGCGACAGCATTGCGGAGATTCGACGGCAGCGGTGCGGGTGACAACTCGCAGGGCTGACGACAGCGATGCGACGGCGGTGGTGAAGCCCGACACGCCGGCGACGCTATTCTTTCCTCTCCTTCCCTCATTCTGGCTCAGTTTCCCCCTTTTTGATTTCCGTTTCTTCTCTGAAGTTGTCGTGTTGCAGGTTTGCTAAAAGGAAAAAGAAAGGGTGGCGGCTGTAAGGAGGGTTGCGGCGCTAAAATAAGGACTGAGGGTGCGTTACACCGAAGGGGATGAAGCAGGGGTGGAGGTGTGGCTGCGCTTTGATTTGGGAAAGGAGAAGTGTTGCTGCTGCTGGGCTCAGGGGAACCGGGTAACTGGGTTAGGGTTTTTGAGTAAAATTAGGGTTAAGGACATTTTAGTAATTTCACTTAAAAATAGGGATAATATAGTAATTGAAACCCCAATTAAAACCAACACTAATTGTATATAGAAAATACTATTTGCTCCTCATTTTTACAAATTATTTTCAATAAAATGTCCCAACTCCCAACCAAATAATTAGAAATAATATACTTAATTTCTTTATTTTCCAAAATAACAATATTAATATTTAAAATATTACTTATCTAATCCAAATCATATAAAATCCTTATTATTTCATAACTATCAACCTTATACTTTAAATATAGAAAATAATCCAATAATTATAAAATTGGATAATAATCATAACTTATCTCAAATCCAATAAATCAAAACTTGCCTCAATTATCTTTAATAAAATAAGCTCTGAAATTAAGGCTATAAATAACTGTAGGATTTGAGACTTGATCATGATAAGACTTTTCAAATATTCTAGGTCTTACAAAAACCATGCTGCCTTATAATTTTCAATCGATTGTTTTGTGATGACAACCTGTAGTCCAATCGATTGAGTTATGGAAAATCTGAAATTCAATCGATTGTTTTGATAATCCAATCGATTGATTTAAAAAAACACGATTTCACAGTCCTTGACGAACGTCACGGATCAAATATAATCTTTTAATCAATTGGAATAGCCAAAAAGTTTATTACGATCAAGAGAAGATCTAATTCGTTATTGTTTTTGTTTTTGATTGTTAATAATCATAATAGATTAATAATAAAATAATAATTTATAAAATAAAAAATAATTTTTATGATTAAATAAAATATATGAGATTAATTTGTAATTAAAATTAGATAAAAACTTTTTAGTAATTATAAAAAAAACTTAAAAAATATATTTTATTCTGAGACCATTTAATGATCCAAACGTTTTGGGACCATCGAATCCAATGCTTTACAGCAATATCATCATAACATAACTTAAGTTTATAGCTAACTTAGTTTAACGCGTGAATGCCAAATTGCCAATGAGGCAGCAGAGAATGCAATGTTTATTTGCATCCAAGAGTAGATAGGGTTATTTTACATCCAAACCTGACATTAACATGAAGCACAGGGTGGGATGACTCAAAGCCGGTTACCAAACATTTATGCGTCCAATTGATAAATAAGAATAAATTACTAACCCTAAAGTGAAAAAGGTCACATTATTTTACATCCAAAATTTGGGGCTTATTTCCACACTAGAATATCATGACTACAAATTTAATTAAATTGGTCTAACATCAATAAAAATTAGAGTAAAAGACAAATAAATTTCTGACCTTTTTAAACACGGACATTTTTATCCTTCAAGATTGAAAAATACATTTAAATTCCTCATCTTATAAAGTACGTGATAATTATACCCCTCCATCGAATTGGGGTTCAAAACGACAACGAAAAATGCTGACTTGGAAGGGTGAAGACTGAGGTATCCGTTTTGGTTGATGATGTGGATGGTGAACAAATTGTTAATGGACAAATTGGTCCTTATGCTTCAAAATGATGCCGTTACCATGAATGAGCCCTATTTGATCGAAATGCATTGACGAAGTCATGACTATTGATGCTACGATTGTCCATGAAAAGTGAAGGGAGTTCTTCATGCACATGACCTGAAGGGAGATCTTCATGTGCCGTGCCAGGAGGATATGAGCGAAATGAAATTATGCCAAAGTGCTTTAAAATTGTGCTTAACCCGGTAGATTAACCAGAAGCAAACACTGTAACACCCTAATTAGCATAAGCTTTACCTCACGTCGTAAAGCGAAGGTTAACCAGAGATTACGACAACTCTAAGCTCATATATATATATATATATATATATATAGAAAGAATAGTATAATCTGAAAGCCCAATGAAGGATATAGCTCAAAAACAGGATTTCAAAAGCGCAAATCGTACTAACGAAGCTACTATCTTAAGGCACAGGAAACAGATAAGATAATTCAAAATATAAGTATATAATATCATAGGAAACTAGCCACGGCTCGCGGAGTTTAAGCCGGCTAGCCATATACAGAACATACAGGACCAGATAGTAAAAACAGCTTATACAATTTTGTTCTCTCAAATACAAGCCCCTAGACAAAATAAAATACAAAAGTGACAGACATATACAAAATAACCCCAAAAGACTCAAAGAGAAGTCCGGATCCTCTGCTTCTGTCACCAACCAAACAACTCACCGAGGTGGGTTGCGACCTACATCTGAAAAATACAACAGAAATATGGTATGAGAACCGGAGGTTCTCAGTATGGTAGCAGTGCCCAGTGAGGTAGGATATAAGACCCCGGGACGCCAAAGGCAATCCTAAGCTCCATATCCATCGCAAGAGTTCAAACTTAAAGCTTTCTAAAACAATAAAGCATGATTATATCAACCTTAACATAATTAAACAGGGTGATCAATCTTAGGGGATTTCTATTCTAACCAAACACCGCTGTCCCACAGCCTTTACCAACCTATCCTCCATGCGATCCCATCGCCACCACCTTCCGAACCTCCTCAATCCCAGTAGAAAACATAGATAATATACAATACAAGTAAAACACAAGTATTGGCATATAAGGCAAATAATTCAAATAGCAAATAGGCATGTTATACAAATAGACAAACTATTACAAGTAGTCAAAGCATACAAACAAATAGAAAATACATATGATGAATGTCTATCCTATTGACTTGTGATATCACTTGTCGGTTCATAAATGCCAACCCAACACATCCTTTCGGATGTAGCTTTTCTGCCGCACCCTCGGATATAGTGCCGGGCACACTCTATTGACCCATGGATATAGTGCCGGGCACACTCTATTCACCCACGAATATAGTGCCGAGCACACTCGCATGCGTAACCCAAGGATATAGTGCCTGGCCCACTCTTGCAGTAGAAAAGGTTATCAATCATAATCCGATCCCAGAGATATGATACCCTGCAAACTATCATAAATAACCCAAGGCTATAGTGCCTGGCACACTCTCAACATCCTTCAAGATCATTATTCCATTAACATCCTTAAACATTCATATTTCTCAAACTCATCATAAGCAGTTCCATTCCGAACTCATCAATTCACCAATTTTTCACATCCGTTGTCAGTAATCACCATATTCACCACTCGTCATTCTCTCTCAACCAACTCATCCTCAGTACACCAGAAATTTAAACCTCCGTTTGCTATGACCTTTCCCATGTTCTAATATCCAAAATTTAGCCCAAGAGTCTTAAAAAGGTGTTATAGAAGCTTACAACCTTGTTGGAAAAGTGAAATAGTTGAAAACAAAGTTAAAATTTGAGAAACAGGGCGTGTGCGGCCGCACAGGGGTGTGCGTGCACACGTCCAGGAAATTTTGAAAGTGTGCGTATGCATAGGAGTGTGTGTATGCACATGTATAAAAACTTGTAAGGTCTGTCACTCGCACAGGGTGTGCTAACGCTCCCAACAGACGACCCTTCCTGACTTGTGCGTGTGCACAGGGTTGTGCGTCCGCACAGGTTGCAATTCTTCATTGATGTATGCGCACACAAGCTGTGCTAATGCTGCAAGAAGTAAGCCTTTTCCTACCTGTGCGTACACACAGGTCTGTGCGTCCACACAGAATGAGATTTTTGCAGGGTTGTGCGTGCTCACAAGGCTGTGTGTGCGCACATATCAGAAATCCTGAAATTCTATAACTTTGCAGAATTTCAGATTTTCAACATCATCTTTGAATGATAATAACTTCCTCTACAAAATTCCAAATTTCACAAACTCTATATCGATTAAAAGGATTATCAAAGATCTTTGATTCTAGATAAATTTCATCAGATTTTGAAAAACGAGGCAAAAGTTATGATCAGATAAAGTTCACCAAAAACCAACTTTTACCCAATTTCACAATTTCCACAACTTCTCATAAAACACAACCAAACCATTCCAAACTCTATTTATCATCAAAATCAACTCTCCATGCCATATTACACCAACTTACCACATTTTCCTTCACCTTTACTCATCCTCAATCTGAACATCAATATATCCCATATATCAAACCTCATTAATATATTTTTCCAACTACATTACCAATTCATCAACATCAATATCACATATACCAACACAATTCACTTCTCAACTTCACAAATCATTCATCCTCATCATGTCACTATCATCATAATCAAATTCAACAATCATCAATTCATCATAAATCATCACATATCATCATTTAGCAACTCAACAACTATTTAAATTCAAACCTATCCTATGGGTCACTAGCCTAAGTGTCCATGAATATTATATACTACATAGAGGAAACCAAAACCATACCTTGGCCGATTCCCTATATGAACCAAAACTCCAATTTAGCACAAACAAGCTCCCAACCACAATCAAAGTTTTCAATTCCACTCCAATAAGCACCAATAAGTTCCAATAGCTCCCAAAGTCACAATAATCAAACTATATATGCATAAACCATCACAAATCAACCTAGGGTTCCATTTAAACATAAAAGCACAAGGATTTAATTTCTCTTACCTTTTCCAACAGATTTGGATGTCAAAACCCAATGCTAAACAAGGATTAGAGTGATTCTAAACATCCAAAATCACAAAAACCCATTTAACCCAAAACCCTAATAAAACCCAAAATTTTGGAGAGCATAATTGAGAAGATTTCGTGGTTACCTTACTACTTTCTTGGGTGAGTTTTGTAGAGCTCTTCACAAGGAACACGTAGCCGCAAACGATACGGTGATCGGAGCTCTGTAGCTCAAGATATCACGAAAAGAAGATTGAAGTGAATAGTGTCTTCTTCTTCCTCTTCTCCCCTTTTCTATTTCAGCATGAATAGGTTGTGTTTATGTGTGTGTGCGAGAAATGGATTCATTAATGAACTTTTTATATGTTGGGCTTGGGCCCAACTTGGACCCGGTCCAATCCGTTAGCGTTTTTAGCCCGTTTGGTCTAATTTTGGGCCAAACCTTTAAAATTAACGCCCGATTTTCAACTTCTATTGTTTTTCTAAGGTTTTTGACGGTTTTCACTTTTTCTCGTGCGGTACCAGACAGACTTGAACCGGTTTAACCAGTTCAACTTCCGGTTTGCGATTTTTCACGGTTTTTCGCAGAAAGCACATTTTCTAACTTGGAAGGACTTACTGAGTCCAAAAATCATACTTAAATCCCCAAATTCTCATCCTAACTTTCCGGAATTCAATTTGGGCATTTAAATGATTTTATTCATGAAAATTCCAGTTCTTATAAACACCAAGCAATAGAACAATTTGCAGAACATGTTTTACCCTGATGCCTTTGGATCTATTATTCCTACTTGGAAGCCGTTTCTTCATGCTTTGCTTAACTAACTCAGAAACCCCCAATTCTGTCTTCTTCAAGCAGCTAGTGCAGGCTACCTATTTGATTGGAATATGAAAATGTATAATTAAAGAATGGAAGCTATAATCATCAATGCAAAGATATCACAAAGGAAAATAAATGCTTTTGCGCAAGGTTTCTAGTTCGAGTCTTAGGTGCGTAATAGAATGACTAGAAAGTGCTTCTGTGGCAATCTCATATCGCTCATATCCTCTTAGCACGGTGCATAAAGATTCTCCTCCAGGTCTTGTGCATGAAGAATCCCATTCACTTGTCATGAACGATCGCACCATCAATGGCCATGACTTCGTCGATGCATTTCGATCAAATAGGGCTCATTCATGGTAACGGCGTTCTTTTGAAGCATAAGAACCAATTTGTCCATTAATAATTTGTTCACCATCCACATCATCAATCAAAACGGACACCTCAGTATTCACCCTTCCAGATCAGCATTCTCCGTTGCAGTTTTAAACTCTAACTTGACGGAGGGGTATAATTGTCACGCGTTTTATAAGGAGAGAAATTTAAATGTATTTTTTAATTCTGAAAGATGAAAATGTCCACGTTTAAAAATGTTAGGGATCTATTTATCTTTTACTTTAAATTATTCTCATCATTTTTATTCACTTTTATATACATAGTATTTTTTTAATATATATTTTTGTGATATAATATATATGGACAAAAAATATAATATATAAACATAATTTATGTAGTATAAACATTATTCTGATATGAAAGGAAGATATTTTAAGAAAAATATAATTAAATACTCAATTTTGTCTCTATATATATATATACGTATTAAGATTTTTATAATTAAATATTACGTTTTCTCTCAGATTTTAATTCAGCATGTATAAGTAAATGTAGATTTAATGCTCTTATTGCGATTTCTAATTGTGGTTTGGCGTGTATGAAATTTGTTCTTAAAAAAATTGATAATGCTAGAGAAATAAAAAATAGTTAAAATTTATTTTATTTAGAATTTATTAATTGTTGTAATAATAAATAAATATTAAATAAGATAAGTTATGGTTATTTTTAAGTGATATGTTACGTGTATATTAAAATTAGTCATTAAAATTAATTATTAGTATAAAATATATGTTAGAATATAAATATACTGAAAATAAATTAAATCACACATGTATTTATATATAAATATATTGATAATTGATTTTAGTGACTAATTTGATGTACAAATAGTATTTTTTTTTTTTATATTATTAAACATTTTCGTGTAAAAAAAAAATATTTTGGCTGCTCTATATCTAATATTGGGTGTCAGCATAAGAAACCATTTGAGTGGGGTCAATTATTAAGGGCTGGAACGCAATTGTTCTTGAATTTTGCTAGCAAAATCCACTGATTTATATATTCCATCATTACTTACCCATTGACAGGAAGCAAAGACGGATTTCCCTTCAATTAAAGCTTGCTTACCACATAATTGGCTTAACACAGGTTGCTTCCTCATCCTTTCTTCTCCATATTCTTTAATTTAGTTAGCCTTATGTTATTAATGAGAATGGATGATATCAATGTGACATTAGCTTCTTACAAAACAATAAAATAATAATGCAAATATATAGTTTTGAAAATAGAATCTTTCAAAACATATAAAATCCTCAAAACCCCCATCCAAGTTCTTTAGATTTGAATAGTATAAACTACTGATGTTTTTGTAAAGTAAGAAAACAATAACAATAATTTTTCTTTGGTAAAACAGTAGTATTAGAGGACCAATAGTTTTGAATCAATTTGGACAAATACTTGGCCAATAATTACGATTAGCATATATTTATACACTAGCTAAACATCATTTTTTTTTCATACTCCTCTTCAAAAACAACAGGTTCAGACTTATTCTTCCAAAAACAGCACTTTACAGTTACTAAATATTTGTGTTTTCATTGAAAGGGTTAAAAAATAAAAATACACTATTAGTAGTAATAGTAAAAAATAAAGGTTGAGTTAACATGTATTCTAAAAGTACATATTAAATTAAATCATTATTAGTGAAATATAATCGATATTTTTATTTAATAATTCATTGTTAACTTTCACTTTGTTGGTTTTTAATAAAAATATTATTAACTAGTAATCTTAATATATGTTTAAAAAACAAACGAAAACGAACTCTTAGTAAATAGATTTTACACAATTCATGAATCTTTGGCAAGAAAATTTTTTTACATAATGGTCCAATCTCCAAATCCAATAGGCCCATGTTGTAGAGCAATGCCCTTTAATTAGTATATACGAAGTATGAAATATCTATCCAAAAAAAAGTGGTATATGAAATATTATTATTGTCATATTTCTAGAGTTGTAGAGTTATTGGACATCATTTGGTAGCTCGTTGATGCGCTCAGAGTTGCTTTCAGTTCTTTAGAATCAAGTTGTGAGTGGATATTATATTTATAATTGTTTTTAAATATATTGTTATCAATATTTTTGTTGAATAATTAATTTTGGAGTTTGAAAATATTTTATTATTGTGATTTTTAAATTTTTGAAATAAATATTAATTTGTGAAACTTACAATTTTATAAAAATACACACTGATACGATATTTATATGTTTTGTAAAGCATACATGTTTTCTTATTTGACTTTATTAAATTTTAATTAAATTTTAGTATACAATCTTATATATATTGATTTGCTATGGAATTTAGTAGTATGTTATAAGCATTAGAGATTTTTATAAGTGATTTGGTTTGGATTGGTTTGGGAGACTCTGACTAGAAAACCGTAGTTAACGGCGGTTATGACGTTAACCTAGATGCATCTGGCTTAGACCTCAGCTAGCAGGGGTGTTGCTAGCCTAACGTGTAGGCCACACGTTGGATCTGTTATATCGTACGGGCACACTAGAGGAAAGGGCTACCCTTAGAGGTGGAGCTGCCTTAGGTGTGTAATATTTGATTTGATTTGACTTCTGGAATGAAAACTCCCATTTCAGTTCATCCGCTTAACTACTTATCTATTTTTTGCATAATTAATTAATATGAATTTCTCATTTCTAAAAAGAAATATAACTTTTAAGGTAAACTCTGTATTGTCTCGTGTGGGTTATAGATATAATGTTTGCTCACTGAGTTGCAAGACTCACCCTATTATATTCCCATATTTTTCAGATACAGAAGTCATTCCAGGTTCCATTTCACCTGCCCCTCAGTAGATCTTAGTCATTTTGATGAGCTCTTCTTCTTTCCAAGGGATAAGTAATTATGTAATGGAACATTTGCTCAAAATTTAGATTATGTGAATGCTCCATATGTCACAGGCAGGATCTTCATGTGGGTTATGTTATTTTGAATCTTGAACTGTTTATGTAGTAATTATGATTTGGTTATATAAGACTTATGGCTTTAACTATATACTCTAGTTATCAACTTGATATATACATATATATGACGCGTATTTTGGATATATTTAGTTGTGGGTATGATTGGAATATGTTGTTGTTGTTGTCTTTGGAAATGGATGTTTATTATTGATACAGGGAGTTAATATTTATGTGGGTAAGGTCCTAAAAATAGAGGAGATTCTGTCCGTTTTTCTAAAAATTTGGTCGTTTGGCTTACTGAGGGACTTGTCCCTTGAGCGCGAGTGGCAGCTGAGGCTTAGTTCAACTGGTTAAACTATATGCCTCTTAATATGCTGCACCCGGGTTTAAACTTTGGTAAGCGCACCAAGTGTTGAATATAAACTCTTAAGTATTGTGTGGGTGAGTGTGTAATGTGAGTGTGTTGTGATACCTAAAATTGGGAGTTGTTCAATCCACTTGACAAAAAAAAAAAAAGAACTTGTAGAGTGTGAACGCGAGAATCACAATTGTTTAAGTTTATTTAAAATTATTCTTTATTTTTAAGGTAAATTATACTGTACAGATTTAAGTTTATAGATATTCTCATAACATAACTCTTCTTACAACACGTGTACTATTTTGTTATTATGTTGGGGAAGCAATTTGGCCAGCTACGATAAAGTTGGTGGCTTGATTAAGCACAAGAAAAGAGAAGACATTCATGTTGCATTGGATCTTTCTCTGTATATAGGTTGGTCATTGACTCTTTGAATTTCTTTTTTTCTCCTTAATGGTTCCTGCAAGAAAAATTAAAAAAAGAGTTTTAAACTTTTAATACCAATAAAAATATTAATTAGCTAAGATAAAAAATATTAATTAGTTAAAATATGAATTTAATTTTAATTGACATAATTATTTTTTAAAAAAATTATGACATATGCTTGTACATTAATTGGGTTTGTCTATGTGATTATATTATTTACCTATTATATTTGCTATCTCCTGTATCTATATTCTACTTGTATTTACTTTGTCTGTCTTATTTGTTTATGTGGATCTACTAGAGTTTGGAAGGATTGTGGAGGAAGAGAATAATTGAGGGTTTTAGTTAGAAATTGGTTAAGTCTAAGAATCTTAGAAGACTACCTCTGTTTATGGTTTCCATTTTAATTCGTTAAGTTTTATAATTTGAGTGACAGAGTTCTAGGATTGCCTCTAGCTTTCCCGAGACCTTATATATTATGTATGCGACACCATTACCTTGTTGAGAACCCCCAGTTCTCATTCCATATGGATATTTGTGGTTTTCAAATGCAGGTCAGGCGGCACTTCGCTGAAGCATGCTGGAAGCTTCTGATAGCGGAGATCCTTGTCTTTGGAGCTTTATTCTGGATATATGTATATATGTAGATACTTTTATCTCCACTGCTTATGTATTTGATGTATTAACTTCTTCTTAGAGGCTATTTTAGAGAAATAGGTCCTGTAACTCTGTATTTTGGGCTTGTTTTGGGTTCTCTTATATATATGTATATATACTTATGTGCTCAGCCGGTTTATCTTCGCGAACCGAGTTGTGAGCTTTGATATTTGTACCTTAGAACTCTCTTTCGGTTATATCTATTTTAGCTTCTCTTATCTTATTCCGTTTATCGTTTTCTTGTTGTGAGTATTGCGCTTTTCGTTTTACCGTTTTTGATTTTAACTTGTCTTCAAAGGCTCCTAGAATAAATCTTCTTCAACTATATTATATATATAAGTTTTTTATTTTTAGAAGTCGTAACGTCTCGCCACCTCTGTTTTACATCCTAGGTGTAAGGTTTTGTGTGGTAGGGTGTTATATAACGTACTTCCAGTTAGAGTAATAATTTCGCAAAAAGATAGCACTAATGATTATTATGTTTTCAATAGTATTGCATATTGATTCTGGTATTTTTCTCCTTTGATTTTTTTATTTTTAATATAAAATACAAAACGATTAATTTTTATAATTCGCTGAGTTAACTAGTTCATATAGAATCGATTATTAATTTTTATTTGTTTGTTCTGTTGGCCACTTTGATTGAGTTAAATAGTTCATAGAAAATAATATAAATTTTATTCTTTACTCATTGAAAAGGTTCATAGTTTTATTCGTAATTCTTAACGTTGATTGTCTCTTATAGCATGCATTTTGGTATATGATCTTAATGTGTTAAATAAGGTACTTGACTATTTTTTTGAAATCAAATATAGTGCTTGAAATGGACTTCCTTTTTTTCTCCAGTAGCTAAAGGAATGGAAACTTAGTAATCAGTAACATTTTTATCAATATGGAGACAAGGTTGTATCAACAGCCTTTTCTCAAAAGAAAGGAAAAAATTATATTACTAAATCTGATTATTATAAAATGAATTTTTATGTGAACGTACGTACACATATTTACTCTTATCTCCCTCTCCTTAAAGAGTGAAATAAAATGTTATAACTATTTCCATGGTCATTATTCTTGTTAGCATACAAATGATGCTATTGTTCTTGTATTTCTTTTAAAAATAATTTTTATGCATTCATTTTCAGAAACTTGGTGGCATTATTACTCTTTTGGATGAAGCTTGGTAAGTATTTTTAAAATTAATTATTTCTTAAAGTATTTTTATTCATGCTCTGATAGCTCTGCATCACTTTGTGTGTTGTGTGTGTGATGCAGCATATTTTCAAGATCAACACATGAAACTTTTGCTCAAAAGCTGTATTAGACCTTCAAAAAACCATAAAAGGTTTAGCAAGCCCAAGTTATCACTTAGTGACTTCATAATTTGTCATTATGCCGGTGATGTAAGTTGAGTTTTTTTTGGGGGGGAGGGGGTTTTCATATCAGACCATAAAAGTTTAATTACTATGCACCATCAATACAAAAAATTTTACATTGTCATTTGATGATTGGATGTTTGTGAAAAACTCTTTCACATTGATGATGCATACAAATTAAATTCATATCATAAATAGAACACACATATGGTATAACATAAGGCCATAATGCTACATGTCTTCTGTTTCTTCTTTGGAACATTTGTAATTAATCTGTGTCAATTTTAGGTCATTTATCAAACTGAATTATTCTTCGACAAGAACAAAGATTATGCTGTAGCTAAACACCAAGCACTTCTTTATGCTTCTAAATAGTGCAAATAGTGCACAAAATTCAAATTTGATTCCTCGACATTCTCCTCCATCGACTCATATACCAAATCATGATTAGGTATATGTGTACTAAATTGTTGTAACACTTGAGTATACATATTATTGTTAAGCTGATATTTTGACTATATTTTTTTTGTCCATTTAGATTTAACTGCATGTTGCTTATGGTTGGATGAAGTTTTCTGAAGAAATAAAGGCGATTCTTGGCACAATGATGAAGCACAAAGTCTTTGGTTTCAAATGAAAAAACTAGTTTCTTTTTTGTTCAAGTTGATGCGGGCGGAAATTAGCCGATTAAGAATTTAATATAGAAATAACGTTGCGAGTACAGTTCTTTGTAACACCCTACCATACAGAGTCTTATGCTTAAGTCATAATTCAGAGATGGCAAGGTATTACGACCTCTAAAACCAAAATTTAGTACGTTTAGTAGTATGAATAATTGATTATAACTAGGAGCCTTTGCAGAAAAAGGGGTAAACAAAAACCGTAACTCGAAAGCGCAACACTCCGATCGACAACGTAACGAACAGGGATAAGCTAACGCGAGATCATATATATACAAAGGAGTGTCAAAGACAGGAATATCAAGACTCAAAATCCGGCTGCAAAGATAACCGGTCCGAGCATAGCAATATATACATATAATAAAATAAGGAAACCCCAAAGGAAACCCAAAGGGACACAAATACAGAAACCTATTCTCCAAAAATCTCCTAGAAGAGGAGTCATCACAGTTTGTATTATTTAATGGAGATAAAAGTATCTAAACAAGATATATAAACCAAAACAGAGTCCCGAGAACAAGGATCTTCGCTAATCCAGAAGTCTCTAGCATGCCTCAACGAGAAGCCTCGCGTCCTGCATCTGAAAACCACAAAATCCGCATGGGTGAGAACCAAAGGTCCCCAGTACGGTAACAACTTCCACATATATAATACATAATAATAGAGGAAAGCCAAAGGCAATCCTAGAACTTCCTCCAGATAATATCAAAGCTTATAAACAAACTAAACCGTAAGTGGCAACTTTCCAATTCCTTCAGACCTCCCGATCACCAGTAGGAGTATAATATAGCAAACACAGTTATATCAGACAAGAGATTTACAAATAGAAACAGATAAGGCATTTAGACAATTAGCAAGTAATATGCAGTCAAATAGGCAATCTCAAACAATTCATGTAGTATGCTTTTGATGCATGCCTGTCCCTAGTGGCTGATGATATCATCTGTCGGTTATAGAGCCAACCCGACAAGTCTTGGTAGCTAACCATTGGACTGTCCCTCTGTCGCGCATCCCCAACTCGAGTTATACTCATCATAAACTTGATCATAATCATGATCCATATCCATCACCCTCACTGGTGAATATCTACGGGGGCGAGCTCATTCGGGCCTTTCACAGTGCCCGGCCACACTTACGACATAGGGTCAAAAGAGCTTCGAGTCTCAACCTGGAACACGTGGTGGCTAGCCACTGCTTCCTCCCAGGGAAACCCTCATCTCCGATGGTGGAAGTGCAAACATTCACAATTCATTCAAAAGCATATATGCATTTATACTTAGCCATAATCATGGCTCCGCCGTAACACGGCAATAATCTAGCCATCCGGCTTACTGTTAAATCCATAACCAGCCAATTCATTAACAATTACGGCCCTTCGGCCCATGACATAACAAGCACTTCTACCGCCATTCTCCGCATCTCACATAATCATCTTTGATCCTCATTGATAATTCATTTTTTCCATTGCTTCACTCGCAAGTTACCACATTCACTAGCCCTTTTCCTCATGATAGGCATATCATAATGATTTAAGATATAAGTGGTGAGATCGGAGGCTTAGAAGTATGAAATTTGGCTTTTAAAACTCAAAAATCAACTTTGGGATGAAAACAGGGCCACGCGTACGCGCACTCCACGCGCACACGCGGATGGCCAAAAACTCATCGACGCGCAAGCGTCATACGCGTGAACGCGCGGGTTGAAAAATATCCAAACGGCGCGCAAGCGTCAGCCACGTGTACGCGTGGGTGCTCTTGCGCCCAGGCACAAAACTGGCACAACTCTCTGGAAAATAGCTGGGCATATGGCGCAGTGCATCGACGCGCCCGCGCACACCATGCGCACGCATGGATGGTGCTTCCTGGAAGAATGGCGCGCACGCGCCAAGTGCGCCTACGCGCGGAGGGTTATTCTGCTAAAAATTTTTTAAGTTAAAAGCTGCAGAATTCACAGATTCAACCCCCAATCTTCCGACGGTCATAACTCTCTCATTTTAAATCATCTTTCACCCGTTCTTCGAACGGCATAGACATCCCGGATCCAATTTCATTTCTAAACAAATTTGGCACAAATCAAAGATCCGTAGTCCAGGTTATGTCCCGTCAAAGTATGCCCAAAAACCATATTTTCATACAAAACCACAAAGTGCCATTTTCAAAACAAGCCACTTTCAACTCTTTTCAAAATCAATCAAAACATGCCAATTTCAACCCTTTTCTTTTTGAAATCATTCAAAATGTACCAAGATCAACAACAATCCATCCTCAACTCACCAAAGTTCCCAAAACCACATCGAACCATTTTAACACTTCTCAATCAAATGGCCAAAGGACAAATATAATATCATGTCATACATCCTTCCTCATCCCAATTTCCAATAATTCCATTTCCAATCAACCATCATTATACATAATCATCATCATACTCACCATCAACATGGTACCACCCATCAATTCAACCTCATTCATCCATCAAGCATATATCACAACATGCATTTCTCATATATCACACAATCAAGGCATCAATATTCATAATCACATATATGATCACATCATATATTTCAACCATTCAACAACATCATCAATTCAATGCCTATCTTAGGGCCTCTAGCCTAAGTATTTCCTACCACATTACATATTAGATACGGGAAACCGAAACCATACCTTAGCCGATTTCCCAAGCTCAACCAGAGCACTTCCAAACCACTTGTCCACAAGCTCTCAAGGTCTTAACACCTCCAAGAACAGATTTTATCACACAAAACCCTCTCCCAAGCTTTCCAAAATCACCAATCAAGCTCCAATATTCACATATACACAACCTAAGCCACAATCATCATACCAAAACACAAGAGCTCAACACCCACAACCACAAGTTCAACATTCTCACTAGGGTTTGAGATATCTTACCTTACTCAAGGTCCAAGGACACAAGATTAATCTTCTCCTTCAAGAGAGTTGGGTCCTATAACATCAAAGAGCCCAAAATCTCAACATTTTTGCTCATGAAACTCGAAATCAAGGCTAGAAATTCGAAGAGCAAAATGTGGCTTACCTTAAGATTAATTGTATGGGTTTTGTAGAGCTCTCCGTGGTGAACGCGTGGCCGCAAATGGTGCGGCAATCGGAGTTCTAGATCAAAAGTTAGGGTGGTTTGAAGATCAACCAAGGGAGAGAACTTGAGAGAGTGTTCTTCCCCTTCTCTCCCCCATTTTCAGCGTGTGAGTGTGTCAAGTGAGGAGAGAGAGTGCTGAAAACTAGGATTTTGGTTTAGTTTAGTTGGGCCAAGGGCCCACTTTGGGTCCGGTTGGACCGGTTTGGCCTGTTCGGTCCAATCTTGGTCTGATTTCTATAAAATTGGTACCGAAATTCTCGTCTCAATCTCCTCTATCATATTAAGCCATAAAAATAACATTTTTGGCTTTCTAGAATAAATTCTCATTTATGGGTTAATTAGCCGTTAATTAACCGGGTCTTACATTCTACCCACCTAATTGGGAATTTTGCCCACAAAATTCAAATTCACATTGAATTACCTGAGAATAAGTGCGGATAATCCGTTCGCATCTCCGACTCAAGTTCCCAAGTGTGTTCCTCAACACCGCCTCGACTCCAAACCACTTTGACTAATGAAACCTCTTTTCCACGCAACCGTTTGATACTAGTATCATCGATTCTGACTGGAGCCACTGGAAGCGTCAAATCTTCCCTTAACTGAACCGATTCAGGTTCTAACAAATGGCTAGCATCAGGAGTGTACTTCCGAAGCTGCGACACGTGAAACACATCGTGCAGGTTCGAAAGATGAGGTGGTAGAGCCACCTGATACGCCACCGGCCCAATCCTCTCCAGGATCTGAAATGGACCAATGTATCGAGGATTCAACTTCTTTGCTTTAATCGCCCTACCTACTCCTGTGGTGGGAGTAACCTTAAGGAAAACATGATCTCCTTCTTCAAATTCCAAGGGCTTTCGCCTTTGATCGGCGTAACTTTTCTGGTGACTCTGCGCCGTAAGCATCCTATCTCGGATTTTCTTAACCTGTTCAGTGGTCTCAGCTATCATTTCCGGTCCCAACAAGCCTTTCTCTCCAGCTTCATACCAACATAGCGGAGATTGACATTTCCTCCCATACAATGCCTCATACGGAGCCATTCCGATGCTCGCATGGTAACTATTATTGTATGCAAACTCCACTAACGGTATATACCGATCCCAACTCGCCGGTTGGTCCAAAACACAAGCTCTCAACATATCTTCTAGGGTTTGGATCGTCCTCTCGGATTGACCATCGGTTTGAGGATGGTACGCTGTACTCAAGCTTAATCGGGTTCCAAAAGCTTTCTGAAATACACCCCAGAACCTCGAAGTGAAACGAGGATCTCTATCAGAGATTATAGTAGCAGGTACACCATGGAGTCTCACAATCTCCTTTATGTATAATCGTGCTAACTCCTCAAGGGTGTAAGTCATCCGAATGGGCAAAAAGTGAGCTGACTTCGTCAGTCGGTCTACAATCACCCAGATAGCATCAAAACCAGTCCTAGTCCTTGGCAATCCTGACACAAAGTCCATTACAATACTTTCCCATTTCCATTGTGAAACCTCTAAAGGTTGCAACATCCCGGAAGGTCTTTGATGTTCAATCTTTACCTTTTGACAAATTAAGCACTTTGAAACATATTCCGCCACATCATTCTTCATACCCGACCACCAAAACATCGCCTTTAAATCATGGTACATCTTAGTACTTCCCGGGTGAATGGAGAATCTACTTTTGTGTGCCTCCTTTAAGTTATCTTGCCTCAAGGTACCAACATCCGGCACAATGATCCTACCCTTGAATCTCCATAACCCATCTTTTTCTTCCGACACTCTCCACTGTTTTCCTTGCTCGATAGCCGGTAACACCTTCCATAACGCTTCATCATTTTCCTGAGCCTTTAGGAGTTCGGACTTAAAGTCACTCGAGATTTCTAATCGGCTCAAACACAAGGTTCCAGATACTTCTCGAACACCAATTTTTAGACTCTCGAATCCCTTGAGCAACTTCTCCTCTTGAAGCATTATCCAAGCCGCATATAACGACTTCCGACTTAACGCATCCGCCACTACATTTGCCTTTCCCGGATGGTAATTCAACTCAAAGTCGTAGTCTTTCAATAATTCCATCCACCTCCTTTGCCTCATATTAAGCTCTTTCTGATCAAAGAGATATTTCAAGCTCTTGTGATCGGAGAAGACTTGGAACTTAACCCCATAGAGATAATGTCTCCACACCTTCAAGGCAAACACAACCGCAGTGAGTTCCAAATCGTGCGTAGGTAACTAACTTCGTGAGGTTTCAACTGTCGTGAGGCATACGCCACCACATTATGATGCTGCATCAGCACGCATCCTAGGCCCTTTAGTGAGGCATCACAATACACCTCAAATGGTTCGTTCGGCTCAAGTAACACTAGCACAGGTGCAGTGGTCAACTTTTCCTTCAATGTCTGAAAGCTCTCCTCGCACTTAGGAGTCCAAACAAACGGAGTGTCTTTGCGAGTTAACTTTGTCAACGACAAGGCTAATTGCGAAAAGCCCTTGATGAACCTTCGGTAATAGCCAGCTAGACCCAGAAAACTCCTTATCTCGGTTACTGTGGTTGGTTGTCTCCAATCCATCACAGCTTCCACCTTAGTTGGATCTACGACTATTCCCTTCTTACTCACCACGTGACCCAAAAACTTCACCTCACTCTTCCAAAACTCACACTTAGATAGTTTCACATAGAGTTTCTTCTCCTTTAAAATCTGCAACACATTCCTCAAGTGTTCCGCATGCTCTTCTTCAGTCTTGGAGTAAATTAGTATGTCGTCAATGAAGACAACAACGAATTTATCCAGAAACGGACGGAACACTCTATTCATGTAATCCATAAACACTGCAGGAGCGTTCGTCAACCCAAAAGACATTACAGTATACTCGTAATGACCATAACGAGTCCTGAAAGCGGTCTTAGGGATATCCTCACCCCTCACCCTTATCTGGTGATAACCGGATCGCAAATCAATCTTAGAGAAAACCCCAGCTCCTTGTAACTGATCCATGAGATCATCAATTCTCGGCAATGGGTACTTATTCTTTATGGTGACCTTGTTCAGCTGCCTGTAATCCACACAGAGTCGCATACTCCCATCTTTCTTCTTTACCAGTAACACTGGAGCACCCCACGGGGAAACACTTGGTCAGATAAAGTTCTTACCCAACAATTCCTCTAACTGAGACATTAGCTCGGCCATCTCTAACGGTGACATCCTATAAGGAGCACTTGAGATTGGTCCCGTCCCAGGCACCAATTCAATAGCAAACTCGACCTCTCGGTTAGGTGGAAATTCCACAATATCATCGGGAAACACTTCCGAAAACTCACACACTACCGGAATCTGATCCAACCTTTGATCATCACCCCGAAACACCAGCGGTTAACAACAGGATACCCTGACATTCGATTCCAGAACAGTTCACCATCATTGAATTCAAGTAATAATTATTCACCACGACCGGCCCTTCTGTATCTTCCGGCATAAAGTACACCGACTTTGTAGAACAATCAAGCAGGACATGGTTCTCGGATAAACAGTCCAATCCCAAGATAAGGTCAAGACCGATCATCGGTAAGCAGATTAAATTATGGACAAAATCACGCTGCTTGAACCTAAACGAAACTTTCGGGCATCCTAGCCTAGTTACCATGGCTTCATGGGTAGCATTATACACTTTTAAGTCATAACCTAAGGTTACGATCTTCAATCCTAACTCATGGGCTTTCTCAAATGCAATGAATGAATGCGATGCTCTCGAATCAAATAAAGCGTTTAAAGTTTGACCAGCCATTTCACAGTTATCTCGAATGAGTGTCTCGGATCCCTCTGCACCCACAGCTGAGGTGGTGAACACCCGACCAGTCTGTTGTGCTTTCCCAGCACCTTGCTTTTGCTTCTCCGGACAACTTGCGGCTTTATGCCCCGCCTTTCCACAATTGTAGCACAAACCCCATCCGGCCTTGCATGGTGCTCCCGGATGGTGACTTCCACACCTAGTACAAGCTTGATCATTCTGAGGCTGTTTCCCAAACCTTTTCCCTTGGGAGTAGTTGTTGTTGGGCCTCCTAAAAGAACCTCCCCTCTTGAAAGACGGACCTCTAGGTGCAAAGCTCTTCCCTCGGTTCTGTGGGAATGATCCTCTGTGACTTCCTTTCTCAGTGGCTGCCCTCTTCACACACTCTTCAGCAACCCTACACTTATTCACCAATTCGGAGAAAGTCTTAATCTCCATTGGTCCCACTGAACTGAAAATATCGCTCCGGAGTCCTCCTTCGTACTTAACACACTTCCATTCCTCATATTCCACCGGAGTCCCTTGACACATACGTGAGAATCTGAACAGCTCCTCAAACTTATCAGTATACTCAGATACGGACATAGTACCCTGCTTCAGCTGCAACAATTCAAACTCCTTGGCCGTCCTAGCAGAAGTCAGAAAGTACTTCTTATAGAACTCCTCTTGGAAGACGTCCCAGGTGATATAATCATCACCCTGCTGCAGGAGGCGTCGGATTCCTTGCCACCAATGCGACGCTTCCCCAGTGAGCAAATAGGTAGCGAACTCCACACGCTGCCCTTCAGGTACCACCTGCGCTTGCAGTGCTCGTTCCATGGCCTGAAACCATGTATCGGCCTCAGTCGGGCTAGTAGTTCCCTTGAACTTCGGGGGATTAAACTTCAAAAAGTTCGCTAGTGTCATCGGGCCTTGAACTCCACCTCCGTCATTACCATGGTTGTTCATCTGTTGGCCAAGAGCCTCAGCAGTGGCTTGCATAGCAGCAGCCATGTTCTCCAACGCAGTCATAAAGTTCACCGGGTTATTAGGGTTAGTCTCCGGCGCACGAGCATTAGTACGACCTCTCCCACGACCTCTACCGCGTACACGAGACGCCATCTGGTTCCTATACACACTAAACAATCGATATTAAGTTGATCAGTCTCAATATCGGAAGTCTAGTACTTCAAATCATGAACGTTTATGCCAATTATATCAAGCAGATATACTAACAGCACATGACACATATACAGAGAATGGACAGAAGCATAGTCAGTCCATTCCTCAGGCTCTACAGGAACGAACTGCTCTGATACCATAATGTAACACCCTACCATACAGAGTCTTATGCTTAAGTCATAATTCAGAGATGGCAAGGTATTACGACCTCTAAAACCAAAATTTAGTACGTTTAGTAGTATGAATAATTGATTATAAGTAGGAGCCTTTGCAGAAAAAGGGGTAAACAAAAACCGTAACTCGAAAGCGCAACACTCCGATCGATAACGTAACGAACAGGGATAAGCTAACGCGAGATCATATATATACAAAGGAGTGTCAGACAGGAATATCAAGACTCAAAATCCGGCTGCGAAGATAACCGGTCCGAGCATAGCAATATATACATATAATAAAATAAGGAAACCCCAAAGGAAACCCAAAGGGACACAAATACAGAAACCTATTCTCCAAAAATCTCCTAGAAGAGGAGTCATCACAGTTTGTATTATTTAATGGAGATAAAAGTATCTAAACAAGATATATAAACCAAAACAGAGTCCCGAGAACAAGGATCTTCGCTAATCCAGAAGTCTCTAGCATGCCTCAACGAGAAGCCTCGCGTCCTGCATCTGAAAACCACAAAATCCACATGGGTGAGAACCAGAGGTCCCCAGCATGGTAACAGCTTCCACATATATAATACATAATAATAGAGGAAAGCCGAAGGCAATCCTAGAACTTCCTCCAGATAATATCAAAGCTTATAAACAAACTAAACCGTAAGTGGCAACTGACTAAAGATTCTTCAGTCTAACTAATACTTCCCTTTCCAATTCCTTCAGACCTCCCGATCACCAGCAGGAGTATAATATAGCAAACACAGTTATATCAGACAAGAGATTTACAAATAGGAACAGATAAGGCATTTAGACAATTAGCAAGTAATATGCAGTCAAATAGGCAATCTCAAACAATTCATGTAGTATGCTTATGATGCATGCCTGTCCCTAGTGGCTGATGATATCATCTGTCGGTTATAGAGCCAACCCGACAAGTCCTGGTAGCTAACCATTGGACTGTCCCTCTGTCGCGCATCCCCAACTCGAGTTATACTCATCATAAACTTGATCATAATCATGATCCATATCCATCACCCTCACTGGTGAATATTTACGGGGGCAAGCTCATCCGGGCCTTTCACAGTGCCCAGACACACTTACGACATAGGGTCAAAAGAGCTTCGAATCTCAACCTGGAGCACGTGGTGGCTGGCCACTGCTTCCTCCCAGGGAAACTCTCATCTCCGATGGTGGAAGTGCAAACATTCACAATTCATTCAAAAGAATATATGCATTTATACTTAGCCATAATCATGGCTCCACCGTAACACGGCAACAATCTAGCCATCCGGCTTATGGTTAAATCCATAACCAGCCAATTCATTAACAATTACGGCCCTTCGGCCTATGACATAACAAGCACTTCCACCGCCATTCTCCGCATCTCACATAATCATCTTTGATCCTCATTGATCATTCATTTTTTCCCTTGCTTCACTCGCAAGTTACCACATTCACTAGCCCTTTTCCTTATGATAGGCATATCATAATGATTTAAGATATAAGTGGTGAGATCGGAGGCTTAGAAGTATGAAATTTTGCTTTTAAAACTCAAAAATCAACTTTGGGATGAAAACAGGGCCACGCGTACGCGCACTCCACGCGCACACGCGGATGGCCAAAAACTCATCGACGCGCAAGCGTCATACGCGCGAACGCGCGGGTTGAAAAATATCCAAACGGTGCGCAAGCGTCAGCCACGCGTACGCGTGGGTGCTCTTGCGCCCAGGCACAAAACTGGCACAATTCTGGCACAACTCTCTGGAAAATAGCTAGGCATATGGCGCAGCGCATCGACGCGCCCGCGCACACCACGCGCACGCGTGGATGGTGCTTCCTGGAAGAATGGCGCGCACGCGCCAAGTGCGCCTACGCGCGGAGGGTTATTCTGCCAAAAATTTTCTAAGTTAAAAGCTGCAGAATTCACAGATTCAACCCCCAATCTTCCGACGGTCATAACTCTCTCATTTTAAATCATCTTTCACCCGTTCTTCGAACGGCATGGACATCCCAGATCCAATTTCATTTCTAAACAGATTTGGCACAAATCAGAGATCCGTAGTCCAGGTTATGTCCCGTCAAAGTATGCCCAAAAACCATGTTTTTATACAAAACCACAAAGTGCCATTTTCAAAACAAGCCACTTTCAACTCTTTTCAAAATCAATCAAAACATGCCAATTTCAACCCTTTTCTTTGAAATCATTCAAAATGTACCAAGATCAACAACAACCCATCCTCAACTCACACATTGACATTTTACCAAAGTTTCCAAAACCACATCCAACTATTTTAACACTTCTCAATCAAATGGCCAAAGGACAAATATAATATCATGTCATACATCCTTCCTCATCCCAATTTCCAATAATTCCATTTCGAATCAACCATCATTATACATAATTATCATCATACTCACCATCAACGTGGTACCACCCATCAATTCAACCTCATTCATCCATCAAGCATATATCACAACATGCATTTCTCATATATCACACAATCAAGGCATCAATATTCATAATCACATATATGATCACATCATATATTTCAACCATTCAACAACATCATCAATTCAATGCCTATCTTAGGGCCTCTAGCCTAAGTATTTCCTACCACATTACATATTAGATACGGGAAACCAAAACCATACCTTAGCCGATTTCCCAAGCTCAACCGGAGCACTTCCAAACCACTTGTCCACAAGCTCTCAAGGTCTTAACACCTCCAAGAATAGATTTTATCACACAAAACCCTCTCCCAAGCTTTCCAAAATCACCAATCAAGCTCCAATATTCACATATACACAACCTAAGCCACAATCATCATACCAAAACACAAGAGCTCAACACCGACAACCACAAGTTCAACATTCTCACTAGGGTTTGAGATATCTTACCTTACTCAAGGTCCAAGGAGACAAGATTAATCTTCTCCTTCAAGAGAGTTGGGTCCTATAACATCAAAGAGCCCAAAATCTCAACATTTTTGCTCATGAAACTCGAAATCAAGGCTGGAAATTCGAAGACCAAAACGTGGCTTACCTCAAGATTGATTGTATGGGTTTTGTAGAGCTCTCCGCGGTGAACGCGTGGCCGCAAACGGTGCGGCAATCGGAGTTCTAGATCAAAAGTTAGGGTGGTTTGAAGATCAACCAAGGGAGAGAACTTGAGAGAGTGTTCTTCCCCTTCTCTCCACCATTTTCAGCGTGTGAGTGTGTCAAGTGAGGAGAGAGAGTGCTGAAAACTAGTATTTTGGTTTAGTTTAGTTGGGCCAAGGGCCCACTTTGGGTCCGGTTGGACCGGTTTTGCCCGTTCGGTCCAATCTGGTCTGATTTCTATAAAATTGATACCGAAATTCTCGTCTCAATCTCCTCTATCATATTAAGCCATAAAAATAACATTTTTGGCTTTCTAGAATAAATTCTCATTTATGGGTTAATTAGCCGTTAATTAACCGGGTCTTACATTCTTAACCAACAAAAATCCGCTTATCAATTTAGAAGGATTGTCACAAAATTAGAATAAAAATATCGGGAGTAGGAATCCCAGGTCGTCTCCTAACGAGTTGACAAAAGGGTACTATTATATTAGTCAGGAATTTTCCCAGAATTTTTAAGAGTTGAAGAACAGAAAAATAAATGATTGTAAATTAAAGCAGCGAAAATTAAAAGAGAATTTATATAGTTAATTAAAAAGCCTTGACCGGGGGTAGATTAATTGGAAGTTCTATCCTTGTTGGATTTTCCCAAGTGGAATAGCAAGAGGTTATTGTTTTCACTTAGTTAACCCTTACTAAATAAAGGAAAGTCAAGTGATTGAGCTAACTCTTATTCACAAGTCCTAATCCTCTCCTTATGGAAGGATTAGCGTTAGTAAATAGAGAGTTAGCCAACAACTTCCAATTTAACTAATCACTTGAGTATTCCAACTCAAGGGTCTCCTCTTAATCAACTCCCAAGTCAAGTTGGGAGTCTACTCCATTGACATGAATATAACGTTCACAGGCATGTAAAGAGAATAAGAAGAAGACATGATAAATAGAATAATAGCTGAGAATTAATTAAAGGTAAAAGTAGTTCTTTGCATTAATAAATTCCAAAATCATAAACATACTTATCCGAACAGGGTTAATGGGTAATAAAAGAGTAAAGGAATAAAAAAGCAAACTAGAATAATAGCAACTTCAATGGAGGTAGTGACTTTTCTCAATATCCAAAGCAAAAGCATAAAAAGCATAAAAAACAAGAACTCTATGAATGTGAAGAAAACCTAGAGGAAGAGTAATTTCTCTCTAAGATTTCAATCTAAAACTAAAAACTATGCGAATGAGAATGTCTGTTGAGTCTCTGCTTGTCCCCTGGCTCTAATCTGTGTTTCTGGGCCAAAAACTAGGTCCAAACTTGGCCCAAAATCGCCCCAGTGTTTTCTGCGATTTCTGCAGGTAGCGCATGTCACGCGTACGCGTAGGTCACGCGCACGTGTCACTGGTCATCGTTGCGTGTCACTCGTACGCGTTAGGCACGCGCACCCGTCGCCGTGCGAACTCCGATTCACACGCACGCGTGAGCCATGCGTGCGCGTCGCTCCTCACTGGTTATCTCCTTTATTTCTTGTACTCCTTCCATTTTTTGCAAGCTTCCTCTCCATCCTCTAAGCCATTCCTGCCCTATAAGGCTTGAAAACACTTAACACACCGATCACGGCATCGAATGGTATAAAGGGGAATTAAAAACATACAATTTAAAGGCTTAGGAAGCAAGTTTTCAATTATAGAACAAAATTGGGAAGGAATTGTAAAATCATGCAATTGTATGAATAAGTGTGCAAAGACTTGATAAAAACCACTCAATTGAGCACAAGATAAACAAAAAAATAGTGGTTTATCAATCTCCCCACACTTAAACGTTAGCATGTCCTCATGCTAAGCTCAAGGAGACAAAAGAATGAATGGGGGAAAGTAAGACTCATGAGATGCAACCTATGAATGCAACTATATGCTGAGATGATTCTTGTCTACTTGGTTAAAAGTAAATAAGCTCTTCAAGACAAACATAAATCAGATTCCACTAATTCAAATCATACAATAAAAGACAAGTGTAAGAAGATAGTTCATGAAAACAGGGAACATAAAATCAAGCATTGAACCCTCACTGGTAGTGTATATACACTCTAATCTCTCAAGTGTCTAGGGTTAATCACTCTACTCTTCTCTAGTCATGCTTTTTAGACTTTGTTCTTCATCTAACCAATCAACAAAAATTTAGTACACCAATGCAAACATCATGAGGTCTTTTCAAGGTTGTAATGGGGCTAAGGTAAAGGTGAGGATATATGTATGGCCAAGTGTGCTATAATACGAATCTTTGACTAACCTAAGCTCTCACCTAACACACATACACTCTATATAACTCTAAATTCATGCCTAGCTATCCATAATTCCCACTTTTGTATCACATACTCATGTACCGAAGTTTTCCTTTTAATTTCACCACATATGCATTGATCTTTTATTAAACTTGACACTGGGGTAATTTTGTCCCCTTATTTATTATTTACTTAATTATTTGAATATTTTTGTTTTTTTTTCTTGAATCATAAAAGCAAACATAACATATCAATGCACATGAGTTTTTTTTTTAATTTTTTTAGTTTCACATGAGTAGGTACCCAAATTCCCAATATTTTGTCAATAGAACATTGTACACTTTCATCAACCCAAGTTCCCACAGTTCCCCACACTTAATTAATACACAATCTCTATCTTAAACTAACCAAAGATTCACTTGGGGTAATTAATTATTTTTCTGCTTAAGGCTAGTGATGTGGTAAAATATAGAATGAAGGGGGATTAAAAGGCTCAAAGTGGCAAACAAAGGTAATTGAAAGGGTAGGCTATTTGGGATAAGTGAGCTAATAACAAATGATGGTCTCAATCATATGCAAGCATGTAAATACACTAAACAATGGACATATAGAATGGAACAAAATATAGATTACAATCATAGAGAAGGAAACACACAAGAATAAAATATTATGGTTAAATAATGTAACCATGTAATTAAGCTCAAATCTCACATGTTGTGTGTTCTTAGCTATAATTCATGTTCCAAATTACAGTCTTCAAACAAGTTTAACACAATTGTTCAATTTAAATTAGTGAAATATTGTAAAACAGGGTCTGGAAAAGAAACTCATTACTTTAACCAAGCAAAACATACATGCAACAATTATTAACATGCAATCTATCCTATCTAACAAAAGAAAAAGTCAAATGTTGGTGTTAAGAGAGAGAAGTTACCTCCAGAAGTCAAGGAATGACCTCTCCACACTTAAGGCTTGGCACGGTCCTTCGTGCCATCAGTAAGAAGCAAGGTAGGGCTGGAAGCATCGCCTCTGCAGTCTAGTTCACCATGGCTCTCTATACTACAGGATGAAGGAGAGTCTGGGGTTTCCTTCTGTTCTGGAGGTGGGTGAGTACCAACTATGAGTTCCTTCAGATAGTTGTATCTGCGCTTGTTACGACGCTCCATTTGCTCCATTCGCCGGTCTTGCCGGTCGAACCTCTCAAGGATCTGAAGGAACATCTGATGGATGGATGGTGCTTGTGGTGTGGATGATGGTGGAGTAGAAGTGGGAGGAGTATCCAAAGATGGACCTGTAGGCCGGGTCGCAGAAGGAACTGGTGGACTGATGTACTTCCCATGTGGGACATACTGGTCGGCTCTAGGGATCATGACCTTCGTGTCTCCTGCCTGACAGGACACACATGCTGTAGAGACTAAATCTGAAACCAAGGCGGGGAAAGGCAGATTACCCGCTATCTGTACGTGTCCCATGGCTTGCTGGATGTGTCGGGGCAGGTTGAGGGATTGCTCTATCAGAATGCACCAGATGAGGACAGCCATGTCTACTGTGAAGGTCGACTCGTGAGTGCTCGGAAAGACATAGTGGGACATAATCTGTGCCCACACGCGAGCCTCCAGGGTGAGTGACTGGGCTGAGATGCTCTCGGGTTTTGAACGATGCTGCCCGTAGATCCAAGTGCTGCCAGGTTGGGCTATAACTCCAAGGACGCTATCCCAGTCGAACTGATACTTCTAGCATTTACAAGATGCTTCTTGATATGCATCCCATCCCTCTGGACTAGGTGGAAGGTCCATCATTCTCTGTATGGCACTCTCGGAGACAGGTACTTGCTGCTGACGAACGTAGACACTCTGCAGAGTAGGCGAGTGGAAGTTGGAGTAGAATTCAATGACCCGTGATAAGTTGGCCTCTCGCGGCTGCCTCCTCAAAAATCTCCACTGTCTCCTCTTGATTCGGGGATCCACAAAATCAACAAAATGTATTGGGACGATGAGTAGATGCTCATTGTTGTAGTTCCGCTATGTTAGGATAGGGAACATCTGTTCGCAATAACGGTTAGTGAACCGTGTGGAGTCTCGTGTGGGAAAGGCTTTCTCTAATTCATCAACTTTAATTATCATCTTCACCCGCTTTGTTGGTGGCTTTACATTGGTAGAGGGTAGTGCCTTTTCCAGTGTTCTCTTGGTTCCTTTCCTTGCTGGTGTCTTGTCAGTGGCCTTCTCTTTTCTTTTCTTGGTACCCATGCCTAAGGAAGAAAAAAAGAGGAAGAATGTGAAATATAGGTGACCAAAACCAGAAAGGAGAAAATCCAAGTGATAATAAATGCCAAAGGAAAGATGATAGCCCAAATACATGGTAGCTACAACATGTAGGTAAGACATCAATGAGGAATAAGAAGGCAATTCATGATAAATAGATGCAAGAGGTAAAAAGCATGCAAGGAATAGGCATGAGAAGCATAACTCAAGCATCAACTAATAATTGTACCAATTTAGAGAGTATTTGTATGATGACAATTGTGAATGATAATCCCAAATACATGTGGAGTACAAGTGTTGTGAAAAAGAGGCATTAGAGTATAAGAGTAAAACAAAATAGAGTTCAAGATGCCATAAGTGCTTTTTCACAAACACTTGGTGTGCAAGGTAGAATAGGAATGAAAATAATATAATCCAAATGTATATGAGACCCAAATTAAAATATCAATTGTCAAATCACTCCTCATAATATCCACAAGCTTCATAGTAAGAAGGTAATACCCAAATAAAATTCCAACACCAACATAAGAATGCAAGAGAAAGAAAAGAAAAAAGAAAACATAGATAATTATACTAAAAGAAAAATAGAGAAGGAAGAAACATAAATAAAAGCAATAATGAAAGAGTAGATGGGAGGAAGAAGAGAAAACTGATGAAGAAGATGAAGAAGGGAAGAAGAAAGTAAGAGATATGAAGGAAGAATAAGGAAGAAGAAAGAAAGAAGAAAGAAGAAATAATTATGATTGAAAAGAATTAGGATTGGGAGGGGTGGATGATTTGAAATCAGGCGCTGAAGTGGTTTAATTGTGCGTCGCATGCGACGCATATGCGTGGGTTGTGCAGATTGAATAGTGACACATAAGCGTCGGGGACGCGTACGCGTGCCTTTGATTGTGCGAATCACGCGAAGGCAGCGACGCGTACGCACAACTCTCTGTTCGCTCTGGGCATGGGGTAAGAATGGCATACGACGCGTGCACGTCAGACACGCGCATGCGTGGATGGTCCTTTTGCGAAAACGACACGCACACGTCAAGGACGCGTACGCGTGATGGGACTTGTGCTGCTAGCACAGTTCCAGCCCCACACCATCATAACTCTCTGGCTATACACCCATTTACACCGATTTGCAGGGTCACGCGTATGCGTGAGGGACGCGTACGCGTGGACTTGCTTGTGCGCAAGGCACGCCACCAGCACTACTCCTGCCCAACTCTCTGTTCAATTTTTATTTTTCACGCACGCACATATGACGCGTACGCGTCAGCGACGCTTGGGCGTCGTGTGCTCTTTTTTTATGCAGTATGCAGGATGCAAAATGCAGATAAAGATGCAGAAATAATGAATGAACACTATGAAAACAAAAGAAAATAAAACTAGGAATGAAAAGTAACGATCATACCATGGTGGGTTTTCTCCCACCTAGCACTTTGCTTTTACATCCTTAAGTTAGATGGTCCACAAGCTCAATCTTCTTCTGTTGGTGGGTCCTCCAAGAGGAAGACCTCTAGCTCTTTATTTTCCTTCATATTCTCACCATGATATAGATTTAAGCGATGTCCATTGACCTTGATGAATTTGGAACTTGAAGGATGACTCAAATGGAAGACTCCGTATGGCTATGCCTTCTCTACTCTGTAGGGGCCTTCCCATCTGGATCTCAGCTTTCCTGGCATGAGTCTCAGCCTTGAATTGTAAAGGAGAACCAGCTCCCCCGGCCTGAACTCTCTTCTCTTGATGTGCTTGTCATGCACAACCTTTACTTTCTCTTTGTATAATATGGAGTTGTCATATGCTTCGAGTCGAAGGTTCTCCAGCTCTGCTAGTTGCAGCTTCCTTTCAGCACCAGCCTTCTCAAATCCCATGTTGCATTCCCTTACAGCCCAGAAAGCTTTGTGTTCCACCTCCACTGGGAGGTGGCAAGCTTTGCCATAGACCAGGCGGAAGGGACTCATCCCGATTGGTGTCTTGGACGCTGTCCGATAAGCCCAAAGCGTATCCCCAAGCCTGGTGCTCCAGTCCTTCCTATGAGGCTTGACTATCTTTTTCAGTATGCACTTTATCTCTCTGTTAGACACTTCTACTTGCCCATTGGTCTGAGAATGGTAGGCTGTTTCCACTTTGTGAACAATCTCATGCTTCTTCAGTAGACCTACTAATCTCCTGTTACAAAAGTGAGTGCCTTGATCACTCACGATTGCCCGTGGTGATCTAAAGCGACAGATAATATGGTTTCTAACAAAGGAGACAACAACGTTAGCATCATCAGTACGGGTAGGAATTGCTTCCACCCATTTAGAAACATAATCTACAGCTAACAATATGTATAAGAAACCACTAGAGTTTGGGAATGGACCCATGAAGTTAATGCCCCAAACATAAAAAATTTCACATAATAGCATAAGTTGTTAGGGCATCTCATCCCTCTTGGATATATTACCAAACCTTTGGCATGGGGACCAAGATTTACAGAAGGCAGTAGCATCTTTAAAAAGAGTGGGCCACCAGAATCCACAGTCTAAAAATTTTTTAGCTGTTCTTTGAGGGCCAAAATGTCCACCACTCTCAGAGGAGTGGCAGGCCTCTAAAATTGACTGAAATTCTGATTGAGGCACACACCTTCTAATTACCTGGTCAGCACCATACCTTCATAAATATGGATCATCCCATATATAATATTTGGACTCACTTTTCAGCTTATCCCTTTGATGCTTAGTAAAATTGGGAGGGAAGGTATGACTGACTAAATAGTTAGCTATAGGTGCATACCAAAGAACTAGTTCAGATATTGCGTGCAAGCTATCAAATGGAAAAGCATCATTGATAGGAGTAGAGTCATCCTTAATGTGCTCAAGGTGACTCAAGTGGTCTGCCACTAAATTCTGGGAACAACTCTTATCCTTAATTTCTAAATCAAATTCTTGCAGCAGTAATATCCAACGTATTAGCCTTGGTTTGGACTCTTTTTTAGCAAATAAATATTTTAGAGCTGCATGGTCTGAGTATACTACCACCTTAGTACCAAGTAAGTAGGCTCAGAATTTATCCAGAGAAAAAATAATAGCCAAAAGCTCTTTTTCAGTGGTAGTGTAATTAGACTGAGCAGCGTCTAAGGTCTTAGAAGCATAAGCTATCACAAAAGGATCCTTACTTTCGCGCTGAGCCAGCGCCGCTCCCACTGCATGGTTGGAGGCATCACACATAATCTCAAAAGGCTGGCTCCAGTCTGGACCTCTCACAATCGGAGCTTGAGTCAAGGCGATCTTCAGCTTATCAAACGCATTCATGCAGTCCTCACTCAGCTCGAACTCAACATCTTTCTGCAACAGTCTGGATAAAGGCAATGCTACCTTACTGAAGTCCTTGATAAATCTCTGGTAGAAACCTGCATGACCAAGGAATGAACGGAATTCCCTCATGGAGGAGGGGTAAGGTAAACTAGAAATCACATCTACTTTTGCTGGATCTACAAAAATACCAGTATTAGAAACAACGTGTCCTAGAACAATACCTTATTTTACCATAAAATGACATTTTTCAAAATTTAACACAAGGTTTGAACTAACACACCTGTCTAATACTCTAGCTAAACTATCCAATCAAAGGCTAAACGAATCACCATATACGCTAAAATTATCCATGAAAACTTTCATACAGTTCTCAATAAGATCTGAGAAGATACTCATCATGCACCTTTGGAAAGTAGCTGGTGCATTACACAAGCCAAAATGCATCCTCTTGTATGCATACGTTCCAAAGGGACATGTAAAAGTAGTCTTCTCCTGATCTTCAGGAGCTATATGAATTTGAAAATAGCCTGTATAACCATCTAAAAAGGAGTAATGTGATTTACCTGACAGACGATCAAGCATCTGATCAATAAATGGCAAGGGGTAATGATCCTTGCAAGTAGCTTGGTTGAGGCGCCTGTAGTCAATGCACACCCTCCATGAATTCTACACTCTAGTTGTCAGGAGCTCTCCATGCTCATTCTTCACTGTTGTGACTCTAGACTTCTTGGGCACCACTCGGACTGGACTGACCCACTCACTCTTTGAGATAGGGTAGATGATATCAGCTTCAAGCAGTCTGGTCACTTCCTTCTTGACAACCTCCAAGATGGTGGGGTTCAGTCGTCTTTGAGGTTGACGGACAGGCCTTGCTCCCTCTTCTAAAAATATTCTGTTCTCACAAACTTAAGGGCTGATACTTACTATATCTGCCAAACTCCACCCAATAGCCTTCTTGTGTCTTCTCAGCACACTAAGCAGATGCTCCTCCTGTTGGGAAGTAAGTTCCCTTGTAATTATGACTGGGAGCTTCTGATGATCCTCAAGGTAAGCATACTTGAGGTGGGGTGGAAGGGGCTTTAACTCCATTTTCTGCTCATGGCTGGGCACTTGATCATTGGTGCATGGAATTGTGATCACAATTTTCACAACTCCAGTACAACTAACCAGCAAGTGCACTGGGTCGCCCAAGTAATACCTTACGTGAGTAAGGGTCGATCCGACGGAGATTTCCAACTTGAAGCAAGCTATGGTTATCCTGTAAATCTTAGTCAGGAGATTCAAATGATATGAATGATTTTGTTTATGAAAAGTAAATAACATGAAATGAATGATACTTGTGATTCAGTAATGAGGAACAGGTTGAGGTTCCGAAGATGCTATGTCGTCTGAATCTCTGCTTTCCTACTGTCTTCTTCTCCAAACATGCATGGCTTCCTTCCATGGTAAGCTGTATATTGGTAGATCACCGTTGTCAATGGCTACCATCCGTCCTCTCAGTGAAAATGGTCCAGGTACGGTTTCTGTACGGCTAATCAACTGTCGGATCTCTCATCTCGGATGAAAAATACCAAGCACAGCTACCGCACGGCTAATCATCTGTCGGTTCTCACTTGTGTCGGAATAGGATCTCTCTATCCTTTTGCACACTGTCACTGCGCCCAACATTCGTGAGTTTGAAGCTCGTCATAGTCATCCCGTCCCAGATCCTACTCGGAATACTACAGACAAGGTTTAGACTTTCCGGATCTCAGGAATGCTGCCAATTTTTTCTAGCCTCTACCACGAAGGTTCTGATCTCATGGGTTTGAATGCTCTGTTGTCAGGAGATGCAGGTCAAACTTGTGGATTAGAAACCCAAGAGATACGCACTCAAGCTATCGCCCAATGACTATGTTGAGCTCAGATAGAACGGGAGTGGTTGTCAAGCACGCGTTCATAAATTTGAGAATGATAATGAGTGTCACAGATCATCATATTCTTTATATTGAAGTACGAGTGAGTATCTTGGAATAGAATCAAGCGTGATCGAATAGAAAACAATAGTAATTGCATTAATCCATTGAGACACAGCAAAGCTCCTCACCCCCACCTATGGGGTTTAGAGACTCATGCCGTAGAAGATATAGTATGAGATGTAAAATGTCATCCATCCTAAAATGAATCTCTAAAAGTAGTTTTTATACTAAACTAGTAACTTAGGTTTACAGAAAATGAGTAACTAAGTGCAGATAGTGCAGAAATCCACTTCCGGGGCCCACTTGGTGAGTGTTTGGGCTGAGCTTTGAAGCTTTCATGTGAATAGGCCATTCTTGGATTTAAACGCCAGCTTGGGTGCCAGTTTGGGCGTTCAACTCCAGCTTTGGTGCCAGTTCCGGCGTTTTACGCTAGAAAAGGGTCTCTAGCTGGCGTTTAATGCCAGTTTGGGCCATCAAATCTTGGGAAAGTATGGACTATTACACATTGCTGGAAAGCCCAAGATGTTAGATTTCCAGCCCAATTGAGAACGAGCCAATGAGACTTCTGTATCTCCAGAAAAATGCGTTTGAGTGCAGGGAGGTCAGAATCCAACAGCATCTGCAGTCCTTTCTCAGCCTCTGAATCAGATTTTTGCTCAGGTCCCTCAATTTCAGCCAGAAAATACATGAAATTATAGAAAAACACACAAACTCATAGTAAAGTCCAGAAATATGATTTTTTCATAAAAACTAATAAAAATATAATAAAAAGTAACTAAAACATACTAAAAACTACCTAAAAACAATGCCAAAAAGCGTATAAATTATCCGCTCATCACAACACCAAACTTAAATTGTTGCTTGTCCCCAAGCAACCAAAACAAAATAAGATAAAAAGAAGAGAAAATACAATAAATTTCAAAATATCAATGAAGCTTAGTTCCAATTAGATGAGCGGGACTAGTAGCTTTTTGCTTTAGAACAGTTTTGGCATCTCACTTTATCCGTTGAAGTTCAGAATGATTGGCATCCATAGGAACTTAGAATTCAGATAGTGTTATTGATTCTCCTACTTCAGTATGTTGATTCTTGAACACAACTACTTTATGAGTCTTGGCCATGACCCTAAGCATCTTGTTTTTCAGTATTACCACCGGATACATAAATGCCACAGACACATAACTGGGTGAACCTTTTCAGATTGTGACTCAGCTTTGCTAGAGTCCCCAGTTAGAGATGCCCAGAGCTCTTAAGCACACTCTTTTTGCTTTGGACCACGACTTTAACCACTCAGTCTCAAGCTTTTCACTTGGACCTTCATGACACAAGCACATGGTTAGAGACAGCTTGATTTAGCCGCTTAGGCCAGGATTTTATTCCTTTGGGCCCTCCTATCCAGTAATGCTCAAAGCCTTGGATCCTTACCTTTTAGTTTAAAGGTTTATTGGCTTTTTGCTCTTGTCTTTTGATTTAAAGAGCTATTGGCTTTTTCTGTTTGTTTTTTCTTTTTCTTTCTTTTTCTTTATTTTTCGCCATTTTTTTCACAAGCTTTGTGTTTTTCACTACTCTTTCTTGCTTAAAGAATCAATTTTATGAGTTTTCAGATTATCAATAACATTTCTCTTTTTTCATTATTCTTTCAAGAGTCAAAAATTTTAACATTCATAAACTTCACTATAAAAAATATGCACTATTCAAGCATTCATTCAGAAAACAAAAAGTATTGCCACCATATCAAAATAATTAAACTATTTTCAAGATAGAATTCAAAATTCATGTACTTCTTTTTCTTTTTTAGAAAACATTTTTCATTTAAGAAAGGTGAAAGATTCATGGAACATTCATAGATTTAAGACATAGACACTAAACACTAATGATCATGTAATAAAAACAAGACTTAGACAGAAAATAAACATAAAAACAGACAAATAACAATAAAAGCAAGGAAATTAAGGAGAGGGTTCACCTTAGTGACGGCAGCTACTTTTTCCTCTTGATGGTCCAATGGAGTGCTTGAGCTCCTTTAGTTTGCTCCATCCTCTTTCTTAGTGATGGGCTTTGGTGATGAATTTCTCCATCTCCCAAGATTCGGAGGCGGAAGCAATTGCCTTCCCTTTCATCTTTTTAGAGGATTCTCCGACTTTGGGTGCCATAAGTGGTAATGGAAAGTAAAAAGTAGAACTTTTCCACACCAAACTTAAAAGCTTTCCTCGTCCTCGAGCAAAATAAAATAGAAGGGAGTAGAAGAAGAATGAGGTAATTAATTTTGAAAAACTTGTTAATGTTAAAAAAATAAAAGGATTTGAAAAGAATTTGAGAAGATATCAAGAATTAAAAAAAGAATTAAAAAGAATTGAAATGATTATTAGTTTTTGAAAATAGAAATTGAAAGATGAACATTTGAAATATTTTTGATGCAAAAAAATTATGAATTAAAACATGAAAAATTGAAAAAAAATCGAATTGAAAATAAAATTACCTCCACTTTGCTGTTCTGGCATTAAACACCCAGAATGATAGCCATTCTGGCGTTTAACACCCATCTGGCAGCCAATTTTGGCGTTAAACGTCCAGCCAGGTATCCTGGCTGGCGTTAAACGCCAGAATTTCTTTGTTACTAGGCTTTTTTTTTGAACGCCCAGGATGCTGCTGTTTCTGGCATTAAACACCCAGAATGCTGCCCATTCTGGCATTTAACGCCCAGAATGATAGCCTTACTGGCGTTAAACGCCCAAAATGATAGCCATTCTGGCATTTAACGCCCAAAATGCCCCTTTTCTGGCGTTTTGACGCCAGTGAGCTCTTTTTCTCTATGATTCCTCTACTTTATGTCCTGAACCGTCATTTCCCTAACTTATTTACTGAAATGCATTAATGAACATGAATAACAAAATTAAATAGACTCATATAATTGTTATAAACATCTAAGTTTTGATAATGGCTGGGTTGCCTCCCAACAAGCGCTTCTTTATTGTCTTTAGATGGACTTTACTGAGCTTTTAATTTAGTATCAGTTTTGAGCACTTTTGCTCAACATTGCCTTCAAGATAATGTATGACTCTCTATCCATTAACAATGAACTTTTTGTCAGAGTCAATATCCTGAAGCTCTACATATCCATATGGTGACACACTTGTAATCACATATGGTCCCTTCCACCGGGATTACAATTTCCCAGGAAACAATCTGAGCCTAGAGTTAAATAGCAGAACCTTCTGTCCTGGCTCAAAGACTCTAGATGACAGCTTTCTGTCATGCCACCTTTTAGCTTTCTCCTAGTAAATTTTAGCATTTTTGAAAGCATTGAGTCTGAACTCCTCCAGCTCATTCAACTGGAGTAATCTTTTCTCTCCAGCTACCTTAGCATCAAGGTTTAGGAACCTGGTTACCCAGTAGGCCTTGTGCTCCAGTTCCACTGGCAGATGACAGGCTTTTCCATACACAAGCTGGTATGGAGAGGTCCTTATAGGAGTCTTGAATGCGGTTCTGTATGCCCACAGAGCATCATCCAGACTTCTTGCCCAATCCCTTCTATGGGTACTCACAGTCCATTCCAGGATTTGTTTTAGTTCTCTATTTGAGACTTCAGCCTGCCCATCTGTCTGTGGATGATATGGAGTTGCCACTTTGTGGTTAATTCCATATCGGATCAAAGTAGAGTCAAGTTGTTTATTGCAGAAATGAGTGCCTCCATCACTGATCAGTACCCTAGGGACACTGAACCTGCTGAAGATATGCTTCTGGAGGAACTTCATTACTATCTTAGTATCATTAGTGGGTGTTGCAATTGCCTCTACCCATTTAGATACATAATCTACTGCCACAAGAATATAAGTGTTATCAAACAACTCAATCTCTAAGATCGCTTGTTGAGGCAGATTACCAGATCTCTGGCAACTGTCACAGTTACGTATAAACTCTTGGGAGTCTCTATAGAGAGTAGGCCAGTAGAAGCCACATTGGAGAACCTTTGTGGCTGTTCGCTCACCTCCGAAATGTCCTCCATATTGTGATCCATGGAAATGCCATAGGATCTTCTGTGCCTCTTCTCTAGGCACACATCTACGGATTATTCTGTCTGCACATCTCTTAAAGAGATATGGTTCATCCCACAAGTAGTACTTTGCATCAGAAACCAATTTTTTTGTTTGCTGCCTACTGTACTCTTTGGGTATGAATCTCACAGCTTTATAGTTTGCAATGTCTGCAAATCACGGTACTTCCTGAATAGCAAAGAGTTACTCATCTGGAAAGGTTTCAGAGATCTCAGTAGGAGGGAGGGACACTCCTGCTACTGGTTCTATCCGGGACAGGTGATCAGCTACTTGGTTCTCTGTCCCTTTTCTGTCTTTTATTTCTATATCAAACTCTTGCAGAAGCAACACCCATCTTCTGGGTTTTGAATTCTGCTTTGTGAGGAGATATTTTAGAGCAGCATGGTCAGTGTATACAATCACTTTTGATCCTACTAAATAAGATCTGAACTTGTCAATGGCATAAACCACTGCAAGAAACTCCTTTTCTGTGGTTGTGTAATTCTTCTGTGCGTCATTTAAAACATGGCTAGCATAATAAATGACATGCAGAAGCTTGTCATGCCTCTGTCCCAATACTACACCAATGGCATGGTCATTGGCATCACACATTAGTTCGAATGGTAATGTCAAGTCTGGTGTAGAAATGACTGGTGCTGTGACCAGCTTGGCTTTCAGAGTCTCAAAGGCCTGTAGACACTCTGTGTCAAAGACAAATGGTGTATCAGTGGCTAGCAGATTGCTCAGAGGTTTTGCAATTTTTGAAAAATCCTTTATAAACCTCCTATAGAATCTTGCATGCCCCAGAAAGCTTCTGATTGTCTTAACATTTGGTAATTTTTTAATTACCTCTACTTTAGCTTGATCCACCTCTATTCTCTTGTTCAAAATTCTATGCCTAAGAACAATTCCTTCAGTCACCATAAAGTGACATTTCTCCCAGTTTAAAACCAGGTTAGTCTCTTGGCACCTTTTCAGAACAAGTGCTAGATGGTTAAGATAGGAGCTAAATGAGTCTCCAAATACTGAGAAGTCATCCATGAAGACTTTTAGAAATTTCTCTACCATATCAGAGAAGATAGAGAGCATGCACCTCTGAGAGGTTGCAGGTGCATTGCATAGACCAAATGGCATCCTTCTGTAGGCAAATACTCCAGATGGACATGTGAATGCTATTTTTTCTTGGTCCTAAGGATCTACTACAATTTGGTTGTAACATGAGTAGCCATCCAAAAAGTAGTAGTATTCCTGACCTGCTAGTCTCTCTAGCATCTGGTCTATGAATGGTAAAGGAAAATGATCCTTTCTAGTGGCTGTATTGAGACTTCTGTAGTCAATACATATACGCCACCCTGTAATTGTTCTTGTAGGAACCAGTTCATTCTTTTCATTATGAACCACTGTCATGCCTCCCTTCTTGGGGACAACTTGGACAGGGCTCATCCAGGGGCTATCAGAAATAGGATGAATAATCCTAGCCTCTTGTAACTTAGTGACCTCTTTCTGCACCACCTCCTTCATGGCTGGATTCAGCCGCCTCTGTGGTTGAACCACTGGCTTAGCATCATCCTCCAATAGGATCTTGTACATGCAACTGGCTGGGCTAATACCCTTAAGATCACTTATGGACCACCCAAGAGATGTCTTGTGTGTCCTTAGCACCTGAATTAGTGCTTTCTCTTCCTGTGGCTCTAAAGCAGAGCTTATGATTACCGGAAAAGTGTCATCTTCTCCCAGAAATGCATATATCAGGGATGGTGGTAGTGGTTTGAGCTCGGGTTTAGGAGGCTTCTCCTCTTCCTGAGGAGTCTTCAGAGGTTCTTCTGTTTTCTCTGGTTCCTCCAAATCAGGCTGAACATCTTTAAAAATGTTATCTATCTCTGATTCGAAACTCTCAGTCATATTGACCTCTTCCACCAGGGAGTCAATAATATCAACGCTCATGCAGTCTTTTAATGTGTCTGGATGCTGCATAGCTTTGACAACATTCAACTTAAACTCATCCTCATTGACTCTCAGGGTCACCTCCCCTTTTTGGACATCAATGAGGGTTCGTCCAGTCGCTAGGAAAGTTCTTCCTAGAATGAGAGTTGCACTCTTGTGCTCCTCCCTTTCTTATGACTTAAGATCTCTTTCATGAACTTAGCATAGGAGGGTATTTGCTCAAGTGCCTCTGCAAATGGAATCTTTATTTCAAGAGTTCAGAGATAGTCTACAAAGCGGGCAAATTGTTTATCCTATTTCGCTTGGCAGAGTTTCTGAGGATAAGGCATCTTGGCTTTATATTCTTCAACCTTAGTTGCTGCAGGTTTATTTCCTACAGAAGTGGTTGGAAAAGCTTGCTTAAGGGGGTTGTTATCAGCACTTGCAGGTCTCTGATCCCTCATTGGCGTTTGAACGCCAGAATTGGGTGCTGTATGGGCGTTCAACACCAGATTGCCACCCTTTTCTGGCATTTGAATGCCAGAATTGGCCATCCACTGGGCGTTCAACGCCAACTTCTCACCCTTTTCTAGCGTTTGAACGCCAGAATCATTCCTCTTTGGGCTCTTGCTATCCTCAGAGGGATTTTGGACAGTGGTTTGGTCATCCTCTGTCAGTTATTCCTTTCTTCACTTTCTGCTGCTTTGAGTTGAGACATTCAATGTCTTCCCACTCCTCAAATGAACAGCCTGACATTCTTTTGTTATCTGTTTAGATAATTGCTGCCTTGTCTGATTCAATTGTTCCTCCATATTCTTGTTAGCATCTTTGGTTTCTTGTAGCATCTCTTTAAATTCTGCTGGTGCACGGAATTGTGATCACACTTTCCACAACTCCGGTACAACTAACCAGCAAGTGCACTGGGTCGTCCAAGTAATAAAACCTTACGCGAGTAAGGGTCGATCCCACGGAGATTGTCGGCTTGAAGCAAGCTATGGTCATCTTGTAAATCTTAGTCAGGTGGATTCAAATGGTTATGAGGTTTTGATAATTAAAAGATAAATAAAACATAAAATAAAATAAGATACTTATGTAATTCATTGGTGGGAATTTCAGATAAGCGTTTGGAGATGCTTTGTTGCCTCTGAACCTCTGCGTTCCTATTGTCTTCATCCAATCATGCGTGCTCCCTTCCATGGCAAGCTGTATGATTCTCACAGTGAAAATGGTCCAAGTACAGTTTCTGCACGGCTAATCAATTGTCGGATTTCTCGTCTCGGATGGAAAATACCAGGTACAGCTACCGCACGGCTAATCATCTGTCGGTTCTCACTTATTTCGGAATAGGATCTCTCTATTATTTTGCACACTATCACTGCACCCAACATTCGCGAGTTTGAAGCTCGTCACAGTCATCCCTTCCCAGATCCTACTCGGAATACCACAGACAAGGTTTAGACTTTTCGGATCTCAAGAATGCTGCCAATTGGTTCTAGCCTATACCACGAAGGTTCTAATCTCACGGACTCGGTTCGTGGATTAGAGACCCAAGAGACTATACTCCGGCTGTCCTCCAATGACTACGTTGAACATCATGTAGACCGCTTGTGGTTGTAAGGCACGCGGATTTTGGCTAAGCGAGTAACGAAGATAGCGGGCGATTGTCACGGGTCACTCCTTCATTCTGACTTAACTGAATTTAGTACGAGAGTATATCTTAGAGAAGAAGTAAACTTGAATTGAAAGAGAAACAATAGTACTTGCATTAATTCATGAAGAATAGCAGAGCTCCGCACATTAATCTATGAGGTGTAGAAACTCCACCGTAGAAAATACATAAGAGAAAAGGTCTAGGCATGGCCGTGTGGCCAGCCTCCAAATGTGAAAAATGGCATAAGCTCCTCAAATACAATAGTAAAAAGTGCTATTTATACTAAACTAGTTACTAAGGATTACAGAAAATAAGTAACTAAGTGCAGATAGTGCAGAAATCCACTTCTGGGGCCCACTTGGTGTGTGCTTGGGCTGAGCATTGAGCTTTACACGTGCATAGGCCTTTTCTAGAGTTAAACGCCAGCTTGGATGCCAGTTTGGGCATTTAACTCCAGTTCTGGTGCCAGTTCCGGTGTTTTACGCCAGAAAAGTGTCTCTAGCTGGCGTTTAAACGCCAGTTTGGGCCATCAAATCTCGGGCAAAGTATGGACTATCATACATTGATGGAAAGCCCAAGATGTCTAATTTTCAACGCAACTGAGAGCGTGCCAATTGGGCTTCTGTAGCTCCAGAAAATCTACTTCACGTGCAGGAGGGTCAGAATCCAACAGCATCTGCCGTCCTTTCTCAGCCTCTAAATCAGACTTTTGCTCAGGTCCCTCAATTTCAGCCAAAAAATACCTGAAATTACAGAAAAACAAACAAACTCATAGTAAAGTCCAGAAATGTGATTTTTGCATAAAAACTAATAAAAATATAATAAAAAGTAACTAAAACATACTAAAAACTATGTAAAAACAATGCCAAAAAGGGGTATAAATTATCCGTTCATCACAACACCAAACTTAAATTGTTGCTTGTCCCCAAGCAACTAAAAACAAAATAAGATAAAAAGAAGAGAAAATACAATAAATTTCAAAAATATCAATGAAGATTAGTTTCAATTAGATGAGCGGGACTAGTAGCTTTTTGCTTCTGAACAGTTTTGGCATCTCACTTTATCCCTTAAAGTTCAGAATGATTGGCATCCATAGGAACTCAGAATTCAGATAGTGTTATTAATTCTCCTACTTTAGTATGTTGATTCTTGAACACAGCTACTTTATGAGTCTTGGCCGTGATCCTAAGCATCTTGTTTTCCAGTATTACCACCGGATACATAAATGCCACAGACACATAACTGGGTGAACCTTTTCAGATTGTGACTCAGCTTTGCTAGAGTCCCCAGTTAGAGGTGCCCAGAGCTCTTAAGCACACTCATTTTGCTTTGGACCACGACTTTAACCACTCAGTCTCAAGCTTTTCACTTGGACCTTCATGACACAAGCACATGGTTAGGGATAGCTTGATTTAGCTGCTTAGGCCAGGATTTTATTCCTTTGGGCCCTCCTATCCATTAATGCTCAAAGCCTTGGATCCTCTTTACCCTTTCCTTTTAGTTTAAAGGGTTACTGGCTTTTTCTGCTTGCTTTTTCTTTTTCTTTCTTTTTTCCTTTTTTTTAGTATTTTTTTCGCAAGCTTTGTGTTTTTCACTACTTTTTCTTGCTTCAAGAATCAATTTTATGATTTTTCAGATTATCAATAACATTTCTCTTTTTTCATTATTCTTTCAAGAGCCAACAATTTTAACATTCATAAACTTCACTATAAAAAATATGCACTGTTCAAGCATTCATTTAGAAAACAAAAAGTATTGCCACCACATCAAAATAATTAAACTATTTTCAAGATAGAATTTGAAACTCATGTACCTTGTTTTCTTTTTCAGAAACCATTTTTCATTTAAGAAAGGTGAATGATTCATGGAATTATTCATAGCTTTAAGATATAGACACTAAACACTAATGATCATGTAATAAAGACACAAACATAGATAAAACATAAAGCATAGAAACGAAAACAGAAAAGAAAATAAACAAGGAGATTAAAGAACGGGTCCACCTTAGTGATGGTGGCTTCTTCTTCCTCTTGAAGAACCAATGGAGTGCTTGAGCTCCTTTATGTCTCTTCCTTGCCTTTGTTGCTCCTCTCTCATGGCCTTTTGGTCCTCTCTGATTTCATGGAGGATGATGGAGTGCTCTTGGTGCTCCACTCTTAGTTGCTCCATGTTGGAACTCAATTCTCCTAAAGAGGTATTGAGTTTCTCCCAATAGTTATGTGGAGGGAAATGCATCCCTTGAGGCATCTCAGGGATTTCTTGATGAGGGACTTCCTCATGCTCTTGTTGAGGTCCATGAGCGGGCTCTCTTGTTTGCTCCATCCCCTTTTTAGTGATGGGCTTGTCCTCTTCAGTGAGGATGTCTTCCTCTATGACAATTCCGGCTGAATTGCATTGGTGACAAATGAGATGAGGGAAGGCTAACCTTGCCAAAGTGGAGGGCTTGTCAGCCACCTTGTATAGTTCTAGAGGTATGATCTCATGGACTTCCACTTCCTCTCTATTCATGATACTATGGATCATGATAGCCCGATCCACAGTTCCTTCGGATCGGTTGCTAGTAGGAATGATAGAGCATTGGGTGAAATCCAACCATCCCCTAGCCACACGTTTTAGGTCAGGCCTTCTCAATTGAACCGGCTTGCCTTTTGAGTCTCTCTTCCATTGTGCTCCTTCCACACAGATGTCCATGAGGACTTGGTTCAACCTTTGATCAAAGTTGACTCTTCTAGTGAAAGGATGAAAATCTCCTCTCATTATTGGCAAGTTGAGTGCCAACCTTACAGTTTCTGGACTGAAATCCAAGTATTTTCCCCGACCATTGTGAGCCAATTCTTTGGGTTCGGGTTCACACTTTGATCATGGTTCTTAGTGATCCATGAATTAGCATAGAACTCTTGAACCATTAAGATTCTGACTTGTTGGATGGGGTTGGTGAGAGCTTCCCAACCTCTTCTCTAAACCTCACGTCGGATCTCCGGATATTCACTCTTTTTGAGCATGAAGGGGACCTCATGGATCACCTTTTTCTTGGCCACAACTTCATAGAAGTGGTCTTGATGGACTTTTGAGATGAATCTCTCCATCTCGCATGACTCGGAGTTGGAAGCAACTGCCTTCCCTTTCCTCTTCCTAGAGGTTTCTCCGGCCTTAGGTGCCATTAATGGTTATGGAAAAACAAAAGCTGAGCTTTTCCACACCAAACTTAAAAGCTTTGCTCGTCCTCGAGCAAAATAAGATAGAAGGGAGTAGAAGTAGAATGATGCAATTAATTTTGAAAACTTATTACTGTATACAAGAAAAATTAAAAAGAATTGAAAAGAATTTGAAAAGATATGTAAGTTTTGAAAACATTTTGGAAGGAATTAAAAAGAATTAAAAAAGGATTAAAAAGAATTGGAAAGATTATTAATGTTTTTGGAAATAGAAATTGAAAGATGAACGTTTAAAATATGTTTGATACAAAAAATTATGAATTAAAACATGAAAAATTGAAAAAAAATCAAATTGGAAACAAAATTACCTCCCTTGTGTCATCCTGGCGTTAAACACCCAAAATGCTATCTATTCTGGCGTTTAACGCCCACTTGACTGCCTCTTTGGGCGTTTAACGCCCAGCCAGATACCCTGGCTGGCGTTAAACGCCAGGAATCCTTCTTTACTAGGCATTTTTCTGAATGCCCAGAATGCTGCCATTTCTGGCGTTAAATGCCCAGAATGCTGTCTGCATGGGCGTTAAACGCCCATTCTGCTATCCTTACTGGCGTTTAAATGCCAGTAAGCCTGTCCTCCAGGGTGTGCTATTTTTGATGCTGTTTTTTATTCCACTTTAATTCTGCAGCTGTTTTTGTGACTCCGCATGATCATCAACCTAAAGAAAACATAAACTAACAATGGAAAATGAAATGAAAAAGTAATTAACATAGATAAATAAGATTGGGTTGCCTCCCAATAAGCGCTTCTTTAATGTCAATAGCTTGACAGTGAGCTCTTACAGAGCTTCACAGATACTTAGAGCATGATTGTAGCCTCCCAACACCAAACTTAGAGTTTAAATGTGGGCGCTCTGCTTGACTCTGTAGCTTTTCATGCTTCCTCTCTATGGTTACAGAAGAAGATTCTTGAGCCTCAAACACAAGGTAGTCCTCATTCAATTGAAGGACTAACTCTCCTCTGTCCACATCAATCACAGCCCTTGCTGTGGCTAGGAAGGGTCTTCCAAGGATGATGGATTCATCCTCCTCCTTCCCATTGTCTAGGATTATGAAGTCAGCAGGGATGTACAGGCCTTCAACCTTCACTAAGACATCCTCTACAAGTCCATAAGCATGTTTTATTGATTTGTCTGCCATCTCTAGTGAGATTCTTGCAGCTTGTACCTTAAAGATCCCCAGTTTCTCTATTACAGAGAGTGGCATGAGGTTTATACCTGACCCCAGGTCACACAGAGCCTTCTCAAAGGTCATAGTGCCTATGGTACAAGGTATTAAGAACTTTCCTGGATCCGGTTTCTTCTGAGGTAATATCTGCTGAACTAAGGCATTCAGTTCATTGATGAGCAATGGAGGTTCATCCTCCCAAGTCTCATTACCAAATAACTTGGCATTCAGCTTCATGATTGCTCCTAGATATCGAGCAACTTGCTCTTCAACAATATCTTCATCCTCTTCAGAGGAAGAATACTCATCAGAGCTCATGAATGGCAACAATAAGTTCAGTGGAATCTCTATGGTCTCTGTATGAGCCTCAGATTCCTTTGGTTCCTCAACAGGGAACTTCTTATTGGTCAGTGGATGTCCAGCAAGGTCTTCCTCACTGGAAATCACTGCCTCTTCCTTCTCTATAGGTTCGGCCACTTTGGATATATTGATGGCCTTACACTCTCTCTTTGGATTCTCTTCTGTATTGCTTGGGAGAGTACTAGGAGGGATTTCAGTAACTCTTTTACTCAGCTGACCCACTTGTGCCTCCAAATTTCTGATGGAGGACCTTGTTTCAGTCATGAAACTGAGAGTGGTCTTAGATAGATCAGAGACTATGGTTGCTAAGTCAGAGAGGCTCTGCTTAGAATTCTCTGTCTATTGCTGAGGAGATGATGGAAAAGGCTTACTATTGCCAAATTTATTTCTCCCACCATTATTATTATTGAAGCCTTGATTAGGCTTCTGCTGATCCTTCCATGAGAAATTAGGATGATTCCTCCATGAAGGATTGTAAGTGTTTCCATAGGATTCTCCCATGTAATTCACTTCTTCTATTGCAAGATTCTCAGGGTCATAAGCTTCTTCTTCAGAGGAAGCTTCTTTAGTACTACCGGATGCAGCTTGTATTCCAGTCAGATTCTGAGAAATTAGATTGACTTGCTAAGTCAATATTTTATTCTGAGCCAATATGGCATTTAGAGTATCAATCTCAAGAACTCCTTTCTTCTGAGTCATCCCATTATTCACAGGATTTCTTTTAGAAGTATATATGAACTGGTTATTTGCAACAATTTCAATGAGTTCCTGGGCTTCTGCATGGGTTTTCTTCAAATGAAGAGATCCACCAGCAGAGTAGTCCAATGACGTCTTGGACAATTCAGACAGACCATCATAGAATATACATAAGATGTTCCATTTTTAAAGCATGTCAAAAGGACACCTTCTGATCAATTGCTTGTATCTTTCCCAAGCTTTATAGAGGGATTCACCTTCCTTCTGTCTGAAGGTTTGGACTTCCACTATAAACTTGCTCAACTTTTGAGGTGGAAAGAATTTGGCCAAGAAAGCATTGACCAATGGTACACGAAATAGTGATCTCACACTTTTCTCACAACTCCGTGCAGCTGACCAGCAAGTGCACTGGGTCGTCCAAGTAATAAACCTTACGTGAGTAAGGGTCGATCCCACGGAGATTGTCGGCTTGAAGCAAGCTATGGTCATCTTGTAAATCTCAGTCTGGAGATGCTTTGTTGCTTCTGAATCTCTGCTTTTCTATTGCCTTGTTTCAACCATGCGTTACCTCCTTCCATGGCAAGCTGTAAGATTCTCTCAGTGAAAATGGTCCTCTATAGTTTTTGCACGGCTAATCAACTGTCGAATTTCTCGTCTCGGATGAAAAATACCAGGTACAGTTACCGCATGCCTTTGTTCCTTTTGCACACTGTCACTTGCGCCTAACATTTGTAGGTTTGAAGCTCTTCACAGTCATTCCTTCCCAGATCCTACTCGGAATGCCACAGACAAGGTTTAGACTTTTCGGATCCCAGGAATGGCTACCAATAATTCTAGCCTATACCACGAAGATACTAATTACACAGACTCGGTTCATGTATTAGATATCCAAGAGAATATACTCCAGCTGTCGTCCAATGACTACGTTGAACATCATGTAGACTGCTTTGTGGTTGTCAGGCACGCATATCTTGGCTAAGTGAGTAACGAAGATTGGGTGATTGTCACGGGTCACCCCTTCATTCTGACTTAACTAAATTAAGAACGAGAGTATATCTTGGAGAAGAATTAGGTGTGAATTGAATAGAAAACAGTAGTAATTGCATTAATTCATGAAGAACAGCAGAGCTCCACACCTTAATCTATGGAGTGTAGAAACTCCACCGTAGAAAATACATAAGTGAAAAAGGTCTTGGCATGGCCGTGAGGCCAGCCTCCAAACGTGTACAATGATCAAAACAGGAACATACGATAAAAAATAAATCTCTAAAAGTAGTTTTTATAATAAACTAGTAACCTAGGGTTTACAAAAAATGAGTAACTAAGTGCAGATAGTGCAAAAATCCACTTCTGGGGCCCACTTGTTGTGTGCTTGGGCTGAGCATTGAAGCTTTTTCATGCTTAGGCTGTTCCTGGAGTTAAACGCCAGCTCTGGTGCCAGTTTGGGCGTTAAACTCCAATTCTGGTGCCAGTTTGTGCGTTTTACGCCAAGATGTTTTAGGCTGATTTTTGGACGCCAGTTTGGGCCATCAAATCTCGGGCAAAGTATAGACTATTATATATTTCTGGAAAGCCCAGGATGTCTACTTTCCAACGCAATTGAGACTGCCCCAATTGGGCTTCTGTAGCTCCAGAAAATCCACTTTTTGTGAAGGAGGGTCAGAATCCAATCTCTACAGTCCTTTTTCAGCCTCTGAATCACATTTTTGCTCAGGTCCCTCAATTTCAATCAGAAAGTACTTGAAATCACAGAAAAATATACAAACTCATAGTAAAGTCTAGAAATGTGATTTTTGAATAAAAACTAATAAAAATATAATAAAAAGTAACTAAAACATACTAAAAACTATGTAAAAACAATGCCAAAATGGGTATAAAATTATCCGCTCATCAACCAACTTTTTCCAAGAGTTCAGGCTTTCTTTAGGTTGTGAGTCCAACCATATCCTAGCTCTATCTCTTACAGCAAAGGGGAAAAGTAGAAGTCTGTAGACCTCGGGATTAACTCCATTGGTCTTAACAGTGTCACAGATTGCAAGAATTCAACTAAGAACTGATGAGGATCTTCCAATGGAAGTCCATGAAACTTGCAATTCTACTGCATTAGAGAAACTAATTGAGGTTTAAGCTCAAAGTTGTTTGCTCCAATTGCAGGAATTGAGATGCTTCTTCCATAGAAGTCGGAAGTTGGTGTAGTAAAGTCACCAAGCATCTTCCTTGCATCTCCACCATTGTTATTGGGTTCGGCTGCCATGTCTACTTCTTTTTCAAAATTTTCTGTAGGGTTCTCTCCAGAGTGTTGTGCTTTAGCTTCTCTTAGCTTCCTCTTCAGAGTCCTTTCAGGTTCAGGATCAGCTGCAACAAGAATGTCCTTATCCTTGTTCATGCTCATATAAAAAAGAAAAGAACAAAGAGAGAATGGAAATCCTCTATGTCACAGTATAGAGATTCTTTTATGTGAGTATAAGAATAGAAGAATAGAAGAATGAGGTAGAGAGAGAATAAGAAGAATTCGAACACACAGAGAGAGAGAGAGGGTTCGAATTATGAGTAGAAGAGAAGTGTTAGTAAATAAATAAAATAAATAGAAAGAGACGAGAGAGAGAGAGTATTCGAATTTTAAGAAGAGGGAAAAGAAAAATATTTTTATTTTTATTTAATTAATTAAGTTGGAATTCAAAATTTAAGAAAAGAAATAAAACAAATTAAAAACTAAATAAATTAATTAGTTAAAAAGATTTTTGAAAAATTTGTTAGTTAGTTTTCGAAATTAATGAGAGAGAAAAGTAGTTAGGTGGTTTTGAAAAAGATAAGAAATAGTAAACTTTTTAAAATTAAAACAAACAAATCAAGTAATTAGTTGAAAAGGTTTAAAAATAAATTTTGAAAAGTTAAGAAGTTAGAAAAAGACTTTGAAATTAAAATTTTTAAAAAAGATATGATTGAAATTTATTTTGAAAAATAATTGAAAAAAATTGAAAAGATTTGATTTTTAAAATTAGAGTTGATGACTTGACTAACAAGAAACTAAAAGATATGATTCTAGAATTTAAATATTGAACCTTTCTTAACCGGAAAGTAACAAACTTGAAATTTTTGAATCAAAATATTAATTGTTAGTAAAGATTTTCGAAAATATGAAATAAAATTAAGAAAAAGATTTTGAAAATTTATTTAAGAAATTCGAAAATATTAAGAAGAAAAAATGAAAAAGATTTGATTTTTGAAAAAGATTTGAAAAGATAAAATTTTTAAATTGAAATTTTGACTTGACTAGCAAGAAACAACTAAATTTTAAAATTTTTTGACTAAGTCAACCCAAAATTTCGAAATTTATGAGTAAAATAAGGAAAGATATTATTTTTGATTTTTTTGAATTAATGAAGAAAGAGAAAAACAACAAAATGACACAAGACATGAGAATTTAAGATCAAAACAAATAATGCATGCAAGAACACTTTGAATGCAAGATGAACACCAAGAACACTTTGAAGATCATGATGAACATCAAGAACGTATTTTTGAAAATTTTTAAGAAAAGAAAGACATGTAAGATACCAAACTTAGAAATTTTTAATGTTTAGACACTATTAATTCAAAAATGCATATGAAAAACAAGAAAAGACACAAAACAAGAAAAATTAAAGATCAAACAAAGAAAATCATCAAGAACAACTTGAAGATCAAGAAAGAATACATGATTGAATTTTCGAAAATTTTAAGAAAATTAAAAAAATGCAGTTGACACCAAACTTAAAATTTGACACTAGACTCAAACAAGAAACACAAAAAATTTTTTGGTTCTATGATTTTATTAATTTTTTTGTATAATTTTTTTTCAAAATTATTTTGGAAAAAGAAAATAAAGAAATTCAAAATTTTTAATAAGAATTTCAGGATTCGTGTAATGTTAGTCTAAATCTTCGGTCCAAAAGAATTAGACATGGCTAAATGGCCATCCAAGCCTTAGCATAACAATTACAGACATGTCCTTTCTACAATGGAAAGTGAAAACCTCGGTCCAAAAGATTAGACATGGCTTAACAGCCAGCCAGGCTTCAACATATCTCATGAAGCTCTAGAATTCATTCTTAAAAATTTTTATGAATTTTTCGAAAACTAATTTTTTTTCGAAAATAAAAATAAAAAGTTTAAACATAAAATAAAATTACACAATCTAAGCAACAAGATGAACTGTCAGTTGTCCAAACTCGAACAATCCCCAGCAATGGGGCCAAAAACTTGGTGCACGGAATTGTGATCACACTTTCCACAACTCCGGTACAACTAACCAGCAAGTGCACTGGGTCGTTGATGAGCGGATAATTTATACGCTTTTTGGCATTGTTTTTAAGTAGTTTTCAGCATGTTTTAATTACTTTTTAGTATATTTTTATTAGTTTTATTCAAAATTCACATTTCTGGATTTTACTATGATTTTGTGTGTTTTTCTGTGATTTCAGGTATTTTCTGGCTAAAATTGAGGGACCTGAGCAAAAATCTGATTCAGAGGCTGAAAAAGGATTGCAGATGTTGTTGGATTCTGACCTTCCTGTACTCGAAATAGATTTTCTGGAGCTACAGAAGACCCATTGGCACGCTCTCAATTGCGTTGGAAAGTAGACATGCAGGGCTTTCCAGAAATATATAATAGTCCATACTTTGCCCAAGTTTTGACGACGCAAATTGGCGTTTAACGTCAAGTCTTTACCCTATTCTGGCATTAAACGCCAGAAACAGGCTACAACCTGGCGTTTAACTCCAAGAGAAGCCTCTACACGTGTAAAGCTCAATGCTCAGCCCAAGAACACACCAAGTGGGCCCCAGAAGTGGATTTCTGCACTATCTGCACTTAGTTACTTATTTTCTGTAACCCTAGCTACTAGTTTAGTATAAAAACAACTTTTAGAGACTTACTATGGACCTCATGACATTTTTACACTTTACATTGTATTTCTGATGGCATGAGTCTCTAAAATCCATGGTTGGGGGTGAGGAGCTCTGCTGTGTTTCGATGAATTAATGCAATTACTACTCTTTTCTATTCAATCACGCTTGTTTCTATTCTAAGATATTCACTCGGACTTCACCCTGATGAATGTGATGATCCATGACACTCATCACCATTCTCAACCTATGAACGCGTGCCTGACAACCACTTCCGTTCTACCTTAGATTGAGTGTATATCTCTTAGCCTCTTGGTTCATGATCAGAGTCTTCGTGGTATAGGCTAGGACTATTGGCGGCCATTCCTGAGATCCGAAAAGTCTAAACCTTGTCTATGGTATTCTGAGTAGGATCTGGGATGGGATGACTGTGACGAGCTTCAAACTCACGAGTGCTGGGCATAGTGATAGACGCAAAAGGATCAATGGATCCTATTCCAACACGAGTGAGAACCGAGAGATGATTATTCGTGCGGTGACAGCGCATTTGGACCATTTTCACTGAGAGGACGGATGGTAGCCATTGACAACGGTGATCCACCAACATACAGCTTGCCATGGAAGGAGCCTTGCGTGCGTGAAGGAGAAGACAGTAGGAAAGCAGAGATTCGGAAGACAGAGCATCTCCAAATCCTCAATCTGTTCTCCATTACTGCATAACAAGTATTATTTAATTTATGCTATTTACTCTTCATAAACCCAATCACTTTTATTACTAATTTCCTGACTAAGAATTACAAAATAACCATAGCTTGCTTCAAGCCAACAATCTCCGTGGGATCGACCCTTATTCACGTAAGGTATTACTTGGACGACCCAGTGCACTTGCTGGTTAGTGGTACGAGTTGTGAAAAGTGTGATTTACAATTCGTGCACCATGTTTTTGGTGCCGTTGTCCGGGATTGTTCGAGTTTGGACAACTGACGGTTTATTTTGTTGCTTAGATTAGGAAAAGTTTTTCTTTTTGGTTTAGAGGCTTCTATTATTGTTTTTGGTTAAAATTTTAAAATCCTTATTTTATTTTCTAAATTATTTTCGAAAATTTTTAAAACCAATAACTTCATGATTTAGTCTTCTATTTGAGTTTAGTTTCATATTTTAAGTTTGGTGTCAATTGCATGTTTTTATTTTCCTTTAAATTTTCGAATTTGTGTTCATTGTTCTTTCTTGATCTTCAAGTTGTTCTTGCTATTTTTCTTGTTTGATCTTTAGTTTTTCCTGTTCTGTGTCTTTTCTTGTTTTTCTTGTGCATTTTCAAATTATCAGTATTCAAAAAATTTATATACATTAAATACCTTTTTTAAAACACGTTAAATTTATAGCTCAGTTGGCTAGAGCGTTGTGCTTATGTTCTTGGTAATTGGGTATCTTCCTATTAAAACGTTTTCAAAAATAATTTTTCTTTGATTAAATCTTGTGTCAAACTTTTAAGTTTGGTGTTCTTTTTATGTTCTTGAGTCTTTGAATTTTATTCTTGTTGTTCTTGTGAGTCTTCAAGGTGTTCTTGAGTCTTCTTTGTGTTTTGATCTTAAAATTTTTAAGTTTGGTGTTCCTTGGTGTTTTCCCTCCAAAATTTTCGAAAAACAAGGAGCGTTAGATCTAAAAATTTTAAGTCTTGTGTCTTTTGTGTGTTCTTCTCTTTCCTCATAAAATTCAAAAATAAAAAAAATCCTTTCCTTTAATTGCTCATAATTTTCAAATTCATTAGGTTGATTTGGTCAAAATTTTTAAAATCATATCTTTTTCAAAATCTTATCTTATTTTTCCAATCTCAAATTTTAAAATCATACCTTTTTCAAATCTTTTTAATTAATTACTTATTTTAATTTTCAATTTCCTTTTTTATCTATTTTTCTAATTTTCAAAATTATAGTTAATTTTTTTATTATTATTTTATTTTATCTTATTTTCCTTTTAATTTTCGGTATTCAAAAAAAAATTTTTTAAAAATAATAAATTTTTTTTACAATCCACATCATCTCCCTTTCTCCATCATGGATCTAAGTGGAAATGAACAGTCCAGAAGGACTCTGGGTCATATGCTAATCCCACTACTTCTGCATATTGGAGTAGTGTCTGTATACCTCCAATCAAAGTAAGCAGTTTTGAGCTAAATCCTCAGCTCATTGTCATAGTGCAGCAAAATTGTCAGTATTCCGGTCTTCCACAGGAAGAACCTACTGAGTTTTTGGCACAGTTCTTGCAAATTGCTGACACAATACATGATAAGGAAGTAGATCAGAATGTCTACAGATTATTACTGTTTCTGTTTGCTGTAAAAGATCAAGCTAAAAGGTGGTTAAATAATCAACCCACAGAAAGCATGAGAACATGGAAACAGTTATCAGACAAATTTCTGAATCAATATTTCCCTCTAAAAAGGATGACACAGCTAAGGCTGGACATCCAAGGTTTTAATCAAGAGGATGATGAATCCCTCTATAATGCCTGGGAGAGGTACAGAGGGATGCTAAGGAAATGCCCCTCTGAAATGTTTTCAGAGTGAGCGCAATTAGACATCTTCTACTATGGGCTTACAGAAAGAGCTCAGATATCTCTAGACCACTCAGCTGGTGGATCTATACACCTGAGAAAGACTATTGAAGAGGCTCAAGAGCTTATTGATATAGTTGCTAGGAATCAGCATCTGTACATAAATAATGAGTTCTCCAGGAAAGAAGAAGCTAAGGCAGTATCAACTGACTTTAGTCCTCACGAACAAGTTGCTGAACTCAATCAGCAACTATCTTCTATAACAAGGCAGTTAGCAGAAGTTAAGGAGATGCTACAAGAAACCAAAAATGCTAACAAGGATATGGAATCACAATTGAATCAAACAAAACAGCAGTTATCAAAACAGATAACAGAAAAGTGCCAAGCAGTTCAATTAAGAAGTGGAAAAACATTAAATACCTCAACTCAAAGCAGCAGAAAGCCAAGAAAAGAACAGCTGACAGAGGATGAGTACCTGCTACCCAAAATCCCTCTGAGGACAGTAAGAGTGATGAGCGGATATTTTATACGCTTTTTGGGGTTAATTTCATATAGTTTTTAGTTTATTTTCATTAGTTTCTAGGCAAAATTCATATTTCTGGACTTTACTATGAGTTTGTGTGTTTTTCTGTAATTTCAGGTATTTTCTGGCTGAAATTGAGGGAGCTGAGCAAAAATCTGATTCAGGCTGAAAAAGATCTGCTGATGCTGTTGGATCCTGACCTCTCTGCACTCGGAATGGAATTTCTGGAGCTACAGAAGTCCAATTGACGCGCTTCTAATTGCGTTGGAAAGTAGACATCCAGGGCTTTCCAGAAATACATAATAGTCCATACTTTGCTCAAGGATAGATGATGTAAACTGGCATTCAACGCCAGTTCCATGTTGCAGTCTGGCGTCCAGCGCCAGAAACAAGTTACAAGTTGGAGTTCAACGCCAGAAACAGGTTACAACCTGGCGTTGAACGCCCAAAACAGCCCAGGCACGTGAGAAGCTTTAGTCTCAGGCCCAGCACACACCAAGTGGGCCCCAGAAGTGGATTTCTGCACTATCTATCATAGTTTACTCATTTTTTGTAAACCTAGGTTACTAGTTTAGTATTTAAACAACTTTTAGATATTTATTTTGTATCTCATGACATTTTAGATCTGAACTTTGTAATCTCTGACGGCATGAGTCTCTAAACTCCATTGTTGGGGGTGAGGAGCTCTGCTGTGTTTTGATGAATTAATACAACTATTTCTGTTTTCCATTCAAACATGCGTGTTCCTATCTAAGATATTCATTCGTGCTTAATTATAGAGAAGTTGATGATCCGTGACACTCATCACCTTCCTCAATCCATGAACGTGTGTCTGACAACCTCCTCCGTTCTACATCAGATTGAATGAGTATCCCTTAGATTCCTTAATCAGAATCTCCGTGGTATAAGCTAGAATCCATTGGCAGCATCCTTGAGAATCTGGAAAGTCTAAACCTTGTTTGTGGTATTCCGAGTAGGATTCTGGGATTGGATGACTGTGACGAGCTTCAAACTCGCGAGTACTGGGCGTAGTGACAGACGCAAAAGGATAGTAAATCCTATTCCGGTATGATTGAGAACCTACAGATGATTAGCTGTGCGGTGACAGCGCACCTGGACCATTTTCACTAAGAGGAAGGATGGTAGCCATTGACAACGGTAATCCACCAACACACAGCTTGCCATAGGAGGGACGTGCGTGCGTGAAGAATAAAATAGGGAGAAAGCAGAGATTCAAAAGACAAAGCATCTCCAAAACTCCAACATATTCTCATTTACTGCATAACAAGTATTTATTTCATGCTCTTTTATTCCTCGTAATTCAATTTGATAAGTGAATTATTTTCCTGACTAAGAGTTACAAGGTAACCAGGGATTGCTTCAAGCTAACAATCTCCGTGGGATTCGACCCTTACTCACGTAAGGTATTACTTGGACGACCCAGTGCACTTGCTGGTTAGTTGTGCGGAATTACATAGTGTGAAGTAATTTTCGTGCACCAAGTTTTTGGCGTCGTTGCCGGGGATTGTTCGAGTTTGGACAACTGACGGTTTATTTTGTTGCTTAGATTAGGAAAAATTTTTATTTTTGGTTTAGAGTCTTCTATTATTGTTTTTGGTTGAAATTTTCTTTTTAAAATCCTTATTTTCTTTTTTTTTTGAAATTTTTTCAAAAATTTTTTTTTCTTAGTTATTAAAAGTACTTCTTCAAAACAAGTGTTACATTTACTTCCCAATTGGCTAGAGCGTTGGTCTATGTTCTTGGTAATTGGGTATATTCTTTTCAAAATCTTCTTTTTTCAAAAATAATTTTTCTATTAAATCTTGTGCCAAACTTTAAGTTTGGTGTTTTCTTGTTGATTTTTCTTTGGTTTTCAAAAATTTTAGTTTGGTGTTCTATCTTCATGTTGTTGTTGTTCTTGTGAGTCTTCAAGGTGTTCTTGACTTTTCCTTGTGTCTTGATCTTAAAATTTTTAAGTTTGGTGTTCCTTGGTGTTCTCCCTCCAAAATTTTCGAAAACAAGGAGCATTAGATCTAAAAATTTTAAATCTTGTGTTATTTTATTGTTTTTCTCTCTCCTTATCAAATTCAAAAAAATTATCTTTTCTCCCCATTTTAAAGCAAATTTTTGAAAAATGCTCTTAAAATCCAGATTTTTATTTCAAAATTTAAAACATTTTTCAAAAATCATATCTTTTTCAAAACTTCCTAAACGACTCTTTTCATTTTTTCGAAAATCTTCAACCATTTTTATTTATTTTATTTTAATTTATTTTATTTTTGAAATAAATAAATAAATAAATAAAAATAATTTTTTTATCATCTCCCTTTCTCCATCATGGATCTAAGTGGAAATGAACAGTCCAGAAGGACTCTGGGGTCATATGCTAACCCCACTACTGGTTCATATGGGAGAAGTATTAGTATCCATTGGAGTCAGTAGCTTTGAGTTGAATCCTCAGCTCATTATCATGGTGCAGCAAAGTTGCCAGTATTCCGGTCTTCCACAGGAAGAACCTATAGAGTTTCTGGCATAGTTTTTACAAATTGCTGACACAGTACATGATAAGGAAGTAGATCAGGATGTCTACAGATTATTACTGTTCCCATTTGCTGTAAAAGACCAAGCTAAGAGGTGGTTAAATAACCAACCTAAGGCTAGCATAAAGACATAGAAACAGCTGACGGAAAAATTCCTGAATCAATACTTTCCTCCAAAACGGATGACACAGCTAAGGCTGGACATCCAAGGCTTTAAACAAGGAGATAATGAATCTCTTTATGATGCCTGGGAGAGATACAGAGAGATGCTAAGAAAATGCCCCTCTAAAATGTTTTCAGAGTGGGTTCAGCTAGACATCTTCTATTATGGGCTTACAGAAAGGGCTCAGCTTTCTCTAGATTACTCAGCTGGTGGATTTATCCACATGAGAAAGACAATTGAAGAAGCTCAAGAGCTCATTGATACAGTTGCCAGAAATTAGCATCTGTACCTAAGCAGTGACCCTTCCATGAAAGAAGAGGCTAAAGCAGTAACTGCTGAACTCAGCCCTGTAGAACAAGCTGCTGAATTCAATCAGCAATTGGATTTTCTAACAAAGCAGTTAGCCGAATTCAAGGATAGACTACAAGAGACAAGGATGGCTAATATAAATATAGAAGTACAATTAAAGCAAACAAAGCAGCAGCTGTCAAAACAAATAACAGAAGAATGCCAAGCAGTTCAATTAAGAAGTGGAAAGACATTAAATACCCCACCTCAAGGTAGCAGGAAGCCAAGAAATGAGCAAACTACCCAAAATCCATCTGAGGACAGTAAGAGCCCGGAGAGAAATAATTTTGGTGCTAAAACGCCAGAGATTGGGTGGAAGACTGGTGCTGAACGCCCAAACCATGCTCAGGACTGGCGTTCAACGCCAGAAACAAGCAAGGAACTGGCGTTGAACGCCCAAAGGAAGCACAGTTCTGGCGTTCAGACGCCAGGAGCAGATGAGGAGTTGGCGTCTAACGTCACTCCAGCTTCCAACCCTGGCACTCAAATGCCACTGAGGGATCAGACACACACAAGTGCTGATGACAACCCCTCCAAAAAGGCTTCTTCAACCACCTCTGTAGGAAATAAACCTGCAGCAACCAAGGTTGAGGAATATAAAGCCAAGATACCTTATCCTCAAAAACTCCGCCAAGAGGAGCAGGATAAGCAATTTGCTCACTTTGCAGATTATCTCAGGACTCTTGAAATAAAGATTCCGTTTGCAGAGGCACTTGAGCAAATACCTTCTTATGCCAAGTTCATGAAAGAGATCTTAAGTCATAAGAAGGATTGGAGAGAAACTGAAAGAGTTCTCCTCACTAAAGAATGCAGTGCAGTCATTCTGAAAAGCTTTCCTGAAAAGCTTAAAGATCCCGGAAGCTTTCTGATACCATGCATATTAGAGGGTAACTGCACCAAGACAGCCTTATGTGATCTTGGGGCAAGCATCAACCTAATACCTGCATCCACCATCAGAAAGCTTGGTTTAACTGAAGAAGTTAAACCAACCCGGATATGTCTCCAACTTGCTGATGGCTCCATTAAATACCCATCAGGCGTGATTGAGGACATGATTGTCAGGGTTGGGCCATTCGCCTTTCCCACTGACTTTGTTGTGCTGGAAATGGAGGAGCACAAGAGTGCTACTCTCATTCTAGGAAGACCTTTCCTAGCAACTGGACGAACTCTCATTGACGTCCAACAGGGGAAAATAACCCTGAGAGTCAATGAGGATGAGTTTAAGTTGAATGCTGTCAATGCCATGCAGCATCCAGACACACCAAAAGACTACATGAAAGTTGATCTATTTGACTCTCTGGTGGAGGAGATCAACATGGCTGAGAGTCTCGAATCAGAGCTGGAAAACATTTTTAAAGATGTTCCGCCTGATCTAGAGGATTCAGAGGAATTGAAAGAGCCTCTGAAATTTCCTCAGGGAGAGGAAAAACCTCCTAAACCCGAGCTCAAACCATTACCACCATCCCTGAAATATGCATTTTTGGGAGAAGGTGATACTTTTCTAGTGATCATAAGCTCTGCTTTAAATCCACAGGAAGAGGAAGCACTAATCCAAGTGCTAAGGACACACAAGACAGCTCTTGGTGGTCAATAAGTGACCTTAGGGGCATAAGTCCAGCTAGATGCATGCACAAAATCCTATTGGAGGATGATGCTAAGCCAGTGGTTCAACCACAGAGGCGGCTAAATCCAGCCATGAAGGAACTGGTGCAGAAAGAGGTCACTAAATTACTAGAGGCTGGGATTATTTATCCTATTTCTGATAGCCCCTGGGTGAGTCCTGTTCAAGTTGTCCCTAAAAAGGGAGGCATGACAGTAGTTCATAATGAAAAAAATGAACTGGTTCCTACAAGAACAGTTACAGGGTGGCACATGTGTATTGACTACAGAAGGCTCAATACAGCCACCAGGAAGGATCATTTTCCTTTACCATTCATAGACCAGATGCTAGAGAGACTAGCAGGTCATGATTATTACTGCTTTTTGGACGGCTATTCAGGTTACAACCAAATTGCAGTAGATTCTCAGGATCAAGAGAAAACATCATTCACATGTCCATCTGGAGTATTTGCTTACAGAAGGATGCCATTTGGGTTGTGTAATGCACCTGCAACCTTTCAGAGATGCATGCTCTCTATTTTCTCTGATATGGTGGAAACATTTCTGGAAGTCTTCATGGATGACTTCTCAGTATATGGAGACTCATTCAGCTCCTGTCTTGATCACCTGACACTGGTTTTGAAAAGATGCCAAGAGACTAACCTGGTTTTAAACTGGGAAAAATGTCACTTTATGGTGACTGAAGGGATTGTCCTTGGGCATAAAATTTCAAACAAGGGAATAGAGGTGGATCAAGCTAAAATAGAGGTAATTGAAAAATTACCACCACCTGCCAATGTTAAGGCAATCAGAAGCTTTCTGGGGCATGCAGGATTCTATAGGAGGTTTATAAAAGATTTTTCAAAAATTGCAAAACCTCTAAGCAATTTGCTAGCTGCTGACACGCCATTTGTGTTTGACACAGAGTGCCTGCAGGCGTTTGAAATTCTGAAAGCTAAGCTGGTCACAGCACCAGTTATCTCTGCACCAGACTGAACATTGCCATTCGAATTAATGTGTGATGCCAGTGATCACGCCATTGGTGCAGTACTGGGGCAGAGGCATGACAAACTTCTGCATGTCATTTATTATGCTAGCCGTGTTTTAAATGATGCCCAGAAAAATTACACAACCACAGAAAAGGAATTGCTTGCAGTGGTCTATGCCATTGACAAGTTTAGATCATACTTAGTAGGATCAAAAGTGATTGTGTACACTGACCATGCTGCTCTTAAATATCTACTTACAAAGCAGGTTTCAAAACCCAAGCTTATAAGATGGGTATTGCTTCTGCAAGAGTTTGATATAGAAATAAGATACAGAAAAGGGACAGAAAACCAAGTGGCTGATCATCTGTCCCGAATAGAGCCAGTAGAAGGGGTGTCCTCTCCCTCTATTGAAATCTCTGAAACCTTTCCGGATGAGCATTTGTTCGCCATTTAGGAAACACCATGGTTTGCAGACATTGCAAACTATAAAGCTGCAAGGTTCATACCCAAGGCTTACAGCAGGCAACAAAAGAAAAAATTAATTTCTGATGCAAAGTACTACTTGTGGGATGAACCCTATCTCTTTAAGAGATGTGCAGACGGAATAATCCGTAGGTGTGTGCCTAGAGAAGAAGCACAGAGGATCCTATGGCATTGCCATGGATCACAATATGGAGGCCATTTCGGAGGTGAGCGAACAGCCACCAAGGTCTTTCAACGTGGTTTCTACTGGCCTACACTCTACAGAGATTCCCGAGAGTTTGTACGTAACTGTGACAGTTGCCAGAGAGCTGGTAATTTGCCTCATAGTTACGCCATGCCTCAACAAGGAATCTTGGAGATTGAGTTGTTTGATGTATGGGGCATTGATTTCATGGGGCCTTTTCTACCATCATACTCAAACACTTATATTCTGGTGGCAGTTGACTATGTATCAAAATGGGTAGAGGCCATTGCCACACCCACCAATGATACTAAAACAGTACTGAAGTTCCTCCAGAAACATATATTCAGCAGATTTGGTGTCCCTAGGGTACTAATCAGTGATGAGGGCACTCACTTCTGCAACAAACAGCTTTACTCCACCATGGTCCGGTATGGGATTCGCCATAAGGTGGCGACTCCATATCATCGACAGACAAATGGGCAAGCTGAAGTTTCTAACAGAGAACTAAAAAGAATCCTGGAACGGACTGTAAGTACCCGTAGAAAGGATTGGGCATGAAGCTTGGATGATGCTCTGTGGGCTTACAGAACAGCATTCAAGACTCCTATAGGAACCTCTCCGTACCAACTTGTGTATGGTAAGGCTTGTCACCTGCCCGTGGAACTGGAACATAAGGCCTACGGGACAACCGGATTCCTAAACTTTGATGCCAAACTAGCTGGAGAAAAGATATTGCTCCAGCTGAATGAGCTAGAGGAATTCAGATTCACAAATTTCGAAAATGCCAAGCTTTATAAAGAAAAATAAAAAAGATGGCATGACAGAAAGCGATCTTCTAGAATCTTTGAACCAGGACAAAAGGTTCTGTTGTTTAACTCTAGGCTCAGGCTATTCCCCGGGAAACTGAAATCCCGGTGGAGGGGACCATATGTGATTACAAGTGTATCACCATATGGTTATGTGGAGCTTCAAGACATTGACTCTGATAGGAAGTTCATTGTTAATGGACAGAGAATCAAGCATTATCTTGAAGGTAATGTTGAGCAAGAATGCTCAAGGCTGAGGCTAGATTAAAAAGCTCAGCAAGGTCCAGCTAAAGACAATAAAGAAGCGCTTGCTGGGAGGCAACCCAGCCATTGGCATCACTTCCTCTAGCATTTTTCCCTATTCTTGATTTTATTTGTTTATATAAAGTTCATTGATACTAAGGTAAAGAGTCAATTGCATAAGTTTACAGGGTTACAGAAGGATTCAGCACACAAAACAGAGAAAAAGAGCTCACTGGCGAGAAAACGCCAGTAAGGATAGCTATCTGGGCGTTAAACGCCAGAAAGAAGCATCTTCTGGGCGTTGAACGCCAGAAAGAAGCTCCTTTTGGGCGTTTAACGCCAGATTTACAGCGTCCTGGGCGTTCAGAAAAACGCCCAGTGACAAAGGAGTTCCTAGCGTTCAACGCCAGAAAGAAGCAGCAGCTGGGAGTTGAACGCCCAAGAGAAGCAGCAATTGGGCATTAAACGCCCAAAACATGCAGCGTTTGGGCGTTTAACGCCAGGATGGTGGGGAGGAGGTAAATTCGTTTTTACTTCATATTTTTCATTTTAATTTTAATTTTCATGTTTCAATTCATGATTTCTTGCATAAACATGTTACAAACCCTGATTTCTACGAACCCTAATTTCTAAAAACCCTACTTTAAAAATATCAAATGTATCTTAATCCATAAACACAAATTCTTTTTCAATCCAATCCAACTCTTTTTCAAATTTTCTAAAACAAATCTATCTCTTTTCCTTCTAAAATCTTTTCAACTCATCAATATCTTTTTCAAATCTCCACATTATCTTTTTCAAAATCTAAATTTATCTTTTTCAAATATCTTTCATATCTTTTCAATTTTAAATCACATCTTTTCATATCATATTTTTTTAAATCATATCTTCTATCTTATCTTTTTAATATTTTCGAAAATCCCACCCCCTCCCTTTTTAAAACCACATTCGACCCCCCCTCTCATCCACCATTCGACACAAGCTCTCCTTCTACCCATCTCCTTTCTTTTCTTTTGCTTGAGGACAAGCAAACCTCTAAGTTTGGTGTGTTTATCCGTGATCATTAAACCATACCCACTAAGATCATGGCTCCTAAAGGAAAACAACCCACTCCAAGAGGCAAGAAAGAGAGCATTCCAAAACCACTTTGGAATCAAGGGAGGTTCTTAACCAAAGAACATTAAGACCATTACTACAAAATAATGGGTCTAAGATCAGTGATCCCGGAAGTCAAGTTCGATCTGAAAGAAGATGAATATCCGGAGATCCAAGAGCAGATTCGAAATAGGAACTGGGAAGTCCTAGCTAATCCTGAAACGAAAGTGGGAAGGAATATGGTTCAGGAATTCTACGCTAATCTGTGGCAAACAGACAGGCAAAGAATATCTGAAACTGCCCTCTATGACTATCGAACTTTGGTCAGAGGAAAGATTATTCACATCCACCCTAACAAAATCAGGGAGATCTTTAAGCTACCTCAGCTGAAAGATGACACAGACTCCTTCAATAGGAGAATGATGAGAACAAACAAGGGCCTGGATAAGATTCTAGAGGATATATGCATCCCTGGAGCCAGGTGGATCACCAGCAGCAAGGGTGTCCCAAATCAACTCAAGAGAGAAGATCTCAAACCAGTCGCCAGAGGTTGGCTGGACTTCATTGGGCGTTCTATATTACCCACAAGCAACCGTTCTGAAGTCACTGTTAAAAGAGCAGTGATGATCCATTGCATTATGTTGGGAAAAGAAGTAGAAGTTCATCAACTGATCCCATCTGAATTTTACATACTTGCTAACAAGAACTCCAAGGATGCCAGGTTGGCTTATCCAAGCTTAATCTCTATGCTCTGCAAAGATGCTGGAGTAAAGATGGGAATAACAGAGTATATCTCAGTGGAGCAACCAATCACTAAAATCACAATGGAAAAACAACAAGTGCAGGATGACCCCACTAAGAGGAGGGCGCAAGAATTCCTCCGGAAGTCCCTCAATTTGAATATTGGGAACAGCTTGAAGCATCTGTTACCAAGTTGCAAGAATCTATGGACCAAATAAAGGAAGAACAGCAAAATCAAAACAGTATGCTCTGCAAACTGCTCAGGGAACAAGAAGAGCAAGGGCGTGACTTAAAGGAACTGAAGCGTCAGAAGTTATCTCTTGAAGGACCAAGCACTCCACAGACTAGAGGAACATCCACATCCCAAACTCAAGGTTGTTGAGCCCTAGTCTTAGCCTTAACTCTGTGATAATTGTTCTTATTTGAGTTTTACCTTAGTAGTTATAGTAGTAATTAGTAGTTATTTTATCTCCAATTAAGCTATAATTTATTTTTCTCATCATCATTAAACATGAATAAAATAGAAGATTTTCTTTAGGATAAGGAGGCAATATTTTTCGAGTTTTTAATACAAGAAATTCTGAGTAATTACATGTGGTGGCAATACTGTCTGCCTTCTAAATGAATGCTTAAATAGTGCATATGTCTTTAGAATTTGATGTTCTTGAATGTTAAATATGTTGGCTCTTGAAAGAATAATGAACATGAGACATGTTATTGGTAATCTGAAAAATCATAAAAATGATTCTTGAAGCAAGAAAAAGCAGTGAATACAAAGCTTGCAAAAAAAAAAAAAAAGCAAGCAGAAAAAGCCAATAGCCCTTAAAACCAAAAGGCTAGGGTAATAAAAAGGATCCAAGGCTTTGAGCATCAGTGGATAGGAGGGCCTAAGGGAATCAAATCCTGGTCTAAGCGTCTAAACCAAGCTGTCCCTAACCATGTGCTTGTGGCGTGAAGGTGTCAAGTGAAAACTTGAGACTGAGCGGTTAAAGTCAAGGTCCAAAGCAAAAAGAAGAGTGTGCTTAAGAACCCTGAACACCTCTAATTGGGGACTTTAGCAAAGATGAGTCACAATCTGAAAAGGTTCACCCAATTATGTGTCTGTGGCATTTATGTATCTGGTGGTAATACTGGAAAACAAAGTGCTTAGGGCCACGGCCAAGACTCATAAAAGTAGCTGTGTTCAAGAATCAACATACTGAACTAGGATAATCAATAACACTATCTGAATTCTAAGTTTCTATAGATGCCAATCATTCTGAGCTTCAATGGATAAAGTGAGATGCCAATACTGTTCGGAAGCAAAAAGCTACTAGTCCCGCTCATTTAATTAGAATCTGAGATTCACTCAAAAACTCTGAGATATTATTGCTTCTTGACTTATTTGTATTCTATTTTATTTGTCTAGTTGCTTGGGGACAAGCAACAGTTTAAGTATGGTGTTGTGATGAGCGGATATTTTATATGCTTTTTGGGGTTAATTTCATATAGTTTTTAGTACGTTTTAGTTAGTTTTTAGTTTATTTTTATTAGTTTCTAGGAAAAATTCATATTTCTGGAATCTACTATGATTTTGTGTGTTTTTCTATAATTTCAGGTATTTTCTGGCTGAAATTGAGGGAGCTGAGCAAAAATCTGATTCAGGCTGAAAAAGGACTGCTGATGCTGTTGGATCCTGACCTCTCTGCACTCGAAATAGAATTTCTGGAGCTACAGGAGTCCAATTGATGCGCTTCCAATTGCGTTGGAAAGTAGACATCTAGGACTTTCCAGCAATATATACTAGTCTATACTTTGCTCAAGGATAGATGACGTAAACTGGCGCTCAACACCAGTTCCATGTTGCAGTCTGGCGTCCAGCGCCAGAAACAAGTTACAAGTTGGAGTTCAACACCAGAAACAGATTACAACCTGGCGTTGAACACCCAAAACAGCCCAGGCACGTGAGAAGCTTTAGTCTCAGCCCCAGCACACACCAAGTGGGCCCCAGAAGTGGATTTCTGCACTATCTATCATAGTTTACTCATTTTTTGTAAACCTAGGTTACTAGTTTAGTATTTAAACAACTTTTAGATATTTATTTTGTATCTCATGACATTTTAGATCTGAACTTTGTAATCTCTGACGGCATGAGTCTCTAAAATCCATTGTTGGGGGTGAGGAGCTCTGCTGTGTTTTGATGAATTAATACAACTATTTCTGTTTTCCATTCAAACATGCGTGTTCCTATCTAAGATATTCATTCGCGCTTAATTATAGAGAAGGTGATGATCCGTGACACTCATCACCTTCCTCAATCCATGAACGTGTGTCTGACAACCACCTCTGTTCTACATCAGATTGAATGAGTATCTCTTAGATTCCTTAATCAGAATCTCCGTGGTATAAGCTAAAATCCATTGGCAGCATCCTTGAGAATCTGGAAAGTCTAAACCTTATCTGTGGTATTCCGAGTAGGATTCTGGGATTGGATGACTATGACGAGCTTCAAACTCGCGAGTGCTGGGCGTAGTGACAGATGCAAAAGGATAGTAAATCCTATTTCGGTATGATCGAGAACCTACAGATGATTAGGCGTGCGGTGACAGCGCACCTGGACCATTTTCACTGAGAGGAAGGATGGTAGCCATTGACAACGGTAATCCACCAACACACAGCTTGCCATAGGAGGGACGTGCGTGCGTGAAGAATAAAATAGGGAGAAAGCAGAGATTCAAAAGACAAAGCATCTCCAAAACTCCAACATATTCTCATTTACTGCATAACAAGTATTTATTTCATGCTCTTTTATTCCTCGTAATTCAATTTGATAAGTGAATTGTTTTCCTGACTAAGAGTTACAAGGTAACCAGGGATTGCTTCAAGCCAACAATCTCCGTGGGATTCGACCCTTACTCACGTAAGGTATTACTTGGACGACCCAGTGCACTTGCTGGTTAGTTGTGCGGAATTACATAGTGTGAAGTAATTTTCGTGCACCAAAGAGCCCAGAGAGGAATATGTCTGGCGATCAAACGCCAGAAAAAGGTGAAAAACTGGCGTTAAACTCCAATTCCACGTCCAGTTCTGGCGTCCAAATGCCAAAAAAGGGTAGGAATCTGGCATTAAACGTCCAATCCATGTCCAGTTCTGGCATCCAGACGCCAGTGAGGGATCAGACACCTGCAAGTGCTGATACTAACTCCCTCAAGAAGGCTTCTCAGCCTGCCTCTGTAGCAAATCAACCTGCAGCAACTAAGGTTGAAGAATATAAAACCAAAATACTTTATCCTCAAAAACTCCGCCAAGCGGAACAGGATAAAAAATTTTCTCACTTTGCAGACTATCTCAGGACTCTTGAAATAAAGATTCCGTTTGCAGAGGCATTTGAGCAAATACCCTCTTATGCTAAGTTCATGAAAGAAATCTTAAGTCATAAGAAGGATTGGAGAGAAACAGAAAAAGTTTTTCTCACTGAAGAATGCAGTGCAGTCATTCTAACAAGCTTACCAAAAAAGCTTAAAGATCCCAGAAGTTTTATGATACCATGCACATTAGAGGGTACTTATACCAAGACAGCTCTATGTGACCTTGGGGAAAGCATCAATCTAATCCCTGCATCCACTCTCAGAAAGCTTGGCTTGATTGAAGAGGTTAAACCAACCCGAATATGTCTTCAACTTGCTGATGGCTCCATTAAATACCCATCAGGCATAATTGAGGACGTGATTGTCAAGGTTAGGCCATTTGCCTTTCCCACTGACTTTGTAGTGCTGGAAATGGTGGACCACAAGAGTACAACTCTCATTCTAGGAAGACCTTTCCTAGCAACTGGACGAACCCTCATTGATGTCCAAAAAGGGGAAGTGACCTTAAGAGTCAATGAGGATGAGTTTAGGCTGAATGCTGTTGAGGCAATGAAGCATCCAGACACATCAAAAGACTGCAGGCGTGTTGATATTATTGACTCCCTGGTAGAGGAGATCAACATGGCTGAGAGTCTCGAATCAAGGCTAGAAGACATCTTTAAAGATGTTCAGCCTGATCTGGAGGAATCAGAGGAAATAAAAGAGCCTCTGAAAATTCCTCAGGAAGAGGAAAAACCTCCTAAATCCGAGCTCCAACCACTACCACCATCCCTAAAATATGCATTTCTAGGAGAAGGTGACACTTTTTCGGTGATCATAAGCTCTGCTTTAAATCCACAGGAAGAGAAAGCACTACTTCAAGTGCTAAGGACACACAAGGCAGCTCTTGGGTGGTCCATAAGTGATCTTAAGGGCATCAGCCCAGCAAGATGCATGCACAAGATCCTATTGGAGGACGATGCTAAGCCAGTGGTTCAACCACAGAGGTGGCTAAATCCAGCCATGAAGGAGGTGGTGCAGAAAGAGGTCACCAAGTTACTGGAGGCTGGGATTATTTATCCTATTTCTGATAGCCCCTGGGTGAGCCCTGTCCAAGTTGTTCCCAAAAAGAGAGGAATGACAGTGGTTCATAATGAAAAGAACGAACTGGTTCCTACAAGAACAGTTACAGGGTGGCATATGTGTATTGATTACAGAAGGCTCAATACAGCCACCAGGAAGGATCACTTTCCTTTACCATTCATAGACCAGATGCTAGAAAGACTAGCAGGTCATGAATACTACTACTTTTTGGATGGCTATTCAGGTTATAACCAAATTGCAGTAGATCCTCAGGACCAAGAGAAAACAGCATTCACATGTCTTTCTGGAGTGTTTGCCTACAGAAGGATGCCTTTTGGTCTGTGCAATGCACCTGCAACCTTTCAGAGGTGCATGCTCTCTATCTTCTCTGATATGGTAGAGAAATTTCTAGAAGTCTTCATGGATGAATTTTCAGTATTTGGAGACTCATTCAGCTCCTGCCTTAACCATCTAGCACTTGTTTTGAAAAGATGCCAAAAGACCAACCTAGTTTTAAACTGGGAAAAATGTCACTTTATGGTGACTGAAGGAATTGTCCTTGGGCATAAAATTTCAAACAAGGTAATAGAGGTGGATTAAGCTAAAGTAGAAGTAATTGAAAAATTACCACCACCTGCCAATGTTAAGGCAATTAGAAGCTTTCTGGGGCATGTAGGATTCTATAGGAGGTTTATAAAGGATTTTTCAAAAATTGCAAAACCTCTGAGCAATCTGCTAGTTGCTGACACGCCATTTGTGTTTGACACAGAGTGTCTACAAGCGTTTGAAACCCTGAAAGCTAAGCTGGTCACAGCACCAATTATTTCTGCACCAGACTGGACATTACCATTCGAACTAATGTGTGATGCCAGTGACCATGCCATTGGTGTAGTACTGGGACAGAGGCATAACAAGCTTCTGCATGTCATTTATTATGCTAGCCGTGTTTTAAATGATGCCCAAAAAAATTACACAACCACAGAAAAAGAATTGCTTGCAGTGGTTTATGCCATTGACAAGTTTAGATCATACTTAGTAGGATCCAAAGTGATTGTGTACACTGACCATGCTGCTCTTAAATATCTACTCACGAAGCAGGATTCAAAACCCAGGCTCATAAGATGGGTGTTGCTTCTGCAAGAGTTTGATATAGAAATAAGAGACAGAAAAGGGACAGAGAACCAAGTGGCTGATCATCTGTCCCGGATAGAACCAGTAGAAGGGGCGTCCTTTCCCTCTATTGAGATCTCTGAAACCTTTCCGGATGAGTAATTGTTTGCCATTCAGGAAACACCATGGTTTGCAGACATTGCAAACTATAAAGCTGCAAGATTCATACCCAAGGAGTACAGCAGGCAACAAAAGAAAAAATTAATTACTGATGCAAAGTACTACCTGTGGGATGAACCATATCTCTTTAAGAGATGTGCAAACGGAATAATCCGTAGGTGTGTGCCTAGAGAAGAAGCACAAAAGATCCTATGGCATTGTCATGGATCACAATATGGAGGACATTTCGGAGGTGAGCAAACAGCCACAAAAGTCCTCCAATGTGGCTTCTACTGGCCCACTCTCTATAAAGACTCCCGAGAGTTTGTGTGTAACTGTGTCAGCTGCTAGAGAGCTGGTAATCTGCCTCATAGTTATGCCATGCCTCAGCAGGGGATCTTAGAGATTGAATTGTTTGACGTATGGGGTATTGACTTCATGGGGCCTTTCCCACCATCATACTTAAACACTTATATTCTGGTGGCAGTCGACTATGTATCCAAATGGTTAGAGGCCATTGCAACACCCACCAATGATACTAAGATAGTGCTGAAGTTCCTCTAGAAACATATCTTCAGCAGGTTTAGTGTCCCTAGAGCACTAATCAGTGATGGGGGCACTCACTTCTGCAACAAACAGCTTTACTCTGCTATGGTCCGATATGGAATTAGCCACAAGGTGGCAACTCCATATCATCCACAGACAAATGGGCAAGCTGAAGTGTCTAATAGAGAACTTAAAAGAATCCTGGAACGAACTGTAAGTACCCGTAGAAAGGATTGGGCAAGAAGCTTGGATGACGCTCTGTGGGCATACAGAACAGCATTCAAGACTCCTATAGGGACCTCTCCATACCAGCTTGTGTATGGTAAGGCCTGTCATCTGCCCGTGGAACTGGAGCATAAGGCCTATTGGGAAACCAGGTTCCTAAACTTTGATGCTAAATTAGCTGGAGAAAAAAGATTGCTCCAGCTAAATGAGCTAGAGGAATTCAGACTCACTGCTTTCGAAAATGCCAAGCTTTACAAAGAGAAAGCAAAAAGGTGGCATGACAGAAAGCTGTCATCTAGAGTCTTTGAACCAGGACAGAAGGTTCTACTGTTTAACTCTAGGCTCAGATTAGGGAAACTAAAATCCCGGTGGAGGAGACCATATGTGATTACAAGTGTGTCACCATATGGCTATGTGGTGCTTCAAGACATTGATTCTAATAAGAAGTTCATTGTTAATGGACAGAGAGTCAAGCATTATCTTGAAGGCAATGTTGAGCAAGAATGCTCAAAGCTGAGACTAGATTAAAAGCTCAGTGAGGTCCAGCTAAAGACAATAAAGAAGCGCTTATTGGGAGGCAACCCAATGTTTACTTATCTATGTTAATTTTCTGTTTTCCATTTTTATTTTATGTTAATTTTATGTTTTCCATTTTTATTTTATCTATGTTAAAGAAAACATAAAATAAAAATGGAAAACAGAAAATTAACATAGATAAATAAACATTGGGTTGCCTCCCAATAAGAGCTTCTTTATTGTCTTTAGCTGGACCTCACTGAGCTTTTAATCTAGTCTCAGCTTTGAGCATTCTTGCTCAACATTACCTTCAAGATAATGCTTGACTCTCTGTCCATTAACAATGAACTTCTTATTAGAATCAATGTCTTGAAGCTCCACATAGCCATATGGTGACACACTTGTAATCACATATGGTCCCCTCCACCGGGATTTTAGTTTCCCGGAGAATAATCTGAGCTTAGAGTTAAACAGCAGAACCTTCTGTCCTGGTTTAAAGACTCTAGATGACAGCTTTCTGTCATGCCGCCTTTTTGCTTTCTCTTTGTAAAGCTTGGCATTTTCAAAAGCAGTGAGTCTGAATTCCTCTAGCTCATTCAGCTGGAGCAATCTTTTTTCTCCAGCTAATTTGGCATCAAAGTTTAGGAACCTGGTTGCCCAGTAGGCCTTATGCTCCAGTTTCACGGGCAGATGACAGGCCTTACCATACACAAGCTGGTATGGAGAGGTCCCTATAGGAGTCTTGAATGCTGTTATGTATGCCCACAGAGCGTCATCCAAGCTTCTTGCCCAATCCTTTCTACGGGTACTTACAGTCCGTTCCAGGATTCTTTTTAGTTCTCTATTAGAGACTCAGCTTTTTAATTTTCCATAACCATATGTCACCTTCCATGAGATTAGAGAAGATCAAAGAGCTATGAGGGAGGAGCAACAAAGGCAAGGAAGAGACATAGAGGAGCTCAAGAGCACCATTGGTTCTTCAAGAGGAAGAAGACGCCACACTTACTAAGGTGGACCCGTTCCTTAATCTCCTTGTCTATTTATTTTTTCTATTTTCGTTCTCTATGCTTTATGCTTATTTATGTTTGTGTCTCTATTACATGATCATTAGTGTCTAGTGTCTATGCCTTAAAGCTATGAATGTCTTATGAATCCATCACCCTTCTTAAATGAAAAATGTTTTAATCACAAAAGAACAAGAAGTACATGATTTCAAATTCATCCTTGAAATTAGTTTAATTATATTGATAGGTGATAATACGTTTTTTTTCTGAATGAATGCTTCAACAGTGCATATTTTTGAATTTGTTGTTTATGAATGTTAAATTTGCTGGCTCTTGAAAGAATGATGAAAAAGGAGAAATGTTATCTGATAATCTAAAAAATCATAAAATTGATTCTTGAAGCAAAAAAAAGCAGTGAATAACAAAGCTTGCAAAAAAAAAGGGACGAAAAAAAAAAGAAAGAAAAAGAAAAAGCAAGCATAAAAAGCCAATAGCTCTTTAAACCAAAAGGCAAGAGCAAAAAGCCAATAACCCTTTAAACCAAAAGGCAAGGGTAAAAAGGATCCAAGGCTTTGAGCATTAATGGATAGGAGGGCCCGAAGGAATAAAAGTCTGGCCTAAGCGGCTAAACCAAGCTGTCCCTAACCATGTGCTTGTGGCGTGAAGGTGTCAAGTGAAAAGCTTGAGACTGAGCGGTTAAAGTCGAGGTCCAAAGCAAAAAGAGTGTGCTTAAGAACTTTGGACACCTCTAATTAGGGACTTTAGCAAAGCTGAGTCACAATCTGAAAAGGTTCACCCAGTTATGTGTCTGTGGCATTTATGTATCCGGTGGTAATACTGGAAAACAAAGTGCTTAGGGCCACGGCCAAGACTCATAAAGTAGCTGTGTTCAAGAATCAACATACTAAACTAGGAGAATCAATAACACTATCTAAATTCTGAGTTCCTATAGATGTCAGTCATCCTGAGCTTCAAAGGATAAAGTGAGATGCCAAAACTGTTCAGAGGCAAAAAGCTACTAGTCCTGCTCATTTAATTGGAACTAAGTTTCATTGATATTTTGGAATTTATAGTATATTCTCTTCTTTTTATCCTATTTTATTTTCAGTTGCTTGGGGACAAGCAACAATTTAAGTTTGGTATTGTGATGAGCGGATAATTTATACGCTTTTTGGCATTGTTTTTAAGTAGTTTTCAGCGTGTTTTAATTAATTTTTTGTATATTTTTATTAGTTTTATTAAAAATTCACATTTCTGGACTTTACTATGAGTTTGTGTGTTTTTCTGTGATTTCAGGTATTTTCTGGCAGAAATTGAGGAACCTGAGCAAAAATCTGATTCAGAGGCTGAAAAGGACTGCAGATGCTGTTGGATTATGACCTCCCTGCACTCGAAATGAATTTTCTGGAGCTACGAAGACCAATTGGCGTGATCTCAATTGCGTTGGAAAGTAGACATCTGATAAACCACTATTTTATGGTTTATCTTGTGCTCAATTGAGTGGATTTCATCAACTCTTTACCCACTTATTCATATTAATTGCATGGTTTTACATTTGCCTTCCTAATTATGTGCTTTGATTGAAAACATGCTTCTTTGATCTTATATTTGCTTATTATTAATCCTCTCTTATTACCATTAGATGCCTTGATATGTGTGTTAACTATTTTCAGATATTATAAGGCAGGAATGGCTTGGAGGATGGGAAGAAAGCATGCAAAAGTGGAAGGAATGCAAGAAGTTGGAGAAATTGCTAAGCTGTCCAGCCTGACCTCTCTGCACTCAAACGGCTATAACTTTAGCTATAGAGATCCAAACGACACGGTTCTAATTGCGTTGGAAAGCTAACGTCCGGGGCTTCGATTTGATATATAATATGCTATGGTTCCCCTGACGCTAGGCGACGCGACCGCGTGATCCATGCGGCCGCGTCGCAGTGACGAAAAACCAGCATGGCAAAATTCGAAACCAGCGAATTCTGGACTGTTTTTGACCCAGTTTGCGGCCCAGAAAACACAGATTAGAGGCTATAAAGTGGGAAAATACATCCATTCATGGGGAGGCTCTCATAATTCACTTCTCATGATTTAGATTAGTTTTGAGAGAGGTTCTCTCCTCTCTCTCTTAGGATTTAGGACTTCTCTTAGTTTTAGGAGTGACTCTCAATCCCAGGTTCTTTATTTTTATATAATTTATGAACTCTTCCATGTTACATATAATTTTCTTAATTAATGTTATTTGAGATATTTCAATTCATGAC